>NC_056568.1:19778837-20068012 GCF_013358625.1 Macadamia integrifolia
GAGGCGTTCCAGGTGTTGAGACGGTACGGCATGAAGCTGAACCCGGCAAAATGTGCATTCGGAGTAGCCTCGGGAAAGTTCCTCGGCTTCATCGTCTCGGAGAGAGGAATTGAAGCCAACCCAGTCAAAATACAAGCCATTCGGGACATGAGGTCACCCCAGAACGTGAAGCAAGTCCAGGAGCTGACGGGTCGGGTCGCCGCCCTCGGAAGATTCATGTCTCGGTCTGCAGATAGATGCCTCCCCTTCTTCAAAGCGCTAAAAGGGACCAAAAAGTTCGAGTGGACGGAGGAGTGCGAAAAGTCTTTCGAACAATTGAAGGAATACTTGGTCGCACCCTCGCTGCTGACGAAGCCGAACACCAGGGATACCTTGCATCTATACCTGGTTGTATCGGCGGTGGCAGTAAGCGCCGTACTGACGAAGGAGGAAGGAAGGCAACAACGGCCAATATACTACGTCAGCCGAACCCTTCTAGATGCCGAGACAAGATACCGAAAGGCGGAGAAAGTGGCGTACGCCCTCGTGACGGCGGCAAGAAAGCTGAGACCATATTTTCAGTCACATACAGTATGCGTACTCACCGACCAACCCCTGAAGAAGATACTGCAGCGGCCAGATATGTCCGGTCGCCTGGTAAATTGGGCCATAGATTTGGGAGAGTTCGACATCCAGTACAAGCCGAGAATCGTAATTAAAGCACAGGCCCTCGCAGACTTTATAGCGGAGACGACGATCCCCGATGACCTAGAGGAATCTGCCGAGGAACGAGGAGATGAGCCTCGGACATTGTACGTGGATGGGGCTTCCAACAGCGATGGAAGCGGTGCAGGAATCGTGTTGGTAAGCCCCGAAGGTTTCAAAGTAGAATACGCCCTATGGTTCGACTTCGACGCCTCCAACAACGAAGCAGAATACGAAGCGATAATAGCCGGAATTAATCTGGCTCGGGCCCTGATGGTGAAGGAACTGGTAGTGCATAGCGACTCCCAACTCGTGGTGCGACAGGTGAATAGAGAATACGAGGCCAAAGAGCAAAGGATGGCCGAATACTTAAACACGGTGCGAGACAGGTCAGCGGCTTTCAAAGAATTTGAGGTAAGGCAGGTGTCACGAGAAGAGAATGCTAGTGCAGACGCACTATTGCAGCTGGCCACCTCCGACTTCGCAGAACTTGGACGAGCGGTGTATTTCGAAGTACTACCACAACCAAGAATCGAAAAACCCCGCGAGGTATTACCCATAGGTGAAAACGGCCAAAACTGGATGAATGCCATAATAGAATACCTCAAAGAGGGATTGCTCCCAGAGAATAGGGACGAGGCAAGAAAAATAAGAATGAAGTCAGTGCGCTTCTTCCTGAAAGACGACACGCTATACAAGATAGGGTTCACCTTGCCATACCTCAAGTGCCTGGATTACTCCGACGACGAATACGCACTCCGGGAAGTGCATGAAGGGATATGTGGCCAACACCTTGGAGCCGGGCCCTGGCACATAAAGTACTCAGGCAGGGCCTGTACTGGCCGACAATGAGGAAGGACGTAGAATCACTGGTCAGGAAGTGTGTCAAGTGCCAGATGTTCGCCCCTGTGCCTAGGCTACATTCTACCGAGCTCTCGTTATCTAGCCCAGTACCGTTCACCATGTGGGGGATGGACATCATAGGCCCGTTCCCCCTGGCCACGAGATAAAGGAAGTTTGCCGTGGTGGCAGTCGACTACTTCACGAAGTGGGCGGATGCCGAAGCCCTAGCGACGATAATCGAAAAGAACATAAGGGACTTCTTCCAAAGGGCGGTAGTATATAGATTTGGAATCCCCCAGGTTGTGGTAACGGACAATGGAACTCAGTTTGCCAATCCAACCTTCGACGCGTTCTGTGAGGCCCTCGGCATCAATCACAGGAAAACTTCCGTCTGGTATCCACCGACCAACGGGCAAACAGAAGTAACCAACCGTACACTACTTCAAGGAATAAAAAAGAGGCTAGACGATGCCAAAGGACTATGGGCAGACGAGTTGCACCACATCCTCTGGGCTTATCGCACTATTGAGAGGTTAGCTACCGGAGAAACACCCTTCATGTTAACATACGGCACTGAAGCTGTACTCCCAGTGGAGATAGGGGCCATTACCCATCGGATTCGGTACTACAACGAAGACGAAAACGACAGAAGGCTCCGAGTGAATTTAGACCTCTTGGCAGAAACCAGAGAAACTTCGCAAGAAAGGATCGCCGCTTACTAGCAAAGGGTCGCGAGGCACTACAACACCAAAGTTCGGAAGAACGAGTTCAGGCAGGGCGACCTCGTCCTCAGAAGGGCGGAAGTGTCGGACCCAAGACATCAAGGGAAGCTAGATCCAAATTGGGAAGGGCCCTACAGAGTCTCGAGGGTAATATGACCAGGGTCCTATCACCTAGAGACTATGGGGGGAGGAAGGGTACCCCGATCGTGGAACTCTCAGAATTTAAGAAAATTCCACCAGTAGTGAAGTGGCGAGCACGCACTCTTGTCGTTTGTAGTTCTTTCCGTTTTTAGTTTTTTGCAATTATCGCCCTTGTGCACCTTTAAGTTGTAATTCTTCATCTTAAATTCCGGAAGATTTCATTCATGGATAATACGAAAGCTGGTTTACGACAATTGAGGCATTCTCCAGGCTGATGACCTTTAACCCTGCTGAATGGCTGACTGAAGGTCCTCGCCTCGGTCGAGGCACGAACAAGGCTGGGTTGACCTAGCCGAGTCCCCCCGTCGGTTGGGAGTTCGTCCAAAGCCGAATGGACCTGACCGAAGGTCACCGTCGACCTGAGACCTGACTCAGGGCCGAAGGAACTTACCAAAGGCAATCGAAGGGTCGGCCTTCATCCAAGTCCTAGATCCATGCGTCTGACAGACCCGTCGGCTGGAGCCGAAGGTGGACACTTGGTAAAAATTGCTTGGTGATTATAGGGTCGACCTCCGCCTGACTATCGAAGGGTTGGCCTTCGTCCAAGTCCTAGATCCATTCGTCTGACAGACCCGTCGCCTGGAGCCGAAGGTGGACACTTGGTAAAAATTGCTTGGTGATTGCAGGGTCGACCTCCGTCTAACTATCGAAGGGTCGGCCTTCGGCAAAGACCTAGATACATGCGTCTAAGAGACCCTTCAGATCGAGCCGAGGGTGAACACTTGGTAAAAATTGCTTGATGATTGTAGGGTCGGCCTTCGTCTGACTATCGAAAGGTCGGCCTTCGGCCAAGTCTCGGGGCCATGCGCCTAAGAAGGTCAACTAGGGTTTCGCTCTTTGCACCTATGTACGAATTAAAGACAACATTACTAAGAGGGACAGAAGAGATGAAAAAGGATTTATGCATTCATAAAGCCCAAAGGCAAGGATTACAAAACAGGCTCGAAGGCCGTAGTTACATTAAAAGCCTGAAGGCTAATTACATAAGGCCGAAAGCCCGAACTACAAGAAGCCCGAAGGTTGATTACATAACAAAAGGGGGGGGCGGTCTGAGCTGAGGCCCGAGGTGACCTCAAGGGGCGTCCGTTGGGTTCGCGGCCTCGTCTTCGGCTGGGAGGGTCTCCTGATCCGAACCTCCATGGCCGAGAGTCGGGGGGACTTCTCGATGCAGCTGGACCTCACCTTCCTCGCTGCAGCCTCCGCCATCGGCATCGGTAACCTCGGTGGCCGATGGGGCCACCTCCACATCGTCGTCCTCGAAGATGAGGTCGGTGTCCTCGAAGGAGACCCCGGGGTAGCGCTCGAGGACCCAATCTCGGACCTCGGTAGCGCCCATTGTGTACCCCAGGGCGATGGCGCACTTGATCTCCTCCATGAAGTCCTCGGAGGACCGATACTCCTCTACCCCTCGGGCCTCGGCTTCCTGAATTATGGCCTTCATCTGCGACTTCAGCTCTGAGAGCTTCCGATCGCACTCTCGGCGCTCGAAGACTAGCTCTTTCTCTAAGTGCTCCACCTTCTCGAGGAGGAGGGAGCGCTCGTTGTCCAGGGAGACCTTCTCCCTCTCGGCGACCTCAAGGTCTCGGTACATAGCCTCGGCTCGAGCCACCAGCTGACCCATCTGATTCTGAGCCTGCACGAAACACCGAAGGTCAGAATGCAAAAAAAAAGAAAGTAGAAGAAGGTAGGGGGACTGAAGCTTACCCCCGCCATGAAGATGCATGCGGACGTGATCATTGCCGTCGTTCCTTGCTTCTGGGCCTCGGTGGCATCTCGGGGAAGACTCCCCATCATCACCAACTCTCGAGCAACCCGTCCGACAGCCAGCGTGTCATCCTCCTTCACTGACCATTGGGGGACGAACCCCACCTCGACCCTCGTCGTCGAAACCCTCGGGCCTCAGGAGACAGCAGCAGGGGAGGGGTCTAGAGCAGGCCCGTCTCGGCCCGAAGCTGCGAGGGCCTGGACAGCCTCGGCACTCGGCCCTTCGACTCTGGGCCTCTTCTTCGGGGTCCCGGAGGACGGTCCCTTCTTCTCCTTCCGCTTCGGCCTCGGCTGTTGTTGGGAGTCACATGCCTTGGCCTCCTTGATCTGTGCCTGCCTCGCCGCGGCGGCGGCCTTAGCCTCGGCCCTGGTGACTTGCACTGCAGGAAGAAGCAAGGGAATTAGCACAAAGAACCGACACTCGAAGGAAGCAGATGGGGGCTAGCCTAACTCACCCGGGCTAAGCCCGAACTTAAAAAGTATGGCGTCGGACTTGAGGCAGTCGGCCTCGACTGGAGAACAGCCTTCTTGCCGCCTTGCCATTGCCAACGACTCCGCGTCTGCCCCGAATAGGGCAGGGGCGGAGTTCACATCCCTAAGGTCCAGGATATCCCAGACCATGCCGAAGGGCACCCCCTCGGTCGACTTCACAAAGAAAAACTTTTCCTTCCATCCGTGGATGGAAGTCGGGTAACCCTTCAGTAGCCAAAGGTCCTTTCGGGGGCAAAAATAATACCAACCCGTAAGCCCCTTGCAGGCCTGAAGAAGAAAACAATTGATGAAGAGGGGAAGGGAGAGCGGCCTCTTGTGCCATACGAAGAAGATGACGAAGCTTAACGCTTGTCGCCACCCGTTCGGCGTTAGCTGGGTTGGGCATACCCCATAGTGCCGAAACACTTTGGTAAAGAAGGGGTGGAGGGGCAGCCGAAGACCGGCCTTGAAGGCCTCCTTGTACAAGCACAGCTCCTTGGAGTTCCGATAGCTGGCTCGGTCGGAGGGTCTGGGCAGACGGAGCTCGAAAGCGTCCGAAACACCGAAGGAGGCCCTCAGCTCCTCCAGTTCTGGTTCGTCCATCGTGGAGACGATGTTGAGAGCCTCCACTTCTAAGGGCTCCTGGGTCTGGGCTCAAGAATCGAGCACCCTCTCCCTAAACCCCTCGCCGTTGGAGCCACCCTTGGACCCCGATGGTGAGGCCTCGGACGATGAGTCGCGAGAGGAGGGAGAGTCGGTGGGACTTCTATGCCTACGTTTCGGCCTCGACCTCTCGTAGGACGATGGGCTGTAGCCCGATGAGGAAGACATCACTTACTTGTGGGTGTTGCTAAACTAAGGGAAGTAAGATGAAGGCAAAGGTTCAAAGGGACACCGAGGCCGAAGGTGAGCTCTCCGAAGGGAAAAGAAAAGTGCCCCACAAATGGCCCCCCACACTATATAGATGGAGGGAAAGGCGGTACGACTTCTCGAGCATTAATGGCACCGCCATGTCAGGATACGAAGCCTCGAGGTTTGCGCCTGAACGGACCTAATAGAAGGCCTCCCCCTCGGTTGGGAGTTCGGCCAAAGTTGAACTGACCTGACCGAGGGTCCCCCTTTTGGTTGGGAGTCCGGACAAAGCCGAACGAACCTGACTGAGGGTCCCTCTGTCGGTTGGGAGTTCGACCGAAGCCAACGGACCTGACCGAGGGTCCCCCTTTCGGTTGGGAGTTCGGCCAAAGCCGAACCGACCTGACCGAGGGTCCTTCTGTCGGTTAGGAGTTCGGCCAAATCCGAACAGACCTGACCGAGGGTCCCCCCTTCGGTTGGGAGTTCGGCCAAAGCCGAACGGACCTGACCGAGGGTCCCCCCTTCGGTTGGGAGTTCGGCCAAAGCCGAACGGACCTGACCGAGGGTCCCCCTTTCGGTTGGGAGTTCGTCCAAAGCCGAACGGACCTGACCGAGGGTCCCCCTTTCGGTTGGGAGTCCGGCCAAAGCTGAACGGACCTGACCGAGGGTCCCCCTTTCGGTTGGGAGTCCGACCAAAGCCGAACGGACCTGACCGAGGGTCCCCCTTTCGGTTGGGAGTCCGGCCAAAGCCGAACGGACCTGACCGAGGGTCCCCCTTTCGGTTGGGAGTCCGGCCAAAGCCGAACGGACCTGACCGAGGGTCCCTCTGTCGGTTGGGAGTTCGGCCGAAGCAGAACGGACCTGACCGAGGGTCCCCCCTTCGGTTGGGAGTTCGGCCAAAGCTGAACAGACCTGACCGAGGGTCCCCCCTTCGGTTGGGAGTTCGGCCAAAACCGAACGGACCTGACCGAGGGTCCCCTTTTCGATTGGGATTCTGGCCAAATCCGAACGGACCTGACCGAGGGTCCCCTTTTCGATTGGGATTTGGCCAAAGCCGAACGGACCTGACCGAGGGTCCCCCCTTCGGTTGGGAGTTTGGCCAAAGCCGAACGGAACTGACCGAGGGTCCCCCCTTCGGTTGGGAGTCCGGCCAAAGCTGAACTGAACTGACCGAGGGTCCCCCCTGTCGGTTAGGAGTCCAAAGCCGAACGGACCTGACCGAGGGTCCCCTTCTTCGGTTAGGAGTTCGGTCGAAGCCGAACGGACCTGACCGAGGGTCCCCCCCTTCGGTTGGGAGTTCGGCCAAAGCCGAACGGACCTGACCGAGGGTCCCCCCTTCGGTTGGGAGTCCAACTAAAACCGAACGGACCTGATCGAGGGTCCCCCTTTCGGTTGGGAGTCCTGCCAAAGCCGAACGGACATGACCAAGGCTCCCTCTGTCGGTTGGGAGTTCGACCGAAGCCGAACGGACCTGACCGAGGGTCCCCCCTTCGGTTGGGAGTTCGACCAAAGCCGAACGGACCTGACCGAGGGTCCCCCCTTCGGTTGGGAGTTCGGCCAAAGCCGAACGGACCTGACAGAGGGTCCCCTGTCGGTTGGGAGTTCGGCCAAAGCCGAACGGACCAGACTGAGGGTCCCCCCTTCGGTTGGGAGTTCGGCCAAAGCCGAACGGGCCTGACCGAGGGTCCCCCTGTCGGTTGGGAGTTCAGCCAAAGCTGAACGGGCCTGACCGAGGGTCCCCCTGTCGGTTGGGAGTTCGGCCAAAGCCGAACGGACCTGACCGAGGGTCCTCGCCTCGGCAGGGGGCTCGGTGTAAGGCCGATCCGAATCGACCGAAGGTCTTTCCCTCTGTCGACCCCAAGCCTCGGTCGCTAGTAATGCCAAGGCCGAAGGAACAAGTCAACCAAAAAAAAAAAAGAAGAAAAAAAGAGAAAAGAGAGAAGAAGATGTTGGTTACTCCCACAAGAAGAAGCTCCTAGTGGGAGTAAGGGGGCTCCTGATACAACCAAATTGACCTCTCGGTGGGGAAATGACACGTGTCACCTCTGAGACACGTGTCCTCCGCCAGACAAAGGTTCCAAGAAATCACTCACGCTCAAGCACGCTCAATCACTCAGGCACGCTCACAAAATCACGCGGGATCACGCCGTCTGCATGAGGGGAATATTCCCCACGAGGAGGACGGTCGTAGGGGAGAAGGATGGGGAAAAAGACAAGAAGGAAACCCTAGCCCGAAGAAGGATATAAGGAGGCCGAGAGGAAGGAAGAAGGTAAGCTCTGATACCCTCACCATTACTCCCTTATTGAACTGTGCGGCCGACCCTGACTTGAGCGTCGGAGGACTAACCGCGGACAAAGCTCCGGGCCTCCGTCGTCTGTGTTTGTGTAGATTCGACTAGCGGGGTTTTTTGGCAGCAACAAATCCTAAAACAAATGTAGATGTATTGCTTTTGTAAATTTTTTTGCTATTCAGTAGATCTAAACAGTCATCCCTCATCCTATCCCTCTTCTTTGTCCCGAACTCAATCCCTGACATGTACTCCACCCCAGCAAACTCCTTTCCAACCTCACCCGCCCCAATGTTTTTTTGCCCCGACCTCAATCCCTGGCATTGCACCCCACACCCAACAACCCCTTCCTACCTCAAACACCCCGCTCATACAAGCATCCAAATATGGTGATCGTATGTCAGATTCGGATTCAGCATTTTTGATGATTTTGGATGGGTATAGCAAGAAGCTTTTTGCTAGGCATTGGAAGAAAACGACCAACGATCATCTTCTGTTGAATAAAATAGCACCATATCACCGAGTGTTGGTGGACATGTGTCCATCGAGTGGGACCACAACAATTATTAGGGATAGACATAAAAGTTTTAATTTTGAAATTTAAGTTCTCACGTTTCAAAGTGAGAGGATTTCATCTAGCCCATTTAGTCATGATAAGGGAGAATAGAGTTGCAGTAGTTTTGGAAAGAATTACTACCCACCTTTAATATAGAATTAATTTCCTTATTTAAGAGGTTAAGGTTGAGACTCTGGTATGACAAGAGAACTCTCTCTCTCTCTCACATATGCCTGAGAAGGAATAGTTTCACATCTTTTTTCCTACTCAAGCTTGGGTGAAGAAGAATCACCTAAGCTTCTTAGTTTACATGGGTGTTTTTTGCTATGGGTTTTGGGTTTGTAACTCTTTGGTTGGTTATTTTCTTAAAATCTGGTTTTGGCCAACCTGGCTAAGCTTGATCGAGCCCATTATATTAAGCCCAGTTTTGTAAAAACAATTTATTTTTTACTATTATGGGCCTCGATTCAAAAGGTTTTGGGTCATAATCTAAAATCCTGTTTTCTGGCCATTATTTAAATCTGCTTTTAAATGTTATAATCTGTATTTCTGTGTGGGTTTTGGACGGGTTGCGCTATGGGCACTTTTACCCCATGTGATGGGGCACATCATTTGGTTATGATTCACACTTTTACATTAAAATGTTTAATGTTTTGAGATTTTATTTAAGTTATTTCAAGTGTCAGTGAGAAAGAGTTTGGTTGTTTGAAGTGGGTTGGCCCCATGGGCTTGTGTGCTAAATGTTACATAGAGCCCAAATGGAACTTGTTAAGTAAGATTGGTTTATGAAACCAGTGGCCCATTAGGTTATATAGAAACCCATGTGGGGCCTAGGAGCATCAAACCAAATTAAATTAAGGGTATGCGATTTAATCTTAGAATACATTATTATTATTATTATTATTATTTTGGTAAACTCTTAGAATATATTGATTGGGGTGTGGAAAATTACCTGAACATAAGATATTCATGTTGTTTGGCGTTGTGAAAATTGTGTACATGAGATTTACACATGCGAGATAACACAAAATGGGCTACTAAAAGTAAGTAATTAAATCATCAGTTAGTTGTTATGGAATTTTTACAATGAACCCATGTGGGTGGATTATTTTGTACATTACATGCATATATGTGAATGTGAAATTCCTCTCTCTCTCTCTCTCTCTAGCCATAGACAACTGCAAGTTGTTTCAGTTAACCACAAAATTAGAGTCTTAAAAAAGAAAAAGCTTCTGTTTAGACGGACAATGGATTAATTATCCGTAAGTGCAAAAAAAGTGACAGACTGCTTAGGCCACGAATGACCACAGCTACTTACAATAAACCGTAAATAACAAAATTTAGGTTTTCTAAGCCACACCACCTATTCTCCTAAAGTCAATTCAATTAGGTCTTCAAGTGGGTAATTTACTTGGGATTTTTAACTTTTTTCTTTTTAATCTTGTGGACATCAATGAACATCATCAAGATTACATTTTTGATAAGACCTCAAAAAAAAAAAACTACAGTTTTGACATTTCTGGACAGTTAATCTTGATCCTTGAAAGACTCCTTCATCAAAGAGATTTGTCATTAAGCTCTTCATGTCTTTTTGTTCACAGATGACCTAGCTCTCCAATTTAGACCGTATGCAGTAATTCCTTATCAACTCATCATGCCATTTTTGGCTTTGTGGAAGCCGCCTCTACAACTTAGGTTCTATCTTATAAGATATTAACACACATGTTAGATCACCAAAAAGGCATAAATCAACGGTTTTCATACCTAAAATATATTGTGAAAATAATATGTTCGTTTAGCTCTACATTAATCTTTTGAGAGAGATTCCAATAATCCCTCACATGATTCTTAATATGGAGAGAGAGACAAAAGTTGTAGATTAACTCTACCTGATGCGGCAAAAATTGACCGGACGATATTCCCTGTAGTTCCTGGTGCTTTGGCCGACCTGCACAGAAGAGATGACAGGGGAGAGCCAGGCTGACCCGACGGGGGACTCTCCAATGCCTAAGTCAGATCTTTCCACAGCAGATACTCAAGAGAGCTTTTCCAGTAAGAGAAGTGAGTGATCGATCTTGTATGATGGAGGCTTACCTTGGTATTTATAGGCTGCTGATGGAAGAAGAGTGGGAGACGATTGTGAAGAGTCCTGTTTAGGTGTGGAGTCCTCAAGGGGACTGGCTCTGGGATTCTGGGAATATTCTGGGTTTCAGGGGAATATTTCATGAGAATATTCTCCTCTTATCTCGGAAAGGCCAACCGTGTGAGGGATAGATGTCTATGATGATGTGTAATGGATAGAGTCCTGTCCTTCTGAATAGCGATTACGTTCCTTGAATGTAGGGGTGGACGAAAACACGTCTCTGGAAACCTTGTTGTTGACGTCGGGCTGAGGTGACAGCACGGCCTGTTGGAGGACCGAGGTGGCAACACGGCTTGGTGGAGGGCCGAGGTGGTAGCACAGCCTAATGGAGGACCGAGGTGGCAGCACGGCCTGATGGAGGGCCGAGGTGGCAGCACGGCCTGATGAAGGGGCTGAGATGGCAGCACGGCCTGATAGAGGGCCGAGGTGGCAGCACGGCCTGATGGAGGCCGAGGTGACAGCACGGCCTGATGGAGGCCGAGGTGGCAGCACGACCTGTTGGAGGGCCGAGGTGGAAGCACAACGTGGTGGAGGACCAAGGTGGTAGCACGGCCTGATGGAGGGGCCGAGGTGGTAGCACGGCCTGATAGAGGGCTGAGGTGGCAGCACGGCCTGATAGAGGCCGAGGTGGCAGCACGGCTTGTTGGAGGGCCGAGGTGGAAGCACGGCGTGGTGGAGGGCCGAGGTGGCAGCACGGAGTGATGGAGGACCGAGGTGGCAACACGACTGATGGAGGGTCGAGGTGGCAGCATAGCCTGATGGAGGGCCGAGGTGGTAGCTCGACCTGATGGAGGGGCCGAGGTGGCAGCATGGCCTAATGGAGGGCCGAGGTGGCAGCACGGCCTGGTGGAGGCCGAGGTGGCAGCACGGCCTGATGGAGGCCGAAGTGGCAGCACGGCCTGATGGAGGTCGAGGTGGCAGCACGGCATGATGGAGGCCAAGGTGGCAACACGGCATGATGGAGGGCCGAGGTGGTAGCACGGCCTGATGGAGGCTGAGGAGGCAGCATGGCATGATGGAGGTCGAGGTGGCAACACGTCCTGATGGAGGGCTGAGGTGGCAGCACGGCTTGATGGAGGGCCGAGGTAGTAGCACTACATGATGGAGACCAAGGTGGTAGCACGGCCTGATAGAGGGCCGAGGTAGTGGGTCAGTCCTGTTCAGGTTTGCATACAAGCTTCATCCGTGCTGAGGAAGGAGACATATTTTTCCTCATCACCAGCCCCCCGCTCTAGCAGTTTGAATATATCTGCTAGAGCATTTAATTCGATGCGAAACGTGCTGCTTCACTTTCTCAGCCGAGGCTGCTCAACTGATCGAGGACGTGGTTGTCTCTTGTTTAAAGGGAAAGGAGGCAAAGCGCCTTCATTGGGGAGCCGCACAAGATCACAGGCCAACTGGAGGTTTGAGAAGAAAATGGCCCGATCTGAGGAGGTCCGTGCCAATGATGTCCGGTTGATAACTAGAGAGCTGGAACAGGAGATTGCTAAGCAGCTCAATGCCAACAACAACTTGATGAAGGAGAATGATGCTCTCTAAGATCAGTTGTCTGAGACTCAGGGTGCTCGTAAGGAGGAGGAGCTCCCAGCTAGGGTTGGTGAGCTGGAAAGGCAACACCAGGCCGAGCTGGAGGTCAAAGAGGTGGCTAAACCCCTAGGCCTATCAGAAGTTTGTTGACATTAACATTGCTTCGCTTCAGGTCGGCTCGGACGATGCCATCCGATTCATCCTGAGTAAGATACGATCTGAGATCTAACGAACTATGAGTAGCGTGTTCCCATCCTTACTACTTTGGTGCAGCTCTGCGGCTCGATCGACGTTTGTGAAGAGGTGATCCGACTCGAAGGATAGTCAAGTGAAGAGCTAGGCCCATGGATTAGCCCCCTGAGATTAGCTTTATATATAGTTTTTTTTAATGTAGATGTCTCCTTCGGGAGTGGTGTACTTTGAGGGCTTTTTCTCCTTTTTTTTTTATGAAATGAAAAATTTGTTCTGATGTCATCTCTCAGCATTCTTGTGCTTCTTTCTTTATTTTCTTGTACTTTGAGCTGGCTCAAAATGAGTAACTTTTGGAAGAATAAAGACCAGTACAGTTGTTTGAGTGTGGCTCCATTCCCTATCTGAGCTCGAAATTGATCTTCTATGTTTAGCTTATAAGCTCTTGAGGTGCCAAGCTTGTGACTAGCCATAGGGGTGTCGAGCTAGGGCTCGATCTTTAGATGTGCCTCGCGTCAAGGTCTTTTGTGGTGCTGAGTCAGGGCTGGGGCTTGCATGTTTTATTACGTAAGGTCTTGAGGTGCCGAGTCGTGCTCGAGCTTACATGCCTTAATACGTAAGGTCTTGAAGTGCCAAACTAGGGTCTGGTCTTGTGGTGCCGAGCTGAGCTCGGTCTTAGTTGCTGCTGAGCAGCGCGATCTTTGTACCTTATTGGTTAAGGTCTTTGAGTTGCCAAACTAGGGTCTGATCTTGTGGTGCCGAGCTGGAGCCCGGTCTTTGTGCCTTATTGGTTAAGGTCTTTGAGTCACCAAACTAGGGTCTGGTCTTGTGGTGCCGAGTTGGATCTCGGTCTTAGATGCTATCGAGCTGGAGCCCGGTCTTTGTGCCTTATTGGTTAAGGTCTTTGAGTCGCCAAACTAGGGTCTGGTCTTGTGGTGCCGAGCCGTGCTCTGGCTTACATGCCTTAATGCGTAAGGTCTTGAGAGCTGAGCTCGGTCTTAGTTGCTGCCGAGCTGGAGCTCGGTCTTTGTGCCTTAGTGGTTAAGGTCTTTGATGCCGACAAGATGTACTCAGTCTTAGAAGAGTCATATATTTGAGAGAAGCTTCATAGTATATTGATGTGTGGTATGCACTTGGGACAAATACATTGTTTTGAAATAGAATCTAATCCGCTCTGTGATAAAAATTGAATAACTGAGATATGGAAGCTAAGGTACTGAAAGTATAAAATCTACAAGACTAAACCCAATCGATGGGATCTCAATGCAATCTACTGATAAAATTGTCTACTAGTAAAATTTTTTTAGATTTTCAACATTCCATGCCCTTGGTATAGATGTACCCCCCTGAGTCTGCAAGTGGTATGTACCGGGGCTCACCACTTTGGAGACTATGTAAGGGCCTTCCCAATTCGTGCTGAGCTTACCTTCACTTCTTGGGTCCGCCGCTGCTGCTTTCCTGAGGACCAAGTCCCAAGCTACGAATCCCTATGGTTAGACCCTTCGGTTGTGATACTGTCGTACTTTCTGCTTGTAGGTTTCATTTCGTATAAGTGCTTCTTCCCAAACATCGTCTATGAAGTCAACGTTTGCTTGGAGCCCGGCTTCGTTCTATGAGGCTTTGAACACTGCTGATCGGAACAAGGCTTGGGTTACCTCCACAGGGGTTAACGCTTTAGTCCCGTATGCCAACCGGAACGGTGTCTCTCCTGTGGGGGTCCGAGCTGAAGTACGATACGCCCAAAGTACACTGAGTAGCTGATCTGCCCAGTTCTTCTTCTCCTAGTCCAGCCTCTTCTTTATTCCATCTAGAAGTATGTGGTTGGATTTTTTTTCCTGACCGTTCGATTACGAATGTGCTATAGCAGTGTTTCAGAAATCTATATTAAAGTCACTGCAGAAGAGCCTGAATTTCCGATTGTTGAATTGTCAACCATTATCCGTGACCAACACCTTTGGGACACCATAGCGGAATATGACGTCGTCCCTAACAAACTTCTCTATTGCCTACTCAATGATTCTGGCTAGGGGACGTGCCTCCACCCATTTAGTATAGCGACAATCAAGAATTGAACTTCCCCTTTTCCTTTCTTGAACTGTCCTAGAATATCCATTCCCCACATTAAGAACGGGATCGGGAAGATCATGAACTAAGTTCTGTAACCGGGATGTGTGGTATTGGGGCGTGTACCTGACACTTAAAGCACTGTCGGATGAACTTCATTGCATCTCTTTGCATGTTTGGCCAGTAGAATCCTTGGCGTAACACCTTGTAGGCAAGTGCCCTACCCCCAATGTGTCCCCCACAAATTCCTTCCTGGACTTCGCGAAGCATCTCTTCAGCTCGGTTCGGTGGTAGGCACTTCAGCAGCGGCCAGGATATTGCCCTTTTGTAAAGTACTCCACCCCTGGAGGGTGTATTTGGCTGCTCTCCTTTTGACTACCCTTGCTTCTATTTGATATCCTGGGAGATGTCCATCACGTAAGTAGTCCATGATGGGATCCATCCAGCTCGGCTCGGCTCTTTGCGCATTGCTGCACAGCAATTCTTGCTCATAGGTAGGTTGATCTAGCACTTCAAAATATATCGAGCTTGCACAGTACCCAAGTTCGGTTGTAGCTAGTTTGGAGAGGGCATCTGCCATTGCATTTTCCTGTCGCGGGATTTGTACCATCGTGAATGTGCTACAGCTGGTCACCAGGTGACGTACTTCTTTCAAATACTTGGCCATTCTCTCTTCTTTGGCCTCGTATTGGCCATTGACTTGGTTCACGATTAGTTGGGAGTCACTATATGCGACCAAGTCGTCTGTCATTACCGCCTTTGCCAGTTTGATTCCCGTAATTAGAGCTTCATACTCTGCTTCGTTATTTGTTGCGAGGAATACAAATCTAAGGACGTAATGTATCGTGAATTCCTTCGGGCTTTTCAGCACAAGTCCTGCACTGCTCCTTGCTACGGTGCTGGATCCATCAACAAAGAGCTCCCACTTTCTATTCAGCTCGGCCTCAGGCTCTGTCGCTTCTTCAGTTTTGTACATTCTACTAAGAAGTCAGCCAGCGCCTGGCCTTTGATTGCGCTTCTTGGTCGAAATTCAATGTTATGCTCACTTAACTCGATAGCCCAACTTACCATACATCTCGCTATACTGGGGCTGTGAAGTGACTTTCTCAGCGGTTGATCAGTTAGTACAGTAATGGTGTGTGCTTGGAAGTAGGGCCTCAACTTCCAGGCTGTCACGACCAACGCTGGAACAAAATTCTCAATCTTCTGGTACCCCGTCTTCGCTTCTAGGAGCACATGACTCACATAGTAGATGGGCCTCTGGGTCTTTGCCTCTTCTCTTACGATGACTGCACTAACGGCTACCACGGAGGTAGCGAGGTACAGCTGTAGCTCCTCTTCGGGCACTGGCCGGCTCAGCAGTGGGGGCCGGGTTAGGCAGGCCTTGATTTCATCGAAAGCTGCTTCGCATTCCTCTGTCCAGCGAAATTGTTGTTAGCCTTTTTCTCCTTTTAGTAGCTTGAAGAACGGAAGGCACCTATTCCAACTCGGGACAAGAACCTGTTAAGTGCGGCCAGGGACCTTGTTAGTTTCTGCACTTCGCGAATGTTTCTTGGTGGACACATCTCATGAATGGCCTCAATTTTTGAGAGGTTTGCCTCTATCCCCCTTTGGGGCTAGAAAGCCTAGGAATTTCCCAAAAGTTACTCCAAATGCACACTTGGTTGGATTTAGTCTCAACTGGTTCTGCCGCAGGACATCAAAAGCTTTCTTCAGATCTAGCACATGATCAGTGCCTTTCGCGCTCTTGACCAGCATATCATCAACGTAAACTTCCATTTTTCTTCCAATCTGGCTTCGGAACATCGTATTCACCATCCTCTGGTAAGTGGCTCCAGCATTCTTTAGGCCAAAAGGCATTGCAGTGTAGCAGTAGTTGCCCCGAGTGGCGAGGAAAGCAGTTTTCTCCTCATCTTCCACCTTCATCTTTATCTAGTTGTAGTCGTAATATGTGTCCATGAAGGTCAGCATCTCGTGGCCTACAGTCGAGTCTATAAGGGAGTCAATCCGGGGCAAAGGGTAGCAGTCTTTGGGACAAGCCTTGTTCAAGTCAGTGTAGTCTATGCATATCCTCGACTTCCCATTGGACTTTGAAACTGTGACCACATTGGCTAACTAGGTCAGGTACTTTACTTTTCTCACAAACCCTGCTGCTAGGAGTTTGTCAACCTCCTCGTTGATGATGGTGTTCCTCTCAATCGTGAAGTTTCTGCGCTTCTGCTTGACAGGCTTGAAGTTAGGGTTAACGTCCAGACTGTGCTCAACTACGGTCCTGGAGATGTCTGGCATATCAGAAGCTTTCCACGTAAAAATATTAAAGTTCTCACCGAGGAAGTTCAAAATTTCTTCGCGGCTTTGGGAGCTCAGCAGCGCTCTGAGCTGAACTATTCTTAACGGTTCGGCCTTAGTGATTGGAACAGTAAGTAGCTGTTCAACTGGCTCGACTCAGGTTAGGAGGCTTTCATCTCGGCAATCAAAAATTTCTACTATACATGCTAGGCCCGAGCATAATTTTTTGATAGATTTTATGAAGTTAGAATAGCATTCCTGGGATTCTTTCTGGCTGGACTTGCATTCCCCGACTCCATTGCTAGTTGGGAATTTAACCTTTATGTACTTAGTGGACACAATTGCCCCAAGACCATTGAGACCAGGTCGGTCAAGGATTACATTATAGGGTGAAGCGATCTTGACAACCATAAAAGAGACCATGGTTGTGGCTATTTGAGCTCCCTGTCCGATGGTTACAGGCACGTCAACAACTCCCTCTAGCTCTGCTGGCATGCCTGAAAATCTGTACAAGGGTCTGGGGGCTGGTTTTATGGCCCTAGTGCCAAGCCCTAGTTTTATGAAGGCTTCGTATGACATGAGGTCAACAGAGGCTCCCCGTGTCCACTAGGACCCTTGGAAGGGGTGGTTGGTCACCACTAATTGAATCATGACAGCGTCATTATGAGGCCAGTTCAACTCTTCCAGATCTCTGTCAAAGAACGTAATGGGTGGATCCGTTTTGAGGGCTTTGATAGGTTGTTCCATAATGCATACGAACCGCGCGTGTGCTTTGGATTTTCTAAATGATTCTATCGTGGGTCCACCTATGATTGTTAGGATGGCTGGACCCACCGGCTGGTTGTCGTAAGTGTCAGCTCGGTCCGTGGCTGGGTCCTTGGACGATTTGGCCCTATCTTGGCTCAGCTTGGCATCATCTCTCTTTGGCTCGGGCCAGTTCCCACCATATTTCTGCTTCAAATACTGGTTGAGGTATCCAGCCTTGATGAGCTCATTAATTTTTCTTTTCAGAGACTTGTAGTCTTCAATGTCATGTCCATGGTCTCGGTGGTATTGACAATACCGGTTGGGGTTCCTCTCCTCTGGTTTAGCTATCATTAGCCTGGGCCAGCGAAAGTACTTCTGATTTTGGATCTCTAAGAGCATATTTGTTCGGGAACAATCAAGTTCATATTGCTCAGGTTCAGTTGTGTCAAGCGGCCGATCTGTTCTATTTTTCTTCGGCTCACGAGAGTCATCCCTAGGTCTCAGAGTCCCTTTCTTCTTCTTCTCCGCTTGATCACCCCTGTCAGCTATTCCTCAGGTAGCCAAAACTTCCTCCATGTTGGTGTATTGATTGCACCATCTCAACAGTTCGGGCATTGTTTCTGGTAAGTTGAGGGCCAAAGACTGAACCAGATCAGGGTGTATTACCCCATTGCACAACGTGTTATACGTCACTCCTTCCGGTAGGTTTTTTACCTTTAGTGTCGCCTTGGTGAATCGGGCAAGGAACTCTCTTATAGTCTCTCTTGCTCCCTGCCTCATGTTCATCACGTTTTGTGTAGTTTGCTTCTACTTTATACTTGCTTGGAAACGTGTGAGGAATGCTCTTGTTAGCTCTTTATAGCTGCGGATGGACCGTGGCTGCAAGTTCGACATCCATACCAACGTTGCTCCTTTTAATGAGGCTGCGAAGGCTCGGCAGAGAACGGCATCTGACTTACCATGAACCGTCATGGTCGAGCTGTAATACAACAGATGATCATAGGTATCTGTGATGCCGTTATATCCACTGAAGATTGGTATCACAAAATTTGAGGTAGCTCGGCGTCTATCAGTTCATCAGATAGTGCATTATGGGTCGGAGTTACAGTTATGTTGACCGGGTGCCTTTGCCTCTGCATTCCTTCTACTCACTCAGTGAGGCGCTAGATGCAACTCTCCACGTCATCCCTTCTCACATCAGCTCGGTGATCCGGGATCGTCGTGCCCTTTCACCTCTTCTAGGGCTTCTTCCTCGACCTTGGTGATCACCAGGCCGATCCTGACCATACCTTGGTGCGCCTTTGGTCGGCCTGGTGGGTGAGTCCTGACCCCCATGGGGTTGATCTCATTGAGCTACCCTCTGAGAATTTTTCCGTTCATCTCTGTGCGGATGCACGCCTCCAGTGAGTCTTTGAGGTGACTGCTGGCGTCTTCCTACCTGGGGTGGGGATCTATAGACATCATATGTCTCTGGGCTCCAGTGACGCATGGAACGAAGAGCTCTCTCACTCTGGGCTGAAATGGGACCTTGCTTGCACCCCTCGGTAGGAGTGCGGGGTGGTACCGAGTGAACAGTACGTGACGTTTTGGCCGACCCCCTCCTTGCTGTTGATTGAGGGGTGACACTATTGTCAGGAGATTCATCGTTGAGTTGTCTGCCCGAAACTGGCCTAGGCGGCTGAGCTGAACTAGTCCGTGGCACTGGAAGTGCCGAGCTGAACTGACGTATGAAGTCCTACACCAGTGCGTTTGTCGCTAACACCTGTAGCTATAGGCTCTGCATCTGCTCTTCCATGTTTGGGTGAGTTACCCGGGATGATGGGACATGGCGAGATAGCTGAGGGTTCTTCTCGCGCTAATCCCCCTCCGTAGGCAACTTACGCATCAGGCCTGGTTTGCTGGGGTCCTTATGGAGGGGTCTCTGCTAGGACATTCTCCTGTTCTGCCATTGGTGGTAAAGGGGGACGTCCAAATGGTAACTCACGGGTGGATCTTACTCATGTTATCGTAAAAGAAATGACCTTCTCACTCCTTAATTACATTAGTCCAATGTGACTTTTTGTAATTGATTCCCACATACGGTGCCAATCTGATGTGGTAAAAATTGACTGGACGATCTTCCCTATAGTTCTTGGTGCTTTAGCTAACCTGCACAGAAGAGATGATAGGGGAGAGCCGAGTTGACCCGACGGGGGACTCTCCCATGCCTAAGTCAGATCTTTCCACAGCAGATACTCAAGAGAACTTTTTCAGCAAGAGAAGTGAGTGATCGATCCTGTATGATGGAGCTTACCTTGGTATTTATAGGTTGCTGATGGAGGAAGAGTGGGAGACGATTGTGAAGAGTCCTGTTTAGGCATGGAGTCCTCAAGGGCACTAGCTCTGTGATTTTGGGAATATTCCGGGTCTTAGGAATATAATCCAGGGGACTATTCCCCTCTTATCTCGGAAAG
The DNA here is from genome assembly GCF_013358625.1 of Macadamia integrifolia. NCBI lineage: Eukaryota > Viridiplantae > Streptophyta > Magnoliopsida > Proteales > Proteaceae > Macadamia > Macadamia integrifolia. Next base: position 19,798,631 of record NC_056568.1, read on the forward strand.
GCCAACCGTGTGAGGGATAGACGTCTATGATGATGTTTAGTGGATAGAGTCCTGTCCTTCTGAATAGGGATTGCATTCCTTGAATGTAGGTGTAATACCCTACTTCTTAAACCCGGTCTGATTTCGTGGTTGAACCGGTTTAACCATGCAGGAACCGAACTAGAGGGAGTTAGAGCGGGTTCCTTATAAGCTATGATGGCAAGGGTGACCTTAAACACCGGCTGGCCCAATAAGTTCGAGCCAGTGCCGAAAGAGACGGGAATGCCCAAGCCGTGTACATGCACCTACCATAAGGCCATGTACGGATAAAGCAAGCATTGTAGCCGTATATTAAGGTATATACGTATACTACATCGTATGCTAGGGGTGGGGTTCGTGCCAGGCCCAAACTCTGTCAAAATCCCAAGTTTTGGCCCTCAGGTGGGCAGACAGGTGGGTGCACCCACCCACCTGAGTGACCCATCCATGTGCACTATTCACTATTTAGGAATTATATATATAGCATTTATAACCTTATTTTTCTTTTCATTTATGACACCCGTACGTTGGTGAGAAGAGTAAAGAGGAGAGAGAAAAGAAAGGGAAGAAGAAGGGAAGAGAAGGAAGAGGAAGAAGAGAAGGATTTCAGCGGCGCCGAAGCTTGATCTTCCCATTCCGGCGCCGAAAGAGTGATCTTCAACTCTAGATCTACATTTAGAGGTAAGCAAAGTTGGGTTCTTTGAACGTTCACCATACCCAAGCTTAAACCCTTGATTTGAGTAGGGTTTCTTGAGATCTTGTAAATCCCCTTTGAAATGATGAATCTAAGGTTTAATAGATGATTTATGTGTTGATCTTGAAGGATTTGAAGAGGTATTGACAAGGTGGAAGAAGCATTGTGGGTTTGAAGTGATTTGGAGGGTTTGAAGTTGTTCTTGAGCAAAGAAGGTAAGATGGTTTCCCATCACTTGAATCTAACCTAGATCTAGGTTAGAACCATCCTATAAGACCTTGAAGGTGTGAAAAATGGGTTGGAAAAGCCCTATTTGAATCCCCAAAGAATGGAGGAAGTTGGGAAGAAACGGTTGTTTTCCCGCCAATACCAGTGGGTGGAACCGGTGGGCCCCTACCTGCCTATGGGCACCCACCTGAGAGGGCAGGGGCCTTCGGGCCCAACCGGCGGGCCCCTACCCGCTGGTCCAAACCAGTGGGTAGGACCGGTGGGCCATACAGCCCACCTGTCTGACCCACCTGTGTGGCTCCGAAGGTGATCCTTATGTCCGATTGAACCCAAATCGGACGTGTGACCTTCTTTTAACGTTCTAAACATGATTTTGTCATCGAATCTCGTTAATTTTGATTCCAAATGATGAAGTACTAACCCCGCTCAATTATGTTAGGTTCACCAAATCCTACCCGATTTGCACCGGATCTCTCCCGTACCGAACAGGAATCCTTGTACGCTACAGGTAAGTGGGGAGAGGACGTTTGGCCTTGTTTCAAGGCATTGTGTGGCATTCATTTAATTATATCTAGTCTAGTCATGCCATCATGAATATGCTATGTAGATTAGTCATTCCTCAAATTGATATGCATGGGTGCTATGTTTACTTTCCAAATGCCAATTGAATGAGATGTTTATATGTTGAATGTGGACATCATTGTGCATGATACATTGATAGACTAGATGCCATAGTCGGCTTGGAGACGAGTGCATTGATGGCCCATGGAATGGGACGCGGTGGCACTATGCAATCGTACTATTGTCATATAGGAGCATGCGGTATTAGGATTTTCACCATCCCGTGCTACGACCCTTCCCAACAGGGGTTAAGGTGTTGAGTTATCATTTGGGGGGAAGCAGTGGTCACGGTTGTCGGGTCACTGTGGCGGTTAGACATAACGCCCGATGGGTCATGTAGGACAGTCGGCAACCCCGGTGGTACATTCAAGAGGGCCAATCATATCGCTTTTAAATTGCTGGAGTCAGTACCTTTATTTTCAGTCATTTACATTTCTGTTGAGAGCCAGTGGATGGCATTGTCTTTACTTTCTGAGTACTCACGGTGGGCCTTCTCCGACGGCCCTCTGGACGTATCGCGGGAGGGAGTTCGCGGTTCGTACCAGGAGTATACGCGCACTGTGGCTGTAGTAGCACTAAAACCAAGGACTTAGTAATGTTGCTTAGGTGGATGTGATTTAAAGTGTATAGTATGGCATGTAGTGCATATGATCGTGTTTTGATGTGTGGACTGTTGTGCGGTCCATCTTACCACTTACTGAGCTAGTGAGCTCATCCCACGTGTATACCCCCTTTTTAGATGATTTTGTAGGTCATACATCTGAGGAGCATGGGGTGGGTCCCACAGTCGAGTTTCTTGAAGAGGACTGGTGGACCCCTGAGGAGTTAGAGCACGGCGCTGATTGCTTGTGTGAGAGTTGTGCTGCGGGACCGCAGTTCTGAGGCCGTGCTGAGCTCCACTTCGGAGGCCGAGCTGAGCTCTACTATGTGATGCCGAGCTGGGCTCAACCCTTGATGCCGAGCTGAGCTCTAGCCTTTGTTGCCAAGCCGAGCTGTGTACTTTGATTATTTTGATGATTTCCTTTATGTACTTGATATGTGAATTGTATTTTTATTGTGTAAGTATCATGCCTTCGGGCCCACATGTATATAATTATTGTATCACAATTCGGGTATCAAGTATTATGGGATTATTCACAGGTAAAACTTAGTCTTCCGCTGATCTAATGAGTTTGTATTAGTTGTGAGTATGCTATGGTGGAATACAGTATCTGATGATCCTGGCAGGTTTAGGTTAACCGGTGTTAACCCGGTCACTGGCCCGGTTCTGTGAGAACGGGGTGTGACAACGGTGGTATCAGAGCGTGATGCTCTGCTCCACTCACAGCATACCATTAGAATCCCGTAGACTCTATAATAGGGAAATGGGGTTGGGTTAATGTAAAAGCTTTAAAAAAGTAAAAGCCAAAGAATGAAGTATTAAAAAAGGATGGCATTAGGTGTCGCATTCATGGCATGCGTGAGAGTAGATAAAATGTAAATAAGTTGGTGTTATAACCTATAGAGTACTAGTTTGACGAAATTTCGGCAGCATAACGGCGTAAAATGGGATTTCTAAAAAATTTTACACACAACACCTAATAAACAACATATTCAATATGACAAAGATAAAAAGTAACAAGAATCATCACAACCAAACTATATAAGAACTCAACAAATAAATGCACCATAGGAAAAAAATCACTATCAAAGGATATTATTCCATAAATGAGTTCAGTTACAGTACAAATACAAGGAATAAGAAGAGATGAAATATACAAGGTCCACAAAAAAAAAAAGGAAAAGGAGATAAACAGCTAGTGTGGGCGAGCTAAGCCCTCACTGGTCATCGTCGTCATCATCGATGATCACCACGTTCGCCGGAGGCCTAGAGTTGACGTCGAGGCGGTGGTCGTAGTAGTCAAACCTCAAGTTCACCAGCCGTACCTCCCTCCGAAGCCGGCCAAAATCTGCTGAGATAGCATTGGCCGTGGTGTCCAAGTCCTGACCTAGCCTGAGGAAGGAATCCTCCAAAGTGGCCTGCCTCTCCAGGATGCATTCCTCCCTGGAGGCACTCTCGTCCAGCCGTCTCAGTAACTGGACTTGGCCATCCTGCAAGGCCCGCATGGTGGATATCATGCCCTCAAAGTCGTATGCACCACTCCCAGGTGGTGGGGCTCTATGTGGTGAGGCTGCAGCTCTGGAGGAACTAGGACCGGGGCCTCTTGACTCCTGAGGCGCCTCCTCAGGGATGCCACCACCCACCAGATCCTCCTCCTCGTCCTGAGGAACGTAGTCCTCATCCTCCTCGCTAGACTCCTCCTCCATGAGGACATCCTCCATAGGGGTAGCCCTCCTACCCCTACCTCTCTGAGCTCCTGCTCTCGGGGGTGTATCCATGAGGGTATGGAGACCCATCCTCAGGAGGTTACTCCTATCGAACCTATCAGCCGGAGTCTTCCCCTCCTCACCGCTCATGTCCACCCCGAAGAACTCGAAGATCCTAGTGAGGATCCTGCCATAGGGAAATCCTCCATCCTCAGGGTGGGAAGTGTGGTGCTCCATCGTCCTGAGAATAATGTACGGAAGGCATAAGTGCTCGACACCTCCCTCTACGGCTGTGTAGATGCAGAACGCGATAAAAGCCACCATGAAACCCACCTGGTTCCGATGACCTCCTCTGGGAAGCAGGTTGAACTGGACCAAATGGGCAAATAAACAAACCTCGAGGTAGAAGGACGTCTTGGACTCCAGACGGGTACTGCTGCCGCAGATGGTCTCGTAGATGAAGTCCAGCGTCTCCAAGCTCATGAATGGTCCCAGAGGCTTACTCCTGGGAGGACTGTAGTATCGGTGCCCAGCTGCCGATATGCCCAAGATGCTGGCCAAGGTACCCACCGTCAACTGGATGTCTACCCCCTTCACCAAGCTGCTTATGGTGAACTCCCCATATGGATAAGACACCTCTAAGTTGCAGTAGAACCGGCGGACTAGCTGCTCGTAGCATGGTCGGTCTACGTGAAGGATAGAATCCCAGCCCAGTGCTGAGAACCTCTCCTGAAGCCGAGCCTTGTGGAAGTCGTCGACTACCACGGTCTTCTCCATCATCACTGACCTCTTCAGGAAAATAGGCCAGTTGGCTGCTGCCTCTGCACTAAGGAAGTGCTCCTCATCATAGTCTGTAGGGTCAGACCGGGCAGGTCTAGGTCTCCCTGTGTGGGGGGCTGAAGAGCTGGTCTCCGCACTCTTCCGCTTAGAAGCTGTAGTCTTACGTCGTATGCCAGAGGAAGAGGGTCCCTTGCCGGTGCGAGATGACATCCTAGCAAGAAGAAAAGAAAGTGGGGTAAGTAAAGAAAAGAAAATGACAGCAGAAAAAGGGAAGCCCAAAACCCAAATTCTCGCAAGATGGAAAAGGCGACAAGCTAGAAATGATAGGGAACCTATGGACATGATGCACGGTAAGCGACAAAGGGGAAACATGCTAAAACAGTAAAATAACAGCAAGGATGACATGGGAGGATTCAATTGCAATGCGCAAACTCATTCACAATGGAGTAAAAGCTTGAAACCCTAGGTCTAGAACGAAATGCCATGGTAGCGGGATCATGAATGTACAAAAACATACCCAAATAGACAATGGAGGTCCACAGATGCAAGTATGTGATGAAAACCAAGGAAACCAATACAAAAGAGTGGTTTTTCATGGGAATACATGGGGATTCCAAGCACAATGGATATTTCATGAAATCTATGGCATGCTAAGCATAAATCAAGTGGAATGCATCACAAAGGAATCATCAATTGGAGAAAAGGGGCGAGAATTGAAGAAATCCCCAAATTTGGAAACCTAGGGCACGATTTGGGGTTTTCTCCAAATGAGGAGATAAAATCCTAATAAACTACAAATGACCACAGTAGAAACATCACATTCACATGGAAATGCTATTCTATGGAAAGAAAGGTGGAAGGAAAGCCTAGATTAAAGCCTACACATGCATTTTACCCCAAAAGGAAAATTCTGAGAAAAGAGAAGAAGAAACTTACTTGAAGGAGGGAGAGTTGAATCTTCTCAAAAGCACCGAGTTGATGAGTAGACTCGCGAGTAGAAGCACCGAGGAGACCTTCAAGATCGCCCAAGGAAGAGGGGAAGAAAGAGAAAAAGGTTGGGGAAAGAGACAAGACAGAACAGGGTCTATAGGGCCCTATTCGTGTTTTTACACGGGTAGGACCGGCGGGCCCGACCGGTGGGCCCCTACCCGCCGGTGCCACCTGCCGGTTTGAGGTACTGGGATTGACGCGCCCGACTGGTGGGCCCCTACCCGCCGGTGTAGCCCACCGGTTGTGAAAACTGGGGAAAATTTTGAAGATTTTTTCCCTTCTCTCCTCCTAGCATGATTACATTGATTATTACTATTATTATTATTCCTATGATTAATGTGCTATGGTCAAGTGGGACCATTGACATATCTGTTGGGGCCTTTGCCCTGTATCTTGGAATTAAACTGCGGTTATTTATAGGCTATCATACACTACAACACCTTATGTGATGGCATAAACTTGTGTGCCGAAATCAATTCTACGGTGTTTAACCAGTATGGTGTGTGATATGTTCTAGGTACAGGAATACGATGGTACGTACTAGATCCAGTAGCAATGCCCGGGGTACCTCATGGGGTCCTCGTCCGGTCGGTCGACCATAAAATCCCAGGAGGTCCCGCTCTGTGGGGCAAACCTCACCTCCACCACCTCCAGAGACCCTTGGTCAGGGTGGGGCACATGGGGACTCACCTATGACTACACTCCCGGACCCTCCACCGGTTATCACACCAGGAGATGTTGCTACTATAATTCAGCAGTCACAACAGGCTTTTCAGCAACAAATGCTTCAGCAACAGCAAGCATTTATGACTGCTATTCAGCAACAGTTGGACTTTTCTCAACCGGGTCAACCTCCTCGGGTACTCACTCCATAGGACCCACCTGTAGGGTCGGGAACGGGACCACAAGTGGGAGGTACACCTCCAATCCCACCATTCGGTGTTCCTCAGTATGGGATACCTCCTCCATACTCTTACTATCCGGCTTATGCTCCTAACTTTCCGCCGACGAATAATACGTCAAAGGTAGTGGAGTCATTCAAGAGGAACTTACCACCTGTATTCTCTAAGGTGGAGAGTGATCCTCTAGAACCGGACCAATGGATCCAAGAATTAGAGAAGATATTTGAGGTGCTTGAGTGCACGGATGCACAGAAACTCATTTGTGCTGGGTTGCAACTCAAGAAAGAGGCAAATTCTTGGTGGCAAGCCTCCAAGCCCATATTGTTGGCTGCCCATCCAGAACCCACTTGGGAGCAGTTCAAGGAGTTGTTCTTGGACAACCATTATCCGCGCAGCTTCAGAGACCGCAAGGAGACTGAGTTCATGGCCTTAACTCAAGGAGGTAAGACTGTCCTTGAGTACCAACAACAATTCGAGAGTTTGTTCCATTTTTCCCCAAGGCATATGAGGACAGCTGAAGAGAAGGCAGCGAGGTTCCTAAAAGGCCTAAAAGCATCTATTGGGTCTGTACTTGAGGTATTGGATTTGACCGAATATGGCCAGATTGTGCAGAAGGCCAAGACCATGGAGGATAAGCAAAAGGGAGAACAGTCCCTCACCCCTGGACTGTGGAAGAGAACAAACCCATTTTCGGATATGGGAAATTCCTCCAAAGCATACCGCGGATCGTACAGTTCTGGGCCTATGTATAGGCAGCCCTATAGGCCATCTGGCTACCCTCCTAGACCAGTTGGTGGTTCGGGTTCCACCTCTTTTCGCCCGAACACTAGTGTGGCACCTACAGCTCCAAGGCCACCTCGACCTCCATCTGCAACGGGTCAAGTGCAGAGGGGCCCCGCTCCAGTTCCGACGTCTCAGATTCGTTGCTTCAACTGCCATTCATATGGGCATTATGCGAAAGACTGTCGGGCCAGACCAGCCTTGCCCTCCAGTCAGCCCTCTGCGTACCGACCTCCCTTACCTCGAGGAAATCAACCGCAGGGAAGGATGTATGCTCTGTCAGCTGAGGAAGCTGAGGCCAGTACAGAAGTAGTGGCAGGTACATTTTAAATTAAGAAATTTATTATGATTAATATTGATGACCTGCTGAAATTATATGCATTGTTATACTAGGTATCCTACCCATATCAGGCATACCAGCCTATGTTTTATTCGATTCAGGAGCTACTCATTCATTCGCATCTAAGAGATTTGTGGAGAAACTTGGGAGATATCACCAAGAATCCTAGATCACGGAATGATTGTCAGTATGCCTACGGGTAAAGTTATACAGTTGAAGGAGGTATATGGGTCGTGCCCAGTGGAAATTAGTGGAAAGAACTTTGATGCACAACTCATTAAGTTTAATATGCAGAATTTTGATGTTATATTGGGCATGGATTGGTTGTCGGCTCATCGAGCTAGTGTGATGTGTGCGGAAAAGCTGATTAGGGTGACAGATGACGAAGGGAAAGAATTGGTATACCGAGCAGATACAATGAAACGAGTGAAGAAGGTCCTTGTCTCTGCTCTTCAAGCGGTAAAGTTGCTAGAAAGTGGATGTCAGGGTTACTTAGCATCAATACTTGTTGTTGATGCAAGGATTAAACCTCTAGAAGAGGTAAAGGTGGTTAAAGAGTTTTCCGACGTCTTCCCAGATGATCTGATGCATTTACCACCTGATAGAGAGTTGGAGTTTGCCATAGATTTGACTCCTGGAGCAGCTCCAGTATCTAAGGCTCCATATAAGATGGCACCAGCTGAATTGAAGGAGTTGCAGATGCAGTTGTAGGAATTATTGGAAAAGGGGTTTATTCGCCCAAGTGTTTCACCTTGGGGTGCCCCAGTGTTGTTTGTCAAGAAGAAAGATGGCAGCTTGCGTATGTGCATCGATTACCGGGAATTGAATAAGCTAACCATTAAGAACCGGTATCCATTGCCACGCATTGATGATTTATTTGACCAGTTGCAGGGAGCCAGAGTATTCTCAAAGATAGACCTTCGGTCCGGCTATTATCAGCTCAAGATAAAGAGTAGTGATATACCCAAAACAACATTTAGGACTCGATACGGTCACTATGAGTTCCTAGTGTTATCTTTCGGGTTAACAAATGCACCGGCAGCATTCATGGATCTAATGAATCGAGTATTTCAAGATGTGCTCGATAAATGGGTAATTGTTTTTATTGATGACATCTTGATCTACTCCAAGACCGAAGAGGAGCACACTCAACACTTGAGGATGGTGTTACAGAGGTTGAGAGATCAACAGTTGTTTGCCAAGTACAGCAAGTGTGAATTCTGGCTTGAACAAGTTGGATTCCTGGGGCACGTAGTGTCTAAAGTCGGAATCAAAGTAGATCCTGATAAGGTGAAAGCAGTAGTGGAATGGGAAAGCCCCAAGAATGTTACTGAAATTAGAAGCTTCTTGGGTTTGGCTGGATATTACCGGCGCTTCATTGAGAATTTTGCTCGGATCTCAGCACCAATGACCAAGTTGACTAAAAAGGGTGTGAAATTCGACTGGGTAGAGGGATGCGAGAAAAGCTTCCAGGAATTGAAAGACAGGTTGGTGACGGCCCCTGTGTTGACCATCCCTGAAGGCACAGGTGGAATGACAGTCTATACCGATGCTTCCAAAGTTAGTTTGGGTTGTCTTCTCATGCAACGCGGTAAGGTAATAGCGTATGCATCTCGACAACTAAAGGAGTATGAGAAGAATTACCCCACTCATGACTTGGAACTAGCTGCAGTCATTTTTGCCCTTAAGATCTGGCGACATTATTTGTATGGGGAGAAGTGTGAGATATACAGTGATCACAAAAGCCTGAAGTACTTCTTCACCCAGAAGGATCTAAACATGAGACAGAGGAGATGGCTTGAACTCATGAAGGATTATGACTGCGACATTCAGTATCATCCCGGTAAGGCTAATGTAGTGGTAGATGCATTGAGTCGGAAGACACAAACTGTGTCACTCTCATACTTAGCAGTCAGCTCCCCACTCATGCAAGAGGCGATGCTAATGGATGAAACCCTCTTATATAAAGGGGCAACCTTAGAGCTTGAGCCTCAACCAGAAAACCTTAAATGGTTGACTGTATCCTTGACGGCTCTACAGGTGCATCCGGCAATTAGGCAAGAGGTAATAATAAAGCAACCTTTGGATCCTGAATTGCAGCGGATCAGAGTTAAGGATCAAGATCAAACAATGAACGACCCAGATTTTGCTTTATCCAGTGATGGGGCATTGATGTTTCGAGATAGATTGTGTGTACCCGATGATTTGGATATACAAGACAAGATAGTGCGAGAAGCACATAGCTCCGAGTACTCACTTCACCCAGGAAGTACCAAGATGTACAAAGACCTCAAACAAAGTTACTGGTGGCCAAACATGAAAGTCACCATAGCTCTGTATGTGGCGACTTGTCTTACCTGCCAGAAAGTAAAAGCTGAGAGGCATCGACCTTATGGTACTCTTCAGCCACTCCCAGTACCAGAATGGAAGTGGGAAAGGATTACAATGGACTTCGTCACTGGACTACCAAGTACACCTAAGGGAATGGACGCGATATGGGTGATCGTTGATCGGCTTACCAAGACTGCTCACTTCATTCCCATCAAGACCAAGTTCTCCATAGCCAAACTAGCACAACTTTACATGGACAACATAGTGCGCTTACATGGAGTGCCAGTGAGCATTGTTTCAGATAGGGACCCAAGGTTCACTTCCAGATTTTGGAAAAGCTTACAGCATGCCTTGGGATCACAATTGAATTTGAGTATTGCTTTTCACCCACAGATGGATGGTCAGTCGAAGCAAACCATACAAATATTAGAGGACATGCTCAGGGCATGTACAATGGAGATGAGTGGTAGTTGGGAAGAATATATACCTCTTATGGAGTTTGCATATAACAACAGTTACCAAGCTACAATTGGGATGGCTCTGTATGAGGCGTTATATGGCAGAAAGTGCAGAATTCCTTTATATTGGGATGAGGTAGGTGAACGTCGAATGTTAGGACCTGAGATGATACAAATGACTTGTGACAAAGTCGACGTTATTAGAGAACAGATTAAAGCAGCTCAGTCCCATCAAAAGAGCTATGCGGACACCCGCAGAAAATATATTGAATTTCAGCCAGGGGAAAAGGTATTTCTCAAGATCTCTCCTACTAAAGGGTTGCAAAGGTTTCACAGAAAGGGGAAGTTGAGCCCAAGATACATTGGACCATTTGAGATCTTATCCCGGGTTGGCTCAGTAGCCTACATGCTTGCTCTGCCACCTTCACTTGGGGATATTCACAATGTATTCCATGTATCCATGCTGAAGAGATACGTGCATGATCCATCTCATGTACTACCCGTGGAACCAGAGTACCTAGAAGCTAATATGACCTATACAGAGCAGCCAGCTGAAATTTTAGACCAGAAGGTGAAAACCCTTCGCAATCGCTCCATCTCCTATGTAAAGGTGCGATGGGCTGATCATTCACTTAAAGAAGCATCTTGGGAGGTAGAGGATGAAATGCAAGCCAAGTACCCTCATCTTTTTGATCAACCAGGTACGCAATTTCGAGGACGAAATTTTTCAGAAGGGGGGTAATGTAATACCCTACTTCTTAAACCCGGTCTGATTTCGCGGTTGAACCGGTTTAACCATATAGGAACCAAACCAGAGGGAGTTAGAGCGGGTTCCTTATGAGCTATGATGGCAAGGGTGACCTTAAACACCGGCTGACCCGACAAGTCTGAGCCAGTGCCAGAAGAGACGGGAGTGCCCAAGCCGTGTACATGCACCTACCATAAGGCCATATATGGATAAAGCAGTTATTGTAACCGTATATTAAGGTATATACGTATACTACATCGTCTGCCAGGGGTGGGGTTCGCGCCAGGCCCAAACTCTGTCAAAATCCCAAGTTTTGGCCCTCAGGTGGGCGGACAGGTGGGTGCACCCACCCACCTGAGTGACCCATCCATGTGCACTATTCACTATTTAGGAATTATATATATGGCATTTATGACCTTATTTTTCTTTTCATTTATGACACCCGTACGTTGGTGAGAAGAGTAAAGAGGAGAGAGAAAAGAAAGGGAAGAAGAAGGGAAGAGAAGGAAGAGGAAGAAGAGAAGGATTTCGGCGGCGCCGAAGCTTGATCTTCCCATTCCGGCGCCGGGAGAGTGATCTTCAACTCTAGATCTACATTTAGAGGTAAGCAAAGTTGGGTTCTTTGAACGTTCACCATACCCAAGCTTAAACCCTTGATTCGAGTAGGGTTTCTTGAGATCTTGTAAATCCCCTTTGAAATGATGAATCTAAGGTTTAATAGATGATTTATGTGTTGATCTTGAAGGATTTGAAGAGGTATTGACAAGGTGGAAGAAGCATTGTGGGTTTGAAGTGATTTGGAGGGTTTGAAGTCGTTCTTGAGCAAAGAAGGTAAGATGGTTTCCCATCACTTGAATCTAACCTAGATCTAGGTTAGAACCATCCTATAAGACCTTGAAGGTGTGAAAAATGGGTTGGAAAAGCCCTATTTGAATCCCCAAAGAATGGAGGAAGTTGAGAAGAAACGGCTGTTTTCCCACCAAGACCGGTGGGTGGAACCGGTGGGCCCCTACCCGCCTGTGGGCACCGACCTAAGAGGGCAGGGGCCTTCGGGCCCAACTGGCGGGCCCTACCGGTGGGCCCCTACCTGACGATCCAAACCGGTGGGTAGGACCGGTGGGTAGGACCGGTGGGCCAGACAGCCCACCTGTCTGACCCACCTGTGTGGCTCCGAAGGTGATCCTTATGTCCGATTGAACCCAAATAGGACGTGTGACCTTCTTTTAACGTTTTAAACATGATTTTGTCATTGAATCTCGTTAATTTTGATTCCAAATGGTGAAGTACTAACCCCACTCAATTATGTTAGGTTCACCAAATCCTACCCGATTCGCACCGGATCTCTCCCGTACCGAACGAGAATCCTTGTACACTACAGGTAAGTGGGGAGAGGATGTTTGGCCTTGTTTTAAGGCATTTTGTGGCATTCATTTAATTATATCTAGTCTAGTCATGCCATCATGAATATGCTATGTAGATTAGTCATTCCTCACATTGATATGTATGGGTGCTATGTTTACTTTCCAAATGCCAATTGAATGAGATGTTTATATGTTGAATGTGGACAACATTGTGCATGATGCATTGATAGACTAGATGCCGTAGTCAGCTTGGAGACGAGTGCATTGGTGGCCCGTGGAATGGGACGCGGTGGCACTATGCAATCGTACTATTGTCATATAGGAGCATGCGGTATTAGGATTTTCACCATCCCGTGCTACGACCCTTCCCAACAGGGGTTAAGGTGTTGGGTTATCATTTGGGGGGAAGCAGTGGTCGCGGTTGTCGGGTCACTGTGGCAGTTAGACATAACGCCCGACGGGTCATGTAGGACAGTCGGCAATCCTGGTGATACATTCAAGAGGGCCAGTCGTATTGCTTTTAAATTGTTGGAGTCAGCACCTTTATTTTCAGTCATTTACATTTCTGTTGAGAGCCGATGGACGGCATTGTCTTTACTTTTCCGAGTACTCACGGTGGGCCTTCTCTGACAGCCCTATGGGCGTACCGCAGGAGGGAGTTCACGGCTCGTACCCGGAGTATATGCATACTGTGGCTGTAGTAGCACTAAAACCAAGGACTTAGTAATGTTGCTTAGGTGGATGTGATTTAAAGTGTATAGCATGGCATGTAGTGCATATGATTGTGTTTTGATGTGTGGACTGCTGTGTGATCCATCTTACCACTTACTGAGCTAGTGAGCTCATCCCACGTGTATACCCCCTTTTTAGATGATTTTACAGGTCATACATCTGAGGAGCATGGGGTGGGTCCCACAGTCGAGTTTCCTGAAGAGGACTGGTGGACCCCTGAGGAGTTAGAGCACGACGCTGATTGCTCGTGTGAGAGTTGTGCTGCGGGACTGCAGTTTTGAGGCCGTGCTGAGCTCCACTTCGGAGGCCGAGCTGAGCTCTACTATGTGATGCCGAGCTGGGCTCAACCCTTAATGCCGAGCTGAGCTCTAGCCTTTGTTGCCGAGCCGAGCTGTGTACTTTGATTATTTTGATGATTTCCTTTATGTACCTGATATGTGAATTGTATTTTTATTGTGTAAATATCATGCCTTCGGGCCCACATGTATATAATTATTATATCACAATTCGGGTATCAAGTATTATGGGATTATTCACAAGTAAAACTTAGTCTTCCGCTGATCTGATGAGTTTGTATTAGTTGTGAGTATGCTGTGGTGGAATACAGTATCTGATGATCCTGGCAGGTTTGGGTTAACCGGTGTTAACCCGATCACTGGCCCGGTTTTGTGAGAACGGGGTGTGACAGTAGGGGTGGACGAAAACACGTCTCTGGAAACCTTGTTGTTAACGTTGGGCCGAGGTGGCAGTACGACCTGTTGGAGGGCCGTGGTGGCAGTACGGCCTGTTGGAGGGCCGAGGTGGTGGCACGAAGTGGTGGAGGGCCGAGGTGGAAGCACAGCGTGATGGAGGGCTTAGGTGGCAGCATAACTGATGGAGGACCGAGGTGGCATCATGGCCTGATGGAGGGCTGAGGTGGCAGCACGGCCTGATGGAGGGCCGAGGTGGCAGCATAGCCTGATGGAGGGGTCGAGATGCCAGCACGGCCTGATGAAGGGCCGAGGTGGCAACACGGCCTGATGGAGGCCGAGGTGGCAACACGGCCTGATGGAGGCCGAGGTGGCAACACAACCTGTTGGAGGGCCAAGGTGGAAGCACGACATGGTGGAGGGCCGAGGTGGCAACACGACTGATGGAGGGCCGAGGTGGCAGCACGGCTGATGGAGGGCTGAGGTGGCAACACGACTGATGGAGGGCCGATGTGGTAGCATGGCCTGATGGAGGGGCCGAGGTGGCAGCACGGCCTTATGGAGGGGCCGAGGTTGCAGCACAGCCTGATGGAGGTCCGAGGTGGCAGCACGTCCTGATGGAGTCTGAGATGGCAGCACGGCCTGATGGAGGTCGAGGTGGCAGCACAGCGTGATGGAGGGTTGAGGTGATAGCACGGCTTGATGAAAGCCGAGGAGGCAGCACGGCATGATGGAGGCCGAGGTGGCAGCACGGCCTGATGGAGGCCGAGGTGGCAGCACCGCCTGATGGAGGGCCGAGGTAGTAGCACGGCATGATGGAGGCTGAGGTGGCAGCACGACCTGATGGAGGGCCAAGGTAGTGCGTCAGTCCTGTTCTGGTTTGCATACACGCTTCAGCCGTGCTGATGAAGGAGACATATTTTTCCTCATCACTACCTATTAGAGAAATTTGTGTTCATCAATCCAAGTTTGATAAGAAAACTCAAGAATTTTAATCTTTGCAAAATCCCCTTCCAAAATCGGATCAGTTAGAGATTCCAAATTATGAAGACCCAATCTTCTTCTTACAACATCAACATACTATAAACACTCTGATGAAGTTCCATATGAGAAAACCCTTTTTTATTTATTTTTATTTTATTTTTTGCTAACGATGGGTATCCAAGCCTGCGGCTTGACTAGTCCCGTAGGCCCATAATGACCCCACAACCGCATGGACCCAGTCATACCAGGGTTGAATGAGAACCATTCAACTTTTAGTGAAAGCAGTGAAGAGCATTAAACATCCCGTGTAAATGGCCCAAGGTGCGCCTAGAGGGAGTCAAACTTAGGACGTCCAAGTTTACAACTCGTACCAAGTTCATTGCTCACCAACTGCGCTAACCCCTCCACAAAAGAACATAATCTCTTCTTAAAATAATTTGTGATACGTGACTATTTTTTAGATGCATTTGAACTTTATAGAACTACAACAACATTCCCATCCACCCCCATCATAAGGAACAATTGCACCAAGTAAAGAAGTAGCCGACTCAAGCAAGGAAGTCTTAGCTGCACCATCAAATAGATCTCCTTCTCCACTCCCACCATGGTTCTTCTCTTGAATAGCAAGGAAGTCTTCCCTTGAGCAACCCTAAATGGAGAGGGTTGATCTTCTCAAAGTTTTCAAAAGGCTTATATTTAATATTAAATTTAATTTTGTAACTTCTTGAGATGTAACTTTAGTTTAAGTATATATGATAGAACTTGATGAAGACATAGGATGTACTTCAAAATGGAAAATGTGACTAAATGGAAGGACGACACCTTCAACAAGGATCTTAAATCCTTTGGGAGCAATAATGAGATCATGATGCTAAGCAATCACTAGTGGATGATTATAAAAATCCCATGACCATACTGTATATTTTAATTTGTTATATTATATGATTGTTTTTTTATTTGCGTATGCTAGTTATATGAGGTATCTTATTGTTTTTTTTTTTTTTTTTTTGGTACTACTAGACACATGAGATGTATGGACGTTTCATGTAATGATTATTATAATAATTTGCCTCATTCCCCTTGACTTAAAAGAAAAGTATAATGCATGTACCTCTAAACAATGGGATCTTTATGGCCTTCTATCACGGTGGGTGTGAGGACTAACTTGAGGGCAAAGTGGGAACTCTGACAGGCTAACCTTAGGGTCTGATTGTTAAGTCGCTTCCATCTCTGACGTGATAAAAAGTGGATGTGGTGGGTTGAGAATGCCACAACATATGAGTATTATCCCAAGGCCATTATCTACTTTTAGATAAAGGTTTGTAATTGAATTGGGTGTGCAGTGAAATCCGATAGGCTTAGTAACCAAAATACATCAGAGTTCAATATCCTTTAATATTTTTTAAAAGTTGAGGATATTGTACACATTCGATTTTGTCAAGCGCCCCCAGGTAATAATGATGTAAATGATATGAGTGGGGCCTATTTCTTTCATCAGAGGTCTCCACTAAAGTGACTCGGGCGGACAGCAGTCTAAAACCATAACCTAAAAACTTGAAATCCTATTCTAGCTTGAAACCTTAATCCGGTTCGGGACCTCTACATGCCCAATTTTGTGGAACTCGATACTAGCACGCTTTATATTGATAAATAGAGTCTACATAATCTCCAAATGATACGAGAATGGCAGGAATAAGGACTAACGTGTCTCCTGAGGGTGTAATCAGACAGGACTGTCTCCTTTGCAAATCCCAAATCTTTCTGAGCCAAAAATGGCCTCAACTACTATACCAATGGATGGTGCTTGGAGAAACGGTTTCAACGATATATCGCGTGTAAAAATCAGACCACTCAATCTCCCAAAATCATACTCAGCAGTTAAGAACCCCAAATAGGGCTAACCCAAGCCAAAGATCCCTCATTGAATTGCCAGTTTTTTTATGGGCCCGTCAACTTTCCCTCAACTTTTGTGACTGCTTTTGGTCATGGGCCAGCTAAAGAACTCAAGGGCATACAAAAAAAAATATGGTGGGCCTATCAAATTGTTAGCCATTTTGGTTATGGGTCCACCAATCAAGAATATTCTTAAGTGGCCAGTCCGCAAAAAAGATGCCCTTTTTTACAGGCCCATCAAATCTCACCTTTTTGGGCCCGTAAACCTATAAATATCCCATTTTCAAGACATGAAAGAGACCTGATGGTGACCCCTACCCTCCCACCCACCCACCCACCCACCCACTCACTTCTTTGTCTACCCATCCTTATCATGAGAGAACAAAAGGGTTAAGAAAATATTCTCTTACCCCCTTACTAGCCCTCTTTTTCTCCCTGTAGGCCAACATCTTGTCCAAGCCTTAGTCCAACATTTCACCCAAGCCTAGTGACAACATAAGACCTTATAGCCGAACACTTCAACCAAGGCCGAAGTTTTACCCAACGGGTCCATCCCTTTGCTTCGGATGCCGAAGTTCTGCTGAAATTCCCCAAAATTTATAAAGGATATATAAAGGTTTGAAGTGTCACAAGAGATCCAGATTCTCCAAAGAAGGAAAGCAAGCGGCCAAATTCACTTCCACCTAAGCCGGGAAACATCGCCAAAGATCATGTGTACAAAAAAAGGGGCCCACCCCTCTCGATCCGAAACAAGGGTCGAGCATTGGTATAATCTCTTAATAGAGTAGACATAATGTTGATCCTCAATTTACATACATTCTTGTACATAATAGCATAGTAATAATTAGCCATGCATGCGGTATAGGATATATTGGGGGAATATTCATTTTCTAAGCATCTGGTAGGAAGACCAGTTCTACCACGTGGAGTGGGTGCTTAACACATTCCCAACTCCACAACTTAAAACGTACCTCTATCTCTGGACAAGACCAATTTTTTTTGGGCCATTTCCTTATGGGTTAGGTCCACCCATCAGGTCCTACGCTAATCCTAAGTAGCGACTCCAATGTTTATTCCCAATCCCTAGAAGGTTGTCATTCTACATTAAACCATTCTTGATATTCCTCTTGGGAAATAGCCCAAGGGAAAGTTGGTCACCTACGAAATAGGCCTCCACATGTCTCCAAGTGAGGGATACGGCGGTGCGGGCCCATGGATGCGTGGGAGAGGGCCAAACTTTTGCTATTACCCTTATAGTGGTGACTCTATTGGGGAGTGCTTGTCAAACTTCTGACACTAGATGCCACCATTAAATGCAAGAATATTATCCCTCAAAACATTTTTCCTTAAAAACATGTTTGGCTAACCCCATTTTTGTAGTTATATGTACTAACTGCATCATGTCATGCCTAAAGTGAAAGCATCTAACAAGGGTACTCCCTGTCATGTCAGCACCCTCAGGGAGGTTCGTGCACGACGTACTAAGTACTCTGAGATAAAATGATACTCACTTCCTGTAAAAGAATGCTTAAAGTACAATCGTACAACGAGGATATCTATTATTGTGCCAACATCCTTGGGGAGGTCCATGCACCTTATGGAATTCTAGGATCACTTAATAATACATTTTACGTTACACCTATGCACCTACTCATAGCACGGTTCCATCCACCTCATGGCTATAGTTGTCTAACATTGTGTGTAGTCACGAGTAATGGGCAATGATGTTACATCCCTCGACAAAGTATCTTTGGGTGTATCAAAGGATCATGTACCTTGGGTATATAGATCCTGTCAAGGATTGCCGGTTCTGTCCTATTGCATCCATTGCATGCACGCATCATGTAGGAATCGATGGAGAACCCTTAGGAACACCACATGCTAATTGGTTAAACTTGTTTGAGGTTTAAATTGGTGTCCTCCTATAATGTATTTTGGTCATCTAGGAAATGGATTCTCAAGTGGGGTTCGGTTAAGGATTCCACTTCGAAATAAAGAGTGTTGTCTCGGTGGTTCAGTCCATATAACTCTGGGGTGATTCCCATTAAGTTGTGTAGGACACCGAATCAAGATGCGTTCTACAAAAGTCTGGAAGAAAGGATCATCAAGTGGGGTAAATCATAGAGAGTAGGACGTAATGATATAAGATACTTTATAACAATACTCTTCATTGGGACCATTTTGTTTGCTTTTCACTCCATAATATGAGTTTAACCAAGGACTCAAGTTTCGGTTATACCCTTGTCATCACGCAAATTAATCTTGTATGAATTACTTATTTATGTATATAAAAAAAACAAAATAAAAAAAAAAACTCTAAATTTAAATCATCTTTGTGATTTAAACACGATTCCACATCCGAAAGATTTTCCATTGTCTGTATGGACTGGTCGGGGTAACCGGTTAACTCACCTAAGTCCAACTTCATCCCTCTCAGACAAATTTTCTTTAGACACCCACGATTTAGTCTGAATGGAAACAATTCCAAGAGATCCAGCCAGTAGTTATGCACCAAAAGCAACATGAGTCCATTCAATGGAGGCAATACAAGTCAAAATGGCCAAACTTAAGCAAAATACACAAAATTTTGCAAATGATCTGGAAACAACCCAGAACCGAATCAGTCCCTACTGTAGGTGAGCATGTGGCTTGGAATCAACCAAGGCCAGACTCTGTCCCTACTGTGGGAGAGCAAGAACGGAATAGGCCTTCCACTCCTCAAGGAGCATCCATCATACCAAGTGTTCCTCCAAGAATAGTAATCGATGAGGATGAGGAAGAGTTCGCCGCTTATATTTGGAATAAGCCTCTAGAGATGAAAAGAGAAGAAAATGAGGGAACAGGAGAAGCTGAAAAATATGATCCAGGTCGACAAAATTCAACAAAAGGCAAGCCACAGATCCTAGTGAATGACATTTTTCTCTAGGAAGAGATTCCTGAGAAATTCAAATGGCAAACCAATAGATTTTACGAGTCAGCGGACCCCAAAGCTCACTTAAAAGTCTTCATAAACATCACCAAATCATGGCAATTCATAGATGAGAGGATGGGTCAAGCCTTTATGTTAACTCTATCAGGGCTAATACTGATATAGCTCACACAATTGGTACCCACACATACTCAAAACTGGGCAACAATCATACGAAAATTCACCAAGCAGTACTCTTATAATACATAGGTCAATGTGAAATGACGTGAGCTGAAAACCTTAAGACAAGAATCAAGAGAAGGGTTCACATCATGTATAATGAGGTTTTGATACAAAGCCGTCAAAACAGAAGATTGCCCAGCGAAAGCAGAACAAGTGGAGATGTTGATTGAAAACCCCTCTAAACTATATTATGATGTTCATTATTATCATCATTTGCAAACTTTCAACGTGTTGATAGCCACGGGCACACGCATTGAGAACATGTTATTGAGGGACGCACAGTACCAAGGAGCTCCCTAAGATTCTAGAAACAATGTGAGGGTTCGACGAAGCAAAAGTTTGGAAGTAAAGTGGTGAATGTGGTTTAACAATCGGAGGCATTAGCAACAATTTCCTATCCTCAGCCATTTGTTACACAAGTAGATTCTCCAGTCAAAAGGACCCCCCCCCCGCTTAAAGAGGTAGTTCACATGTTTGGGAATGACATTAGCCACAGTGTAAGAAAAGTTAAAGAAGCAAAGTTTCTTAGGGACAATTGCTTCCATGGTCATCAGCAATCCCTCACCATCTTGGATAGGGACCACGAGTCTTGTTCCTACCATAAGTAGATTGGTCACACTATAGAAAGATGCATTAACCTAAAATATGCAGTCCAAGATTTAGTGAACAATGGGACTATTAATGTGAAAATCAAGCAATCACCTAATGTCACCACTATTCCAGTCCCAGACCATGGGATGGTTAAGATGTTGGCCAACAATTCCTAGGATTTCGATCCTCGTTTCTTTGATCCAACCCATCTCATCAGGAACACCTAGAAGTTTCATCTCTATAAGATGCATGATTGAAGAGAATTATTGCTTATACGAAGGTCCCGTTTCCCTCTAGAAATCATAATACATATCATCGGTTTTCGCCAAAAGGCTTACAAAGTATAATGCAATTCCAGGCAGATGGAAATATATGTATTATGCCGATATACACTTCACTTGCCCTATGGTATATCATCACAGAGGAGCCTACACTAGCCACATGTATGCCTTGGAAGAGGAAATGCTCAAGGGAATCTGGGTGAGAGATTGTCACGGTAGCTTGGGATTGATCAACTGGTTCCTGATCCACCACCCCAATCCTTCCATTCATCACGGACCCCCTTATTCCCCCAAGTAGCACTCCCGTATAAATCCAAAGTAGTATACACATATACACACGCACAAGGATATGCATAATCAGGCACATCATATGCATCATCAAACGCAAAAGCAAGCAGGAAGGAATTTTATTTTTTCTTATTACATTACACTGGTACTAGGTTAGGTCAACTCATCTGTCCTAGGGTTAGAAGGGTCCTCATTGATTTTCACACATACAAAAGAATAATGGGAGACAAAATACAGATAGTAGAGGATGAATCTAAAGGGACCCTTAATACAAAAGTCGCATTTGAGGGATTATCAGGAATCATAGTGATGGGACGATCGCCCACTTACCCTCCATCTCCTCCGCCAAGTCCTCTACCTCCACCTCCACCTCCACCTCCTCGAACTCCCTCATTTTAGTCTGAGGTCTCCACATTCTATAGGTCATCATATTTTCTTACCTCTCCAACTCATGATCCATAATATTACCCTTCTTTACCATCACCACCATCATCTCCTCCATATCACCCAAGTTCATACCCTTCATCCCCTTCACATCACCCAAGGTCATATCCTCCATCCCATTTGTATCATGCCCTCTCTCCATCACAGTACCCCACTTCCAACATCACATCTCCTTCATATAATCCCACTTTATATCCCTCATTACCACAATATTTTCCTAATTCCCATTCATCATGTGACTTAGGGGCAGTGGATGATCCTCCTTTCTGCAAAAAGGATGGATAGACGGATACAATTGGAATGATATCCTCACGTTACCAAAGTCCCTAGATGCAACATCTTTAACTAGATCGGTAAATGTTCTAGCAGAAGAAAGCTCAAGAATGGACCCTACTCTTTTGATTCATCTGGCCACACATCAAGAGAATGACTTGTCACTCAGAGTTATTAAAGAAGTTACAATGATTTTCTCAAGGCAATAATGGCTTTAACAATTGGTGAACAGCTCAAGGACCATGCTTGCCTAATCTCGATACTAAAGGAGAAGAATCTGAAAATCTCATTAATGAGCTCTGAGGGTACGATTCAGGGTCCAACCCTATGAGGTGATTCATTCTATGTGCTCAGAATATTATAAACATTTGGACGTAGAAGGAATCAACGATACTGACGAATCCAGTGGTGATGAGGAAATCAGTGAGGAGGATGGCGATGATGATGAAGATGAGGAGTTCGAAGAAGGAGGAGGTGATAGTGATGAATTTGAGGCCTGGAGTGCCGATGTGGAGGATATGTCTGGATACTTCTCGTATGAGGACCCATCAGGATACCCATTGTGTGTTAAAAGCGGAGATGACCCGTTTATGAACCCTAATGATGCCATTCATTCGGCATTTCCCATCCGGATAGAGGATGAGTGGTCAAGCTCGGAGAAGACCCCAGTGAAAATGAGGGTGAAGATGAAGATGAATATGGCTCCAAAAAGGAATTTGAGACACATCTGATGATATGTCCAGACTTTGTGGAATGGAGTGAGAACATAGCTCAATAGTTGAGTATGGTGTCATATCACTTGCATGAAACCAAAGAGATGCTGGGTGTCATTTCTATCAACCAACAAGCATACACAAAACGATTAGAATTCCTCAGAGAACCGAGAGAAGGAGATGTCTTAAAAAAAAAAACCCCATTGGCTCTTCACTATAATAGAAGTAGTAAGGGAATGAGCTCTCGACATTTGTGGAGGTCCTCCCCTCCAATTCCAAGCAAGGAAGTAGAGTAAGAAGAGTACCCAAAAGAGCAACGTGGCCCATGTTCGAAATTGTCACCATCACCGATAGCGATGATGAAGGGGATCAGTATCCCACAAAGATAATCGTCAACAAAACCCCAGCATAATAGAAACCTAGAGCGGAAAGGAGTTTAAGAATAAGTCACTAGCGCCATTGAAATTGATCGTACACAAATTTCACAGATAGTAGGTGCAACATATGCAGTGAAGTCTTTAATATTCTCTGATCCCGAATTTCCCAATAGGGGGGTCAAGCACAATAGGGCTTTACGTATAACAATGGGATGCAATGATAAAATAGTGCCCCAATTCTTGATAGATAATGGGTTTGCCTTAAATGTGTTATCTTTGAGATCTGCTTCAAGCATGAGTTTGCACATGGAGAAGATGAGGCCATCAAACCAAACAATGCGAGCTTATGATAATACTAGGAGAGAAGTTCTTGGAGTTTTCACAACGGTCATGTTGATTGGACCAATGAAGTTTGATATTGAATTTCAAGTAATTGATATCACAGCCCCTTTCAACATACTTTTGAGAAGACCATGGCTACATTAGGCAAAGGCAGTGCCTTCCAGTCTGCACTAGAAAATGAAATTCATATACGAAGGAATGTGATAATCATTTCAGGGGGTCCCGAGTTAGTCAACACTTTTGCTAATATTGAGAAAAGGGAAGATCTTGAGAAGGAAGTAAGGCTCAACGGTTTCGAAATAGAAATATATGTGCTTTCCTTGCCAAAGAAGTAGTCAAAGAAAACATTCTGATAAATTATGAGGCTTTCTGGAGTCCCCCGGTTTGTCGCATGATGAAGAATATGCAAGATTTCTCGGGGATGGGACTTAGAAAATATCACCAAGGTGTATTAAAGCTCCCAAATGTAGTCAAGAACAAGGGAAAAGGAGGATTAGGGTATGTGCCCTAGTGACAAGATAAGGAAGGAGGCCACAAGGTGTTGAAAATGACTCAGAGACTAGTGGCATCGTATTACTCCACTCTTAATGGATATTTCATAAGGGAAGGGGAGGATTTTCCATTTTACAGAAACTCCGAGCCGTGGTTTATTGAGATAGCCGCTAAGATGCTACCAAAGTTTGAGGTCTTCTTCCAGGATGAGTTTGATTGGTTGCTCATGAATTAGAACAACTTCAGCTCAAGGGGGAGGAGAAAGAAAGTCAAACCATCGAGAAATTTGAAGTATTGATGATTAGAAATGAGGAATCCTCTCTTAGCTCAACTAGTTTAATCCAATCTAAGGAAAGAATAATCTACCTAGGATATGAAAAACCATATTTGCTTATTCCTCCAAGAAATGCATAGAAAAGAATTCCATGAGCTCCGACCCAGGCCTTTCCATGGGAAGCATATATGGCCCAGAAAGAAGAGTAAGCATAATGATGGTCTGCGTACATTGTGCTAGGACTAATTGTAGTGGAAAATTCTAAGGCGGCGGACAAAGATGTGATCAAGGAATGGGAATGGCTTTAAATAGTCGATTGAAGAAGCTTGAGTTTATCACAAATGGGTTAAGCAGCCTCGGGCGAGATGCACCTCTTAGAAAATTTGGCTTTTGAGAGCATGAGATTGACCAGTTCACCTTTATGACTAACATCCTCAAGTGGAGAGAAGCAACTATGGCACCGTAGAAGATGTAGCAGTGGTCATCATCGAAGGAGAAGAAGGCCCACTACCACACTTGCTGATTCACTAAGCCGGTGAACCACTCCTAATTTGGACAAGCATTGGAGACAATTTTAAATTTACTTATGCTTTAGAGTCAACCGGTCCAAATACCACTGATGAAAGCACCAAGTCCATTATCAAGTCTATTGTTGAGTCATCTATTGTTGATCATATTCATGTATTTTCTTTCAATGAAAATTCAAAGCTTATGTATATTGAGTCTATTGCTCATTCTTTGAACATTAATAAAATTTCTAATTTTTAGTATGATTTTCTCCTTTTTTGATGATGAATAAATATCATAACTTAATAAAGCAATACATACCAAGAAAAGCCCAACCGATCCAAGAGGATGCCTTAGTCATAAATTTAGGAACAGACTAAAAACCGCGAGAGGTAAGAATTGGTGCTACCCTAGATAATGAAGAAGCAACACAAGTGATTGATCTTCTCAAGGAGTTCACATAATTTTTGCCTGGTCCTATGAAGATATGCCTGGAATTGACCTAAATATTATGCAACAACGCTTGTCGATCTACCCCATCACAAAACACATCAAGCAAAAACCAAGGAGGATACACCCCGAATGGAGTAACAATATCAAAAGAAGAAGTGGTGAAGCAGTGGAATGTGGTTTCCTATAAGTGGTAGAATTCCCTCAGTGGTTAGCCAACATTTTCCCGATTCCTAAGAAGGATGGGATGGTACAAATGTGCACCGACTTCAGAGATCTTAACAGGGTCAGCCTGAAAGAAGACTTTCCATTACCTCACATAGATGTGCTCATAGACAACACAGCTAGACATGCCTTTCTATCATTCATGGATGGACTAGCTCTTAGGATATAAGCAGGTGAGCATGCATCCAAAAGATAGGGAAAAGACAGCTTTCACCACCCCATGGGGCTACAAAGTGATGCCATTTTGGTTAAAGAATGCCAGTGCAACCTATCAGAGGGCAGCCACAACCATCCTACCTGACATGATGCATAAGGAGGTGAAATTCTATGTTGATGATATGATAATAAACTAACGACCCCGGTATTCAAATAAAAGATCATCATTGCTTGTTCCGTAAAAATTTGTCACTTGGCATAATTGATCATCATGCAGCTTTCCTCCACTTATGATCCTTCTAAATCTCTTTCTCCTCAAAAGACCCCCCAAAAATATCGCCATCCGGCATCATTAGCCTAGGCCAGTTTGTTTCCCATCCTTGGCCCCTTTCTGCAAAACATCGAGTCTGGGTGCAATAAGTAAACAATGGTGAAAGTCTTGTTAGATTTCAAGCATTTGCATAACTCTTAAGAGATTGATTTATCCTAACCATTGGAGTAAATATAGGAATGGAGATTATAAACTCCCTGGATAAAACATTGCAGAAGTGGACACTGAATATAGGAAATGAAGAGACAAATATACTAGAGGCCACAAATATGGAAGTACTCAGTAGAATCATATGCATGAAACTACACTATGATTTTCTATGGTAGGTACCTCGACATTGGGACACTGAACTCCATGTGTTCAAGTTTGGAATGGTCAAAATATGCCCCACCATAGAGGAATTCAAAGCCTGCTTTCCTCCCCCCTCCTCCTAGGAAGCTATTTTTCCCTTCGTTAGAGTTGGATTATTCAAGAAAGATTCAAGACCTTTTTCGGATGGGGGAAAAAAGGGGGGAGATGAAGAAATTCGTGAGCTATGGAAAGATTGATATCTTGAAGCTATCCAGAACATTCACCATGTTTTAGCCATTGGAGGGAGTTTATCATCAATATTGGGGCAATGCATATCTCTTTTTGCATGATAGCTTGATATGTTTTGCGTACACAAGGCCGAGGAGCATGCCCTGTTATTATGAAAATGGTGGAGCAACCAAAGGAAGACTGTGATTTGGTTCCTACCATCTTGGCAGAGACATTTAAAGGGTTGACGAGATGAATTACAAGTTTGGAAATAATCACTACTCAGGATGTCCTGCCTTATTCCAGTTATAGTTGATGGAAAGGTTACATTTGGTAAGGTTGCTGAATGCCAGTTAATTGAAGATCTCCCATTACGAAGACAAGCAAAAAATTCCAGGTTTCGAGTCTATCACTGATTGGGAAGGATACCCACAAGGAAATACTTGTGATGCTATAAAATGGGTTGTCATTGGTGGCCACGAGATGAATTTTTGATGAAGACCCCCAGTTGTAACTACGTAAAATTGATGGGGTTAACTCATTCATCCTTCTACCTACCCTCTTACATCATGAGGAAGTGTTGACTCTTACAAGGTGACCCCGAGAAGATTGTGAACTTTTACCCCCCCCCCACAAGAGTTGACCATTTCATATTTTTTTTTCTTGCTAAAATATGGCAAATGTAAAGTGATGCAGTGGATTTTTTTTTTGGTGAAAAGGAATCTATTGATTTCATGTGGGGCACATGGGGGTTGGGGAATTTTGTCTCTTGTAATCTCTAGGATATACAATGACTTAAAGGTTTGGTTTAATTTGGTTCATTCCTATATTTATCTACATTCAATGGTTGGAAATTTAAGGAATGAAATCATGCATCATTCACAAACAATAAAATTGAACTTACATAAGAAATAAATCATTTTAGAAAGAGAAATACAAATATAACATTCAATAAGTGTTATAATAATTCCTCAAAAAAAAAAAAAAAATAAGAAGAAGCAATTAGACATACCTCGATGGGTCTACAAAGTCATCCCACCACGTCTCCCGACAATGCATAGGATTAGAAGGAAGGCAAAGGACTAGGAAACCCTCTAAGCCAGGCCACTGTTCCATCACTCTCTCCCCTTGATACCATCTAGAGCCCTTAGGGCCTAGAACCAAGATGCAAAGACAGGTAAGCCGCCTAGCCTCGTCCCGATCCTTAGCCACGGGAAAGTCAACAGTCTGATAAGGTGTCTAGGAGACCTGCAATGATAAAAGCTAGCAAAGAAACAATGCAAATGGGAAGGAATAATGCAAATGAAAAGTACCAATTGGACATCCCTCTGAGAGATGGTTCAATACGTCTCTCCCCGTGGTAGCAAGAGGTAGGGGTCCATGGGTGGTCTCATCCCTCCCCCATTCCCATGTAATCAAAAACCTTTCATGCTCACCATCTACTAGGGGAGGGCAAAGGAAGTGGAGATGCTCATGTGCCCAGAGTTGGAGAAAGAACATATATATAAGGAAGATGAGGAAAAAATAAAGAAGGAAATATTTTAAGCATGAGGGAATGTACCTGAAGAATGTAGGCGGCGCTGTAAAGACTAGGATCACCTAGTGCCAGATGATCCATCATGGTAAGGAAAGAAAGAAGCAGGCATAGTGAAGATCTACTTTATTTCTCGCACTACTGAAGAGAGACTGTCCCTCCCAGTAGAGAAAGAAAGAATGGATAAACCTATCCTACTGAAGACGGGAAGAGATGTCGATTGTCATGCCATTCCAAGCATTGCGAGCAACGCTAAGGTAAACAAGGGGCTCCGAAGAATCAACACCCATGAGGTCCCAAATATCCTCTTAGCTGAACGGAGTCGATAAGATGATAGGCTCGCCACCAAACCTCAGGCTAATAAGTGCATGGAAGTATAGGGAGTAATGGTCATCTCTCCCACAGACAAATCGAAGGCGTGGGTGCTCGGCACCCAATTGAAGGCATATACTGAAAGAGAGACTGTGGATCTGCCACCGCATGAAAGGATGAAGGTTGTTGAACCACTTGCTCACCAAGTTGGTATAGCCGTATCTCCTATATGGTGGCTCTTCCCCCATCTTGCCAAGATAGGTGAGATCCCAAAAGTTAGCACCTACATCCATACACCATACATCCATTCATACATGCATTCATCAAGTTCCTTTAATCATATGCATACATATGTGCATGCATGAAGTTCCTTTATTCACATACATGCATGCATACATACATCAAGTTCTTTTATATAAAAACATGCACACACGCATCAGATTATTTCACAGACATGCATACATTAGACTTTTTATTTCACATGCATACACACACATCTCAATATCTCACAATTACAGTTGTCTTGTAGTTACATGTATATATATACATGCATATACATATGTTTGTACATAAAAATTCTCAAGTACACACACACACACATATATATATATATATATATATATATCAATTTTTTCATATATATGTATATATACATATGCTTGTATATAAAATTTCTCATATACATATGTATGTGCATGCATATATTCATTGATTTTTTTCATGCATATACATATACACCAAATTTTCGTGTATTCATGCACATCCATATGTTAATACATATGTATCTAACTCTTCATGCTAATATGCATAAATAATACATATATGCATGCATACATTAAGCTTTTGTAAAAATACATGCTTACACAAATCATACAGACATACATAAAAACATTTAAAAAGGTGCTTCTTTTTTGCCTTCAAAGTCGACCCAAGATACCATGGGGAAAAAAAAACAGACGATTTTTATCCGATACCATGCCACCACCTTTTTCTTAGGAGTGACGGACAGCTTCTTCAGGACTCATCCCCTGTGCGAGTGCTTGTTGCCCATATTTTAAAACCCAAAAGAAAGACAGAGGGAGAAAAGACACTTGGCACGAAAACCAAGTCAAAGAAGACCACTTTTGGTCACGGGCCTATCGCAAATCTCATGGGCGCACCAAAAATCCCACCAATATTATATATATATATAGTTAGTTAAAACGCATGTGGGGCATTTGTTATCTGGTATAGAGAGAGAGACATGGACTTCGGTTCATATACATTGCTAAAAAAATCATGAGTTTTTCAATTCCAAAATTAGCTCCATAACCTGAACTCATGTATGACCTGTTGTCAAGAATTAATAGTTGTAGAACCTGTTGTCGACAGAGTGCCTTGTAAACCGTGTTTACCAATTGAACCAGCAGTCAATCTTTGTTGTGAGGTATGTAGAATTTGGATACATAACTTTTGTTCACCATGTGTTGAGACTTTTTTGGACAGTAAGTGGAGGTGTGGCAGCTGTCGAGATTGGAACTAATTTGGAAACCTGTTTGCTCATGAACTTTTGGTTTTATGACTATTGCATCCATTTTCCAAGGGGTTGACATTTAACAGTGTGGAAAAAAGCTTATTGTCACAATACTGGGGAAGATGGGTTCTTGTGTCACAATACTGGGGAAGTTCCATTTATGTGTTTGGATTGTACAATTGTGGAAACATGGAACATGCTTGAAATAATGGCTTCTGGAAGAAACTGAGTTTCAAAGGTTCCTTGTCGAACAAAACTGTTGGTCACAGCTCTAGATATGATTAGATGTTTCTTTACAAGGATATTCCCTTTGGGCAGATGAGTAATGCTTCCATTTTTTGAGAAGTGGGAATGCTTGATTTAATGATTGGGATCTTAAGCTTGAAAAAAAATCCTAGTTTGTTGTCATTGAACCAATTTCTAGAGTGCCCAAAAAATACTGTCCTTGGCTCGAATATTGAAGGATAAGCTAGTCTTTTTCTTTGGTGCTTATCACATTTAGTTGCATGTAAATTCAGTTACCCTTAGGGAGACATTAGCGAGAATAATTAGAATCAATTTTTCTTTTGGTGGGGCGGCCTCTGCAATTTGTACATCTGACTCTTCTATCAAAGCATGAAGTTTCAAATCTTTTTTACTATGGCAGGTGCTTTCTTGGATGAATAATCGAGATGGGATGAGGGTACTTTGTAGTTGTGGTCCCATGGCTCAGTAATTGCTGTGTTTTTACCATGAGAGGGTGGGAATGTTTAATTAGGGCAGAAAATATTTAGGCAAAAGTATCTTTGGATTTAGATGCCATCATTAGTGTTCCACATAGAGTGATCTTTATTTTGTTTAATACTGTAACTTAGTAAGTTTGTCAAGGTGACCAATCTCATTTGTGCTACATTGAGTTGATGATGTGGAAATTTTATTTTTTGGATAGTACGGACTTGGATATGCCACTTATCAAATTTAAAGTTGAACTCAATTAAAATCCTTCTCTTTTGTGCACCCATTTAGTTCTATTTCTTAGATCTATGTTTTGCCGCTTAGAAAACTTTTTTTAGGCTAAATATTATATGATCAGGGACCACTTGTAGATATTTGGCACATAAAGATATTTATTTTTTAAATTTCAGATTGAACACCTCAGGAAATCAAATTCTTAGATGGGCCTGGTTGTTACAGTATGAATTAACGTCTCAGATCTATACCATTAAAGAAATTTGTACCCTGTATGAGTGCAGTAACTCTATTTTTTAGGAGACGGGAGGAGGGGTGGAGATTAGGTAGAATATAAGGAGTTTCTCATTGGTAGGAGAGTAGCGAGAGATAAAAGAGGGAAAGAGTTCAGAAGAAAAGGAAAGTAGAGAGAGAGAGAGAGAGAGAGAGAGAGAGAGAGAGAGAGAGAGAATATGGGAAATAAATTTTTAAAAAGGAATATGGGCTTGCCTGTTTCCTGGAAATTGTATGGCTTGGTTGTGTCACAGTTCGGAGATATAGAGAGCTTGATCACTGTTAGTTAAAACGCGTTTTAAACGCATTTAAAACGCATACCCCTTTTTTTGCCGTTTAAAACGTGTTTTCCCGTATACTATTATACAATCCGAAAAAAAAATGAAAACGGCAAAAGAATCCGTTTTTTAAGGGTAAAATAGGAATTTAATTAAAATTTTTAATTAATTTAAAAAAATAATAATAATAATAATAATAATAATTAAAAAAAAAAAAAAAAAAAAAAAAAAAAAAAACCTAGTAGTAAAAGTGAAGAGTGAAGACAATATGGTACTTGGTTTTTTGTTTTTAACTTCCATACTATCTATAGGAAAAAAATCTCATCTTTTTATAGCCCATTGAGTAAGGAGAAGCTAAAGCTAGCAATATCTCATTTTCTTGTAGCCCATTGGGCTATTTTATCTTGGGATTCCTAGAGCTTTTAAAATATTAGATGCATATATACAAGTAATAATCTCTCAAATTGCATGAGTATACTACCATTTTTTTTGTTTCGTTTTTTTGAAAACTACACGTTTAATATTCGTACCGTTCGTTTACGCCCGTTTGCCGTTCCCTGTTTTTTTGACCCTTTTTTTTACCGTACCGTTCATTGTTTTTATCTGTTTAAAACCCATACTGTACGTTTCCATTTTTTTGCCGTTCCCGTTTTAACTAACAGTGAGCTTGATCAGGCAACACAATAGTAAAATTCCTAAAGGATTATTTTGGCTTCAGGCATGATTTCTTAGGAGTGGTTGCAATTGTCGTTGTTGCATTCGATGGTCTTTTTGCAGTCATCTTTGTTTTCGAATGCCAACTATAATGAAGCTTAATGTGTCTCCTTGTCTAGATTGTTGTGGTGGATTTTCCTAGCGGTTAGGACCACATTGAGGAATTGAACCTCACTGTGATCAGTCTCATCAATCAGTTTAACAGAAATGGAGAAACCATTGGGACGTTTGCCTTTGAAGATGGATCCAAAGTCACCTTGTCCTAGCTTGTGATTGAAATTGTTGGTGTATTTCTTGAGTTGTTGTCCCAAAGTCTTTATATATATATATATATATATATATATATATATATATATATATATACATACACTCATGGATCCATGTAGTCGACCCCGTTTAGTTGGGATAAAGCTAAGTTGTGTTGTTGTTCTTGTTATTGACGATCAGCTTTCCTAATGTATAATTGAACAAAAAGGTCTAAGGCTGCGATTGGTAACATTTTTAAAAAATGTTTCTGGAGTTTTTTCGTTCTATGGGAATTAAAAAACTGAATAAAGCGTTAGGTGCATTTATGCTGTGTTTCGTTTTTGTTTTGAACAAAAAGTGAAAAAAAAAAAAAAAAAGATTTTACGGAACGACACAAGGTAGTTCCATCGTTCCAGTTTCGTACAAAAAAAAAACGACATATTTACATAAAAACTGAAATTTTTATTTTTAACACGAAACGTCATTTCTGGAACATAAACTTTACCAAATGCAGCCTAAATAAATATAAAGTAGAGATAAGCCCAATACCTACCCACCAAAGAAAACAAAAGAAAATCAAAGTAGTCCAAATTAAAACTCCATAACCTAAATAGCATTTTAGTCTTTTGCAGTTGTTGGAAATTCAACCAAACAATTATATCTCTTACCTAAACTCACGTTTGAGTCTTTTACAGTTGTTGAAAATTCAACCGAACAATTATATCTCTTAACTAAACTCACATTCAATTGCAAAACCCAATTCTTTTGCCGATTTTGGTAAGCGTCATCATCACTTTTGAATAATTTTTCTTTATTTATTTATTTTATTTATTATTATTATTTTTTTTTTTGTGAGAAATACATGTTAGAGTTGAGTAGAAGACGAGCCAAAACAAGAACCCAGGTCCATATTCTCAAATTAAGCATATCCCAATGAGAAAATCTCCAATGTCATCATCTTTCTATTATTAATATAAAGAACTTCATCAAAAAAAGAGAGAAAATAGTTGAAACAGATCAGACCAAGAAGTAGAAAAACGGAGAGAACCCATAAACCAAACTTGGAAAAGCATTCATTCTTTGTTAGAGTAATTGTTTCTTCGGCACGCATAGGTGGTTTTATTGGAGAGATCTAAGGATGTATCTTATTGGAAAGAGAAGGAGAAAGAGATGGAAAAAGAGTAGGTTTCCTATTAGTAAAGGAAGGAAAGATGCACTGGAGATAGGGAATCCATATACAAAGAAGGTTTCTATTGAAGAGATGTGAGAGAGAGGGAAAGAATGAAAAAGAGAGTGAGTGAATCCATTTAAAAGGAAAGAAAAGAGTATAGATAGAAGAGGAGAGAAAAGTGGGGGGAGTTTCAGAGAGAAGGAAATTGGAGAAAATATTTGAATATAAAAATAAGAGAAATTTATAGCGTCGCCCCCTAGAGAATACTACAATTATAAGACCACCCCCTATTTTATCAAATTAGACTCAAATCCCCTACCATCAATCACTATTAAGGAATATACCTTATATGTTGAAGTCAGCAACTATATTTTATTTTAAATACCAAAATACCCTTATTAAATAAGAAGTACCTAAAATACCCTTTAATAAGTTACCATTTCTTTCACCAAGATTTGGGTATTGTTATCACCCTTGAAGTCCCTGATATACTCAAACAACTGAGTGAGATTGTGAGAAGCCCAGTTATCCGGCTTAAATCAATACACTCTCGCTTGTAAACATCTCCAAATCCACCGCTCTGCCTGACGTCGTGAACGAGTTCCAGCAGCATCTGACTGGAGGCACCAATGTCTCCGCTGGCCATGGCCATGGCCATTGCGAGATCGATGACCACATTATAATAATATTAATAATGTCAAATGCCTTCGTGGATTGTGAATTCCGATGGATCATTGATCGATTCAGAGAGAGGAAAACATGAACGTGGTGGTCTCAACTTTTTGCAACCAAAACGGTGACTTTGGCTACCATGGCCACCATGGATTATTCAATTAATTGAAGTTTGTGATAATTTGACAAATAAAGTAGTTGTCTGGCTAAGTAATGATAATCTAAAAGTATCTTTCTTCTTCTTCTTTTAATGGATTAATCTTCCTTTATGCACTAAGGGTGAAACCATGATATAAGTAGAACTACAAAAGAGACCTACCTCAAGTAAAGGAAACGAAGGTGGATAAAATTTAATAAGTGCAAAATCAGTTCCAAAATAGATGAAATAAAAGTGACTAGCAGAACAAATCACCAAAATAGAGAATTAAAGAATAATTAGGGAAAATTTGGTACCTTGTACCAGAGTGATAAAATAGGAAAAAACAAGGAGGAGAAAAAAAAAATTTACAACGCCACCCCCTGGAGAATGCCATAATTATAAGAGTACCTCTTTTGTTTCACA
The DNA here is from genome assembly GCF_013358625.1 of Macadamia integrifolia. Lineage (NCBI taxonomy): Eukaryota > Viridiplantae > Streptophyta > Magnoliopsida > Proteales > Proteaceae > Macadamia > Macadamia integrifolia. The sequence continues at coordinate 19,833,124 of NC_056568.1, forward strand.
AAATTAGACTCAGTCCCCTTACCGTCAGTCACTGTTAAAGAATATATATTATATGCTGATGTTAGCAACTATATTTTATTTTAAATATCAAAATACCCTTATTATATATATGAAGTAATAAATTATTATTTCTTTCATCCATTCCAAAACCTAATTTACCTTTCTCCCAAATATTTGGACCACCGGTGATGGACGGCGAAATCGGCAGTGGAGGCGGCATTATCCTTATTTTGCTATATAATGTTTCTTTTCAGGAGATAAAGCGGATCCAAATGCAAGGAAAGGTGGTGGTTGACAGTTTTTCTGGATCGATCACTGTATCGGCTTGGATCGGCCAATTTTTTTTTTTTCTATTTAAATTCAACAACCTATTCCATGATTCAACCAGAAAGAAAAATGCAGAACGAAGTGCAATTGTCTCAGCAGTTACCCCATAAGCAGCGCAAATTTCTTTAGCTTTTTCCAAAAGGGCTGCTGCAACCTTATCTTTACACTTTTGAACAAACAAAATCAACTCCGTCGGAGCAGCGCCGAAGGCGGCGGCGGAGATGTAGTTGATTTCGCTGCGGGGATCTGCAGTAAAGATGATGAGTGAAGAGGTAGAGATGGAGTATTGAAGCTTGGTAAGAGCCCACTCCAAGGCGTAGTGGCTATACTCGCTCTCGTCAATGGCCACCATCACTTCTTCTTGCTTCCTCCCTCTTCTGCCATTCTCTTTTCCTCTCGTGGGTTGCCAAGGAGATCTAAGTTTCAATTCTCTCTCTCTCTCTCTCTCTCTCTCTCTCCGTGCCTGGTAAGGAAGATTAATGGAGCTCTTCTGGAACTGTGGGGCAGCCATTGATCTCAATGAGACCCTTGCCTCTCTTGCAGTGGGTTACTGCAACAACAGTTTTTTTGCGCCCAAAACATTGAATCGAATCTGTGGCTGCCATTAGAGCAAATATGGTGGCACCTTCCTCCTGCTCTGTAAAACCCTAACCCTAAGCTAACTCAACGCCATGCTTCACATCTTAAAGAAGATGCAGATTCAATGGTCTCAAAAACACATTCAGACTTGTTATCTCCAGGTAAGGGTGAAGAGGAATGGTTTTAAAATGAGTTTTAGTAGAAAAGGTATAATGGTTATTTTACCTCTTGATTTAACAATGATTTTTTTTAGCAAAAAGGGTATAATAGTCATTTTACCTTTTGACTTAACTGTGACTAACTGTAAGGGGTTTGAGTCTAATTTGGTGAAACAGAAAAGGTTTTCTTATAATTGTCGCATTCTCCAGGGGGTGGCGCGATAAATTTTCCCAAAAAAAATTAAAAACAAACCTTCTCGCTGGTGACCTAAGATAGCAGCAACGGGAAGTGCACTTCTAGCCGGAGACGAAAGGAGAAGTATTCGTCGTTCGCCGACGACGAAGCCAGCAGTACTCGGCTAGAACTCGTCTGAACCCTTGGTCATAGGTATGGAGAGAAGGAGAGTAGGAGAGAAAGAGATAAAGGATAATGAAATGTTAAAATGGTAAAGAGGGTATTTTTGGGATAATGAAAATGGGTAACTTATCAGTATTTTACTCATAAGGGCAAAAGCATCATTTCAAGGCATTCCTTAACAGTGACTGATGATAAGGGGTTTGAGTCTAATTTGGTGAAATAGAGAGGGTGGTCTTATAATTGTGGCACTCTCTAGGGGGTGGCGCTGTAAATTTCTCCAAACCAAAGATAAATAAAAGGATAACAAAATAAAATGGTACTAATAATTTATTAAAAAAATATAAATAAAAAAGAAGGAGAGACTGATAAAAGGAAGGGATAAAGTAGTCGAGTGAAATATTTGCCACTTCTTGCTTTTATATAATATATTAGGATATATATATATATATGACTAAAATAATAATAGTATTTTATACATGAATCTAAATAATAAAATTATTAAGAATTCTTACACAATCTCAACTTCAATTCTTTTCACAACCTTAAGACGACACATTTTCTTCCATTCTCTTTATCCAAACCTGAAGATCCACCAAAAAAGAAGAGGAAATAACAGATTTGCATTGGCAAGACATGTAAATAGATTGGGGAATTGTCATTTAGAATATGATGTAGGTATTTCAAGGTTCTCAGTATTTCATTTATTTTTTGCACAAATTTGGATTTTAGTTGCCGACACTCCTTTGATCCTCAATGGACTGACTTAAAAAGTTACAAACCAGAGCATTGACACCTTCTATGTCCCTTCTAACATCTTGAAATGATCCATCACTCTTTCGTATCCTACCATTTATTGATCCTATCGATAGCTCAATATAGTTCTTTACACACCATTGCTTAATTAGTCTTTCCAACATATAATTTGGATTTGTATCAAATTCTAAAGTTTCTACATTTTTGGACATATTCTGTTATTACAATCTATCTTTATATACATGGCCTTTCATAAGTCTATAAATCAAGGGAATAAAATATCATCCAAGGAAGAGTGGAGTTTTAGAGTTTCTTTGTAAAAGCTTTATAGTGTAGAAACATCGAGTGAGATGTGAGATAGTAAATGGTACTTGGTGCGGCCACAATTATAAGATCTCTCATCAATTCAAGAGATATAGTGTAGCGAAAATCATAAGGAACAACTATAGAGTAAGGCATCTTAGATTCATTTCAGCTACTCTTCCCCATCTTTGCCCGAACCAGTTTAACTTGGTGACTGACACAATGTTAGGGGTTATTTCAGTTAAGTCAAAGGCACCAAATATTGTTGAATATCTCAGATATGTTGAATGATCATTGGAATTGGAAGTTGAATTTTTCTTCCCAGCCAGATCCAAAATCAAGAATCAAAAGCTTTAAAGGGGAAAAATGATAGAAAACATTTAGATTTTCAAGGTAACAAGTTAAAAACAACATATTCCTACATGTATCTTTCTCGAGTAACAATGAGCTATTATACCCCAGGTGTCTAGCAACATAAACGAAAACATTCCATCTAGCAAGTCCACTAATTCTTACTCATATCTTCATACTATTAAATTAAGATGAAGAACTGGTTATATAATCTTTAAATCCAATCACTATGTTCTGAGGCAGTTCAAGTCAGCACGTAATTTTTTTCACAAATTTAAATGTGGTGAACAAGCACAAGTTGAGTGAATAGCAGGGGAAGGATAATTTCCTATACACATTTCTGGAGAATCACTCTTGATGGTAAAATTTAAACTAAGAAAGAAAAAGAAGATTAAGTACCTTGTTTCATGTTGTAATCATACCATATTAGAAATTAAGTATTTAAATATGAATAATGAAGTGCCTTAGATGAATACAATCACAAGCAATCAAGGAGATAGTATTCAAATTTTTTGAGTTCCATAAGTCTACAACTCTTAAGGGGAGTAAGCAACTGCTGACAATGTTTGGGGATTTCGAATTCAACCACCACATCATGTGATTCAGTCGAATCGACTGATATTGCTCTTCTCTTTAGTTTCAATGTCTGAGAAATTCAAATTCGGCCACCACACCCTGTGATATAGTTGAATCGACGGATACTTCTCTTCTCTTCTGTTTCAATGTTTGGGAATTTCGAATTTAGCCACCACACCCTGTGACACAATCAAATCAGGTTAACCATGATTTCAGTAAAATACGAAATGGCACGGCTTCAGATCTTGGATAAGGCACCTTCATGACCACTTGCATGAAAAGGACAGTAATCAACATGCCAAAAAAGTTCACCACAACCATTGTAAATCTAGAAATAAGATCACAAGCGTTGAATATTACAATGAGAATCAGTAGTAAATCTATTCAAAAACACACCTTGTAAGAGATCATATCAGTAAAAGTTAGCAGACCATAGAAACCTTAGAGAACCCCTGATATAGAGATTCAAAGACCTTGGTTCCGCTGACTGTCGGGCCCATGCAAGAACAAGTCTGCTCCCAAATCTGCCCTGTATAGATAAGTGTACATTATAACTCTAGGTAATGCAACTCCTAAATCTTAGTATTATGTATGGTGGCACTAAGGTAGAGGCTAGAGTTTCAATCACGCTCAATCTTCCATCCACCTAGAAGACATAACAAAATTAATATCTAAACTCTATCATGGTAGTCGATAAACAGGGAAGGGGGGAGAAAATCTTTAAGAATGGTAGTCCTTTTTGGATGAAACATGGAATTGGGCTATAAAAATGCCGAAATTTCATACACCATATAGAAAAAAAAACACATACAGACCTATGCACGATGAAGGCACTCAGTTGCTCTCTGGAGGCAATGACAGGAAGCACAGATGGAAAGAAAATGTAGCAGGAAGTTGGAGGGTTAGCACGATGAAGAATAGATTGAATTCTTCACCCAAAACAAAAAAAAGAGGAATAGATTGAACTAAAATATGCAAAGACACATCGAAATATCTAGATTCAAAAACTATTTTTTTCTTACCTGATTGAACATCGTCTATCGGGTAGCAGGGAGTTATAGGGTTAGCATAATGAAGAATAGATTGAATTCTTCACAAAAAAAGAAGAAAAGAAAAAGAATAGATTGAATTGAAATTTGGAAAGAGACATCGAAATATCTTGATTTGAAAGCTTTTTTTTTTTTTTTACATGATTGAACATCATTCTCCGGCACAAGAGGCTGGTTCAAATGAATTTAGACACAAACTTTTTTATATCGAAGTATAGTGGATTCAACTTCTCAAATGCTAATTAAATTCTGAATCAATAGACCATCTAATTACATTAAATACAGAGAAAGAGAGCCATTCGACTTCTATACCTTTATTTTTTGATTTTTTTTTCACAAATTCGAAGAGAGACATTTGACTTTTACATTCCGCACAAGATTTGCTTTTGTAATTTTTTTTCTTTATATGAAAACTCAAATTAATTCCATAATCTCTTACTCAACTATACCCTATTATTATTTAGGAGAGAGACTTTTGATTTTTACACTACACATAAGAGAGTCGGTTTATTGAAATTTTTTTTCCTCAAATTGGGAGAGAAAATTTTGGTATATTCAATTCTAAATAAAATGCTGAATAAATGTCGAAAATAAATGTCAATCAAATGCTAATCAAATACTAAATTAATAGACCATTTAATTACACTGAATGTAATTTATTATTATTATTTTTCCCTCTTCCATTTCGAGGGGTTTTTTGGTCCAATGATTTTTTTTTTAAGTATAGGTCCATGGCCTTTTTCTCAAATTGGGAGAGAGACTTTTGGTATATTCAATTCAAAATAAAATGCTGAATAAATGTCAAAAATAAATGTCAATCAAATGCTAATCAAATACTGAATTAATAGACCATTTAATTACTTACACTGAATGTAATTTATTAATATTATTTTGGAAAAATTACATCCCCCTCCCCTATAGTTTGCCGAAATTACACGTAGATCCAAGGGTTGAGCGAATTACACCCTCCTCCCCTAAAGCATGAAAGTTTCTTACATTTGAGTCCAATCTGTTAGTGGCCGTGAGTGTGAATTTGTTACGTGGTGATGTCACATTTTTTATACCTAAAATACCTGCCAGAAAGAAGTGAAGAGACCGAAATACCCTTCACTTAAAATTAGACTGAAAGAGGAGCAATCTCATCATCTTCGTCATCCAAGCCCTAACTGCAACCCTCTCAATCTCATCATCTTAATCATCCAGGCGTAACTGCAACTCTTTCACTCTCATCATCTTCATCCACTGTGAGAAGATGACGGCATCTTTGCGAAAACAACGACGTCGCCGGAGAAGAAAGAGGTGAGATGGCACATGAGGTTGAAAGGAGATACATTTTCATATCTTAGGGTTTTGTTTTGATATCTCATTATTCTCGAACTTTGTTTCTTTCCTGATTCCTGGCCAAATGGGATAAAGTTGTTGCAAGAGAACATCAGCGATTTTCTCCTTAGGAGAGTGAGTCCTCCATATGTCTACCAGCGTTGGTGTTCAATTTGCACCAAGGTTGAAGAAATTTCAATCCAGTCCACCATTGACCTCATCACACATCAGTAAAACTGCAAGAGGGAGTTGCTTCTTGGACTGATGAATCTGTGACATCAAACTCTGTTTCATAATAGCTCATGGATAGTGATTAAACTTTGTTTCTTTGTTCCTTTGTTGCGAGTTTCAGTTCTCCACCTCTGTTGCATTTTTTTTTTTTTTGGGATTCTTTCCCATATATCAATAGGGGAAGTATCATTTTGCCTACTCTTTCAGCAGAATATGTATATATTTGGTTTGTTATTTGTGTTTATGTTGTCTGCTACATGGGATTCTTGGTTTGCCGACGTGAATCGATCGGAGACAGAGCTTCTTCACCTGTAATGGTCTTCGTCGGCATGATTTGCAGGGGTTATTGGTGTTCACCTTCTCCAATTTTGGTTTAATGTTTGCTTACCTGGGTTCACCGGCGTGAATCGATCAGAGACAATGAACCTTCACCATCGATCGAAGATAGAGAACCTTCACCTAGAATGGTTGTTGAGGCCAATTTGCAGAGGTGCTCGGTGTTCATCTTCTCCAACGGCTCTCTGTTTTGAGGGAAATTCCATTTTAATGGGTATTTCCCCTAAAGGGTATAATGGGTATTTCCCTTAAAGGGTATAATGGTCCTCTCAACAAAATACATATATTAATAAAATGGTATTTAAGTCTTTTCATGTTTGAAATTAACAGAATCCTCACAGCATCAGCTTCAGGAGAGGGGGTGTAATTCGCTCAAACCCTTAGATCCACACGTAATTTCAGAAAACCATAGGGGAGGGGGATGTAATTTTCCCTATTATTTCTTACTCTTCCATTTCAAGGGTTTTTTGGTCCATTGAATTTTTTTTTAGGGAGATGTCGATGGTCTTTTTTATCTTTTTAAAAAGGTATACCAAAGACAAGGAGTACGCACTTTTTACATAAGAAAGAGAGTTGGTTTATTGAAATTTTTTTTCTCAAATTGGGAAAGAGACTTTTGGTATATTCAATTCTCAATAAAATGCTAAATAAATGTCAAAAATAAATGTCAATCAAATGTTAATCAAATACTGAATTAATAGACCATTTAGTTACACTGAATGTAATTTATTATTATTATTTTTTCCTCTTCCATTTCGAGGGTTTTTTTGGTCCATTAAAAATTTTCTCAAATTGGGAGAGAGACTTTTGATATATTCAATTCAAAATAAAATGCTGAATAAATGTCGAAAATAAATGTCAATCAAACACTGAATTAATAGACCATCTAATTACACTAAATGTAATTTATTATCATAATTTTTTCCTCTTCCATTTCGAGGGTTTTTTGGTCCATTGAAAATATTTTTAGGTAGAGGTCGATGGTCTTTTTTATCTTTTTAAAATAGTATACCAAAGACAGGGAGTATGTACTTTTTAAAAGTATATATATATATATATATTTTTTTATTTATTCTATGTATGTGTGTGAGTATGTTTGCATATACACACACCTTATATGTATATATATATATATATATATGCATGTGGGAATAATGTGTAATGCATGGCCCATAGTGTAGGTTTGAAATGACTCAAAATACCTCTGGATGGCCCAAATTTCAAAAATCCACTACATGGCCCAAGGTATAAGTCAAATGACCAAAATACCCCTAGATAGCTCAAATTAAAAAAAAAAAAAACTATTGCACGACCCAGGGTATAGGTTTGAAATGACCCAAAATATCCATGGATGACCCAAAATTTAAAATACCATCGCATGGCCTAGGGTATAAGTCAAATGACCAAAATACCCCTGGATGTCTCAAATTTTAGAAAATCTATTGCATGGCCCAAGGTATAGGTCAAATGACCAAATATCCTTGGATGGCTCAAATTTCAAAAAATCCATTGCATGGCCTAACGTATAAGTCAAATGACCAAAATACTCCCGGTTGGCCTAAATTTCAAAAGTATTACTGTATGATCCATGATATAGATCAAATAACCAAAATACCCTTGAATTGCCCAAATTCCAAAAAATCCATTGGCATGGCTCAAAGTATAGGTCAAATGATAAAGATATCTATGGATGGCCCAATTTTCAAAAATTCATTGCATAGCTCGGGGGTATAGGTCTGAAATGACCAAAATATCCCTGGATGGCCTAATTTTCAAAGAATTCATGGCATAGTTTGAGAATGACCGAAATACCATTTTTCGGATCTATAGTTGCCCAGAGCTGCCATGTGACCCATATACTCTTGCCTAGGTTAAGAGATGCCTAGAATGGCCAGTTTGAACAAAATACCCATCACTTAAATCATGACTAGCCCTATGCAACTGCATTGATCAAGTATTTTTTCCTTCCAACTCGTTGAACATCTCTTCTTAGTGACCACCAGAGCAGGTAAGGATCTCAACTTTCCTAGTCAATTCCATTAGATAGGATCATATTAATTTCTTAGTTTATTGAGGTTAACCATTTGAGTTTGTTAAATTTTGACTTTCAATCTCTTTTATTTACTGATGAATCTCTCAAGTTCTTATCGATGATTTAGTCGCCCGTGTTTTTGGATTGCAACTCTACCATCCTTTGAGCAAGATGTCAGTAGTACATGCTTTGGGTGAAAAAAAGTGGTAGTTCATTTCTTTGCCCTTCAACTGTGGTACATGCCTCGGCCAAAGAGGGGCACTCTGTAGACACCCAATTTTGTCACTCGCCTTAAGCAATGATAATGTATAGGATATGAGTGAGGCCTATGCCTTTCATAAGAGGAGAATCTGGTCTGCTAAAGTGACTTGGCCTGGCAATAGTCTGAAACCCTAACATGAAAACCTGAAACCCAATTTGTCCTGAAACCTTAATCTAGCTTTGGACCTCTGCATGTCCGATCTCGTGGCAACTGACACTAGTATGCTTTATATTAATGGATCAAGTCTAAGTACTCTCCAAATGGTATAGGAATGACACGAATAAGGACTGTTGGGTCTCCTGAGTGTGCAATTGGACAAGGGCCCTTCTTTGCGAATCCTAAAGCCAGAAATGGTCTCACCTACTATACCAATAGATAGTGCTCTTGTTCTGATGATATATCGCACGCGAAAATCGGATCACTCAATCTCCCAAAATCATGCTAAGAGGTCAAGAACCCTAGATTGGGCTGACCCAAATAAAAAATCCCTCATAGGTCTACCAATTTCCTGACGATCCCGTTAAAAAACTCAGGGGCCCATTAAAAAACTCGTTCTGAGGGGCCTACCAAATTTCCAGCCATTTTGGCTATAGGTCCACCAACCGAGAATATCCTTGGGCTATGGGCCTGTAAGAAAAAAGATGCCCTTTTTGACAGGCCTGCCAAATCTCACGTTTTTAGGCCCAAAAACCTATAAATATCCTTTTTCCCATTTTAAGGTATGAAAGAGACCTGATGGTGACCCCTACAACCTACCCTCTCTTTTGTCTATCCATCCTTATCATGAGAGAGAAAAAGTGTTGAATCACTGGCCCTCTTTTTCTCCTTCTAGCCCATCCTCTTATGTAAGCCTGGGTCCAACATTTCACCCAAGCCTAGTGACAATATAACACCCTATGCCGAACACTTTACCCAAGGCTGAAGTTCTGCCCAATGGGTCCGTCCCCTCGCTTTGCATGCAGAAGTTCTGTCAAAATTCCCAAAAATTCTCAAAGGTTACACGAAGCTTTGAAGTGTCCCAAGAGGTCTAGTTCTCCCAAAAAGGATAAGCGATCGAGTTCACTTCCACCTGAGTTGGGGAACCATCACCAAAGAATCACGTGTACAACAAAAGAGGCCCACCAATCTTGACTCGAAAAATAGAGGCCGAGCACAAGTATAATCTCTTGTCAGAGTATGCATAATGAAGTCCCCTAATTTACACTTAGACATAAAAGGGAGGCAAATTTATTATCTCATCCTTATGAATATGAAAAATCTCACCCCTATTGATATTCTTGTGCATACGAAGATTAATCCCCATGTAGGTTGTTGCTGCCGAAAATCCGTATGAGCTGATCCTGCACAAATACAGAAGGCAGAGGCCCGGATGTTTATCCAGGGTTAGTCCTCCGACGCCCAAGTTAGAGATCGGCCGCACAGCTTTTCACAAGGGTAATGGTGAGGGTTTTTCTGCTTACCTTTTTTCCTCCGCTTGGGCCCTCTCTTATAGTCCTTAGGATTTAGGATTTCTCTTTTCCTTGGAGGAGTCCTCCTCGGGTCCGCCTCCTTTCCGCTTCGAGTCCTACTCGGATACGTCTTATCCCCTTCGTGGGGAATATTCTCTTCACCCGGTTGATGCGGTCAGACTCCTTGTAACCTCTAATAGGTGAGCGACACGTGTCATTTTCTTAGATACCACGTGTTCTTACCCTACTAAGTAATCAATTTGGCCGTATCAGTAGCCCCTTACTCTCACCAGGAGGCTCTTCCTGTGGGAGTAATCAAGTCTTTCGACATTTTCTCTCATTCATGCGTCCCTTAGGCCTTATTCCTTCGGCTCCGGATTTAGTTTTGCTTTCGACTGAGACCTTCAGTCAGGTCCTTCGGTCAAGCCAACTCGGCCTTTGCATGAGCCCCCAACCGAGGTGGTGACCTTCGGTCAGGTCAGCTCAGCCTTAGCTAGAGCCTCTAACCGAGGTAAGGACCTTCGATCAGGACCGCTTGACCTTTGCCCGAGCTCCCAACCGAGGCAAGGACCTTCGGTTAGGTTCGCTCGGCCTCTGCCTGAACTCCCAACTGAGGTAAGGACCTTCGGTTAGGTCCGCTCGACCTTTGCTTGAGTACCCAACCGAGGTAAGGACCTTCGGTTAGGTCCGCTCAACTTTTATCAGAGCCCCCTGTCGAGGTTGTGACCTTCGGTCAGGTCAGCTTAGCCTTAGCTAGAGCCCCAACTGAGGTAAGGACCTTCGATCAGGTCCGCTCGGCCTCTGCCAGAGCTCCCAACCGAGGTAGGGACCTTCAGTCAAGTCCGCTCGGCCCCTGCCTGAACTCCCAACCGAGGTAAGGACCTTCGGTCAGGTCCGCTCGGCCTTTGCCTGAGCTCCCAACCGAGGTAAGGACCTTCGGTTAGGTCCGCTCAGCTTTTGCTGGAGCCCCCTACTGAGGTTATGACCTTCGGTTAGGTCAGCTCGGCCTTAGCCAGAGCCCCCAACTGAGGTTGTGACCTTCGGTCAGGTCATCTCGGCCTTAGGCAGAGCCCCCAATCGAGGTAAGGACCTTCGGTTAGGTTCGCTCGTCCTCTGTCTAAACTCCCAACCGAGGTAAGGACCTTCAGTCAGGTCCTCTCGACCTTTGTCTGAGCTCCCAACTGAGGTAAGGACTTTCGGTTAGGTCCACTCGGCTTTTGCTAAAGCCCCTTACTGAGGTTGTGACCTTCGGTCAGGTCAGCTCGGCCTTAGCCAAAGCCCCCAACCGAGGTAAGGACCTTCGATCAGGTATGCTCAGCCTTTGCCTGAGCTCCCAACCGAGGTAAGTCAGGTCCGTTCGGCCTTAGCCAGAGCCCCCAACCGAGGTAAGGACCTTCGGTCAGGTCCGCTTGGCCTTTTCCTGAGCTCCCAACTAAGGTGAGGACCTTTGGTCAGGTCCGCTCGGCCTTTACCTGAGCCCCCTACCGAGGTTGTGACCTTCGATCAGGTCAGCTCGGCCTTAGCCAGAGCCACCAACCGAGGTAAGGACCTTCAGTCAGGTCTGCTCGGCCTTTACCTAAGCTCCCAACCTAGGTAGGGACCTTCGGTCAGGTCTACTCTAGCACAAATCTCGAGGGGTGATAATTGGTGACGTGATGACGCCATTAATGCTCGGGAATTCGTATCATTTTTCTTCTATTTATAAAGTGTGGGGGTCCATTTGTGGGTCACTTTCATTTTTCCCTCAGAGAGCCTTCCTTCGGTCTAGGTGTTCCTTTTCCTTTAGCGCTTCGTCTTCACCAAAAGTAAATACGATGTCTTGTTCATCTGGGTACAGTCCCTCGTCCTCTAAGAGGACAATGTCTATCCATAGGTATCGGAGTCCAGGGGTCCGAGGGATGTCCTCGGACTCTTCCCCCGATTCGCCCTCTGCCCGTGACTCATCGTTCGTGGCCTCGCCGTCTGGGTCTGAGGGTGGCTCAAACGGTGAGGGATTCGGGGAGAGGGTGCTTAAATCCTGAGCCCAGACCCGGGACCCCCTCGAGGTGGAGGCTCTCCATATCGTTTCCACCATGGAAGAGCTGGAGCTAGGGGAGCTAAGGGCCTCCTTCAGTATCTCGGATGCTTTCGAGCTCCAGCTACCAAAATCGACCGACCGAGCCAGCTATCGGGACTCTGAGAGCTTTGCTTATATAAGGAGGCATTTAAGGCCGGCCTTTGGCTTCCCCTCCATCCTTTCTTTGCCCAGGTGTTTCGGCACTACGGGATTTGTCTGACCCAGCTAACGCCGAATGGATGGCGGCAGATACTTAGCTTCGTCGTCCTTTTCTCTAGGCGCCAGAGGCCTCTCTCCCTCCCTCTCTTCGTCAACTACTTCCTCCTTCAGGCCTGTAAGGGGCTTTCGGGATGGTACTACTTTAGCCCTCAGAAAGACCTTCGGCTGCTAAACGGTTACCCAACGTCGATCCACTTGTGGAAGGAGAAATTCTTCTTCGTGAAGTCGTCTGAGGGGGTGCCCTTCGGCACCGTCTGGGATATCCCCGATCTAAGGATGGTGAACTCTGCCCCTGCCCTTCTTGGGATAGACGCGGAGTCGATGGCGATGGCGAAGCATCAAGACACCTGCCTTCCAGTTGAGTCCGACAACCTTAAGTCTGACGCCATTTTGTTCAGATTTGGGCTTAGCCCGAGTGAGTCTTAGGTCAGCCCAAGTTTACTTGCCTCGGGTGCTTGTGTTTCATACTAACTCCCTTCATCTTCATGCAATGCAAATCTCCAGGGCAGAGGCTAGGGTTGCAGCTGCGGAGAGGCAAGTCCAGATAAAGGAGGCCAGAGCACGGGATGCGCAGCAGCAGTAGAGGCTCAAGAGGAAAGAGAAGAAGAAGGGGCCTCCCTCCTCCAAAGCTCCCCCATCGAAGAGAAGGTCCAGGGCCGAAGGACCCAGTACCGAAGCGGTCCAGGCCCTCGCTGCTCCGGGCCATAGCTTGTTTGCCCGAGACTCTTCCCCCCGTGGTAAACTTCAGAAGCCCGAGGGCTGGGAATGTTAGGGCCGAGGTTGGCTTCATCTCTCGGTGGTCGGTTAAAGAAGACGACACTTTGTCTGTCAAGCGTGTTGCTCGTGAGCTAGTACTGAAGGGTAGCCTTGCTCGAGATGCCGCCGAAGCACAATGACAAGGGACAACGGCCATGATAACTAGCGTCTGCATCTTCATGGCAGGGGTAAGCTTTGGTCTTCCAAACCTTAATTTATTATCATTGCAACGTATTGACCATCGATGTCTTATGCAGGCCCAAAACCAAGTGGGTCAACTGGCGATCTGGGCTAAAGCCATGGCCTGAGACCTCGAGGCTTCTGACCGTGAAAAGTCAGTCCTGGAGAATGAGCGTTTGGTTCTCCTCGAGAAGGTGGAGCAACTAGAAGTGGACCTTCTTTGTACTCGCCAGGAATGCAATCAGAAGCTTGCGGAGCTGAAGGCGCAGATAACGGCAAGGGTTCAGGAGGTCGAGACCCGAGGGGCCGAGAAGTATAGGGCCTCTGAGGGCTTTTGGGAGGAGGTTAAGTGCACCATTGCCCCTGGGTTCACAATGGGTGCTACTGAGGTTCGAGACTAGGTCCTCGAGCATTACCCAGAGGTCTCTTTTGAGTACAATGGGCTCATCTTCGAAGAGGAGTGTGTTGAGGCAGCCCCAACAGCCACTAAGGTTACCGACGTTTACGCCGACGGTGAAAGCTATAGCGAGGAAGGTGAGGTTCAGCTGCAATGTCAGGTGCCTCTGACTCTTGGTCACGATGGCTCCGATGGGGAGACCCTCCACCATGCCAATGACGAGGCCGTGAACCTGATAGACGCCCCCTGAAGCCACCCTACACCTTACCTCAGCCTTCGGGCTTTCTCTCCTTTTTTTTTATGATGTGAGCCTTCGGGCTATCCTCTTTTTTTTTTTTTTTTTTTTGTGATGTGAGCCTTCAGCCCTTTTCATGTAATCTTGCCCTTCGGGCCTTTTCAATGAATGGATATTTTTGTTTCTTCAGATACCTTTGCCTTTTTCTTTTTCGCATTTTCTTTCTGATAAGGGATCTTTAGCCCGTAGGTAGGTGCAAGAAGGCCGAACCCCTCGGCGGCCCAAGGATTTATACGCCTCTACTCTAGTACGAGGCTTAATTCTGCTCCATCAGCTTATCCGAGAGGTTTCCCACGTCCGAGAGCCGTGGACTTAAGGGATCCTGAACATGTAAGATTTGGTTGGTGCCCCCGATCGAGGTAAGGACCTTCGATCAGGTCTGCTCAGCCTTGGCTTGAGCCCCCAATCGAGGAAAGGACCTTCGGTTAGGTCAGATCGGTCTTGGTCTGAGCTCCCAACCGAGGTGGTGACCTTCGATCAGATCAGCTCGGCCTTAGCCAGAGTTCCTAGCCGAGGTGGTGACCTTCGATCAGGTCCGCTCGGCCTTGGTCCGAGCTCCCAACTAAGGTGCTAACCTTTGGTCAGGTCAGGTCAGCCTTGGCTTGAGCTCCCAATCGAGGTGGTGACCTTCGGTCAGGTCTGCTTGGCCTTAGCTAGAGTTCCCACCTGAACAAGTAGGATTTTCACCAAGTGGTCTTTCCCTTCAGCTCCGGCCGAGGGGTCTTTTATCCTCTGGTCCTGGGCCGAACATCCAGTAGAGGGGAGCTCCCTCGGCTGTCGTGACATAGGTGAGGACCTTTGGCTGGATCCCTTCAGCAAATTTCCTTCGGCTCTGCCTTGATCAACAACCAAGATAATGACCGAGGTAAGGACCTTCGACAAAGCTAAAGCCACCAAACAGGAGAATTCCCATCAACTGCCGTAAACTAGCTTACATATTTTTCATAAATAAAATCATCCGGAGAGCTTAGGATGAGTTATAACTTGAAAGTGCTTAGGAGAAAAAAATTACAAAATGTGAGTGTGCTTGCTACTTCACTACTGGTAAAATTTTCTCAAGTTCTTCGAGTTCCACAATCGGGGTACCTTTTCTCCCCCTGTAGTCTCCAGGTGATAGGACCCCGGTCGTATTACCCTTGAGACTCTATAAAGACCTTCCCAATTTGGAGCTAGCTTTCCTTGATGCCTCGGGTCTGATACTTCTGCCCTTCTGAGGACGAGGTCACCCATCCTGAACTCGTTCTTTCAGACTTTGGAGTTGTAGTGCCTCACAACCCTCTGCTGGTAGGTGGCGATCCTTTCTTGTGAGGTGTCCCTAACTTCAGTCAAGATGTCTAAATTCGCTCGGAGTCCTTTATCGTTTTCTTCTTCATTGTAGTACTGAATCCAGTGGGTTATGGCCCCTACCTCCATCGGAAGTACAGCTTCGGTGCTGTAAGTTAAAATGAAGGTTGTTTCTCCGGTGGTCGATCTCTCAGTTGTGCGGTAAGCCCAGAGGATGTTGTACAACTCATCTACCCATAACCCTTTGGCATCATCCAGTCTCTTCTTTATTCCTTAGAGCAGGGTACAGTTGGTTACCTCTGTCACCCCGTTGGTCGATGGATAATCGATAGACGTTTTCCTGTGGTCAATGCCAAGGGCATCACAGAACAAGATGAAAGTCAGATTGGCGAACTAAGTTCCATTGTCCGTTACCACCACCCGAGGGATTCCAAATCGATAGACTACCACCCTTTGGAAGAAGTTCCTTACATTCTTTTCGAATATCGTCGCCAGTGCTTCGGCCTCTACCCATTTCATGAAGTAGTCTACCGCCACCACCACAAACTTCTTCTGTCTCGTGGCTAGGGGAAAATGGGCCCAGGATGTCCATTCCCCACATGGCAAATGGTATTGGGCTTGATAGGGATGAGAGCTCGGTAGAGTGCTGCCTGGGGATGGGGGTGAACATCTGACACTTGACGCACTTTCTGACTAATGATTCCATGTCCTTCCTCATTATCGGTCAGAATAGGCCCTGCCTCAGCACTTTATGTGCCAAGGCTCGGGCTCCTAGGTGTTGGTCATATATCCCTTCATGCACTTCTCGGAGTGCGTACTCGCCATCGGCAGGGTTTAGGCACTTGAGGTATGACACGGTGAACCCTATTTTATACAGCGTCTCGTCCTTCAAAAGGAAGCGTGCTGACCTCATTCGTACTTTCCTTACCTCGTCCCTATTCTCGGGGAGTTTTCCTTCCTTTATGTATTTCGTTATGGCATCCATCCAGCTATGGCCATGTTCGCCTACGGGTAAAACCTCTTGGGGTCTTTCGGTACTTGGCTGTGGTAGCACTTCAAAATACATTGATCGTCCAAGGTTTGTGAAGTTAGAGGTGGCCAACTACGACAGTGCGTCTGCACTGACATTCTCTTCTCGTGGCACCTGCCTTACCTCGAATTCCTTGAAGGCTGTGATTCTTTCTCGCACTGTCTTCAAGTATCCAGTCATCCTTTGTTCTTTGGCTTCGTAGACTCCATTCACCTGTCGTACCACGAGCTTTAAATCACTATGCACCACCAGCTCCTGCACCATCGAAGCCCGTGCCAGATTAATTCTGGTCATTAACGCTTCATACTCTGCTTCATTGTTGGAGGCATCAAAGTCAAATTGTAGGGCGTACTCGGTCTTGAAACCTCCGGGGCTGATCAATATGATCCCCGCGCTGCTTCCCACGCTGTTGGAAGCACCATCCACGTACAATGCCCAAGCCTTTTCTCCTCAGCCCTCGGAAAGCTCCTGGGGATCATCAGGGAGCGTCGTCCAGGCTATGAAGTCTGCGAGGGCCTATGCTTTTATCGCGGTTCTTGGTTTGTACTGGATGTCGAATTCTCCCAACTCTATGGCCCAGTTTACCAGGCGACCGGACATATCCGGCCGTTGCAGTATCTTCTTCAGGGGTTGATTTGTGAATACACATACTGTATGTGATTGAAAATAGGGCCTCAGCTTTCTTGCCGCTGTTACCAGGGTGTATGCCACTTTCTCCATCTTTCTATACCTTGTTTCGGCATCTAGCAGGGTTTGGCTGACGTAGTATATTGGCCGTTGTTGCCTTCCTTCTTCCTTCGTTAGTACTGCACTGACCGCTACTGCTGATACAGTAAGGTACAATTGTAAGGTATCCCCGGCGTTTGGCTTTGTCAGCAGTGGGGGTGCGGCCAGGTACTCCTTCAGTTGTTCAAAGGACTTTTTGCATTCTTCCGTCCATTCGAACTTTTTGGATCCCTTCAAGGCTTTGAGGCATCTTTCAGCCGATCGAGACAGGAATCGCCCTAGGGCGGCGACTCTGCCTGTTAACTCCTGGACTTGCTTCACATTCTGGGGTGACCTCATATCTCGAATGGCTTGTATTTTCACCGAATTGGCTTCAATTCCCCTCTTCTAGACAATAAAGCTGAGGAACTTTCCCGATGCTACTCCGAATGCGCACTTTACCGGGTTCAGCTTCATGCCGTACTACCTCAGCAACTGGAATGCCTTTTCTAAGTCTTGAATGTGTTGTTCTGCCTTCAGGATTTTTACAAGCATGTCCACGTATACCTCTATGGTTTTGTTGATCATCCCCTTGAAGATTTTATTCACCAACCTTTGGTAGGTGGCCCCTACGTTTTTTAGCCCGAAGGGCATGACTTTATAGCAGTACAAGCCCCCCTCGGTCACGAAGGATGTCTTCGGGACATCACCCTCAGACATCTTGATCTGATTGTACCCTGAGTACGCATCCATGAAGCTCAGCGCCTCGTACCCTGCCGTGGCATCGATGAGGAGGTCTATTTTCGACAGGGGGTATCCGTGCTTTGGGCAGGCCTTATTCAGATCGGTGAAGTCATTGTAGATCCTCCACTTTCCATTTACCTTCGGGACCATCACCATGTTGGATATCCACTTCGGGAATTGGATCTCGCGGATGAACTGGGCCTTCAGCAACTTCTTTACTTCTTCATCTATTTTTACTGCCTTTCGTGGGCAAAGGTCCTCTTCTTCTGTTGCACCGGCTTCTTTACCGGGTTGACACTCAGATGATGCTCTATTACCTCTCGGTCTATTCTAGGCATGTCTAAGGCCGACCAGGCGAAGACGTCAGAGTTGTTTCAGAGGAATGAGATGAGTTTTTCTTATTATTGCCTTAGCATTGTAGCCCCGACTGGAATTGGCAAGTGTTATCCCCCTCTTCGGCCTCAACTTGTACCAGATCCTCAGTCGGTTCTCCCCTTTGATAATTGGTATCATCGTATAGATCTTCTATCGGGAGTGCCTCGCTCACCTTCTCTCTTCCCCATAAGGTAGTGGCGTAGCATCTTCGAGATGCCTCCTGATCACCTCGACATTCACCGACACCATTCTTGGTTGGGAATTTCATCTTGAGATGTGGTGTGGAGATGACAGCCTTTAACAGGTTTAAACCAACTCTCCCTAGTATGGCATTGTATGCCGAAGTAATGCTTACTACCAAGAAGTTGATCATGGCTGTTACTTGGCGATCTCTAGTGCCGGCTCTTATCGGCAACTGAATCGATCCCTCCACTTTTACTGGGACGTCGAAGAATCCTTGCAACTGGTGTTTGACTTTCTTTAGCTTTCCCTCGTCCAGGCCCATCTTCTGGAAAGTTTCAAGGAACAATATATCAACTGAATTGCTATTATCCACCAAGATCCTCTTCACTCTGCAATCGGCTATGGTCATGGTGACTACCAGGGCATCGTCTTGCTGAGTGTGCACCCCTTCCAGATCGTCGTCTGAGAAGGAAATAACCATCTCCGCCCTTGCCTTCTTGTTCGACCATTCAGCCACATGTACGCTTCTCGTATAGGCTTTTGCTTTCCTGGGAGAGACTGAACTTTCTCCAGCGGCTAGGCCTCCACAGATTGTCGCTATAACCCTAGTTGGGCTTTTATTCTTGTCTCAGAGGTGATGGTCAGCTTCCTCGGGTGTCCGGTCCCTTTGCCGTTCCTGATTGCCTCTGCAGGCTGGTGCCCTTCTTTCATAGCGGCCTTTGTCATCTCTACGATGGTTATCCCTGCGGTCATTACCATCTTGGGCATCCTCCTTTTCGCGGTCCACGAATCGGCCTAAATATCCTCTTCTTATCATTCCTTCTATTTCCCCCTTGAGGTGCCAACAATCTTCGGTGTCGTGGCCGTGGTTCCTGTGGAAGTGGTAATATTTGTCCATATTGCGTCTCTCAGGGTGTCGTCCCATCTTCCCTGGCCACTTCATGGTTCTGGTATCTGGGGAGTCCTTTATCTGCGTCAGCACATCCGTTCATTTCCAGTTCAGGGGCGCGTATTTCTCGAACTTCCTTGGTGGACTGGGTACCCAACTACGCTTGAACTTTCGTCTTTTGCTTTCTTCGGAAGGTTTGTCGTTGCCCCTTGAGATCTTTTTCCTTCCTGTCTTCCCTTCAACTTTTTCATCGGCTTGAAGGGTTTCTTCCATCTGGATGTACATATCACACCGAGCTCTCAACTCGGCCAGGTTCCTCAATGTATGCTTTGCTAAAGACCTTTTCAGCTCCTTATCCTTAACACCTCCCAGCAAGGTTGTGAACTCTTCTTTCGGGTCCAGACCTCTGATCGTGATCTTCTCTTGTTGGAAGCGCTTCATATAGTTTCGCAGTGATTCTCCTTCATGTTGCTTGACGTTGGTCAAGTTCAACGTGGTCTTCTGAAGGGGTTAGCTACTGGAGAATCCCTTCACGAAGAAGTAACTTAAATCGCTGAATCTGTGGATCAACTTCCTCGGCAAACGGTTCTACCATAGCCTTATCGCTCCTCTGAACGTCAATGGCAAGGCGCGACACATGATGTTTTCCAAAACTCGATAGAATTGTATAGCGGCCTCAAAGCCTTCCAGATGATCGACGGGGTCTCCAGAACCATCGTAGGTGTCATACTTTGGCAGGCGAAAGCTGATCGGGAGCGGGTCCCTCATGACCTCATCAGCTAGAGCCGTGTCATTAGTGAGGTCTAGCTCGCGAGCTCCCATTTGGTTTTCTGCCACCTTCCTGATCTCATCTTTCAGGTCCAGGATCATCTGCTTCAACCCTGAGTCCTCGTGTCTCTGTTTGTCTCCTTGGCATAGTTCCCCATGTCTGGCCCCGGCGGCACGTCGCTTCTTTCCCCTGGGTGCGAGACTTTCCCTTATCGCTCTGTTTCGAGGATTATGAACGGACCTTATCGATCCTGTACTGTTTCGGTCCTCGTCTCGAGCTTTCTTGGGCTGGATATGGGGGCCTCGCGGTGCTCCGTTGGTCTTCTGAAGACAACTTTGGAGACCTCCTTTATTGCCTCGGCCATTCGGTCATATTTCTCCTGGAGGGCTTCGAACTGCTTCCTTGTCACATATTCCTGTGCTCCAGGAGGGGATAAAGGATTACTATCTCCGCGCACCGAATATCCAGATGAACGCTGGTACCTCACAGAACCTTTCAGATCATCGTTTCCCATTTCTCCTTCGATTTCCGTCCAGGGAGGGAGCCCTCCTGAAGGTTCCTCCTCCCCCATGTTTATATTCGACCTTGCTCTAGTGTTCCTATAATTGTAGGTTCTCCCCACCATTATTGTCGTTCCCACAGACGGCGCTAATCTGTTGCTACCGAAAATCCCTATGAGCTGATCCTGCACAAATACAGAAGGCAGAGGCCCGGATGTTTATCCAGGGTTAGTCTTCCGACGCCCAAGTTAGAGATCGGCCGCACAGCTTTTCACAAGGGTAATGGCTGCTTACCTTTTTTCCTCCGCTTGGGCCCTCTCTTATAGTCCTTAGGGTTTAGGGTTTCTCTTTTCCTTGGAGGAGTCCTCCTCGGGTCCGCCTCCTTTCCTCTTTGAGTCCTACTCGGATACATCTTATCCCCTTCGTGGGGAATATTCTCTTCACGCGGTTGACGCTGTCAGACTCCTTGCAGCCTCTAATAGGTGAGCAACACGTGTCCTTTCCTTAGATACCACGTGTTCTTACCCTACTAGGTAATCAATTTGGCCATATCACTGGTATAGGAGCGCACTACTAGGAAAATAACCTTTCACCTTTTATTTATGGGATTGGGTTCCTAGAAAGTAGGGGTGCAACAGGGCCGGGTTGGGCTGGGTTTCTTAAAACCTTAGCCCAACCTTGAGTCTCATTAACTGGGCCTAAACCAGCCCTGACTCTGACTCTGGGCCCAAATCCACCCTGACCCAGACTTAGGGATGCAAAACTTCAACCTTGGCCCTACCCTTCAGGGTTCAGCCCAATCCTTACCCGCCCTGATTGGCCCTGATTTTTCAGGGTCGGTCTGGGATGACCATGACCCAGACCCTGACTGACCCTAACCTTGGTTTGCCATCAAGGGCTGGGTATACCCTAACTCTAACCCTGCAAAATATGAACTAGCTTAAAAAAAAAAAAAATTTCATAATAAAGAGGAGATAAAAAATACAAAGTTATAAATTTCTTGGTAAAAAAGGCAAGAGAGATCTTTTTTTTTTGATAAAAAAAGCAAGAGAGAGAAGATATATTAGGAGTTTTGAGGTATCAATGACTCAAAATCAAATAATAAATAAAATTAGGTTAAATTTAGGGTTAACATCGTGGTCACAACTAGGGTTAACATCAAGGGCAAAAATCAGGGTCGGGTTCAGGGTGGGTTAGGCGGGCCAAAGACATCAACCCTTATCCGCCCTGACCTAACTCAGGATAAAAAATTTCAGGATCGACCCGGTCGGGTCAAAATTTTTGAATCGGTACTTATTTGGGATCCATGCAAACCAATGACGGATTTGGGTAATCAAGACCAAACTTGCACCCCCTATTAGAAAGGTAGTGTGGCCCGCTCTAGGAGCGCGGAAGCATAACAGAACAGGATTTTGGATTTTGGTCTTTCATGGAGTAGAACGGTCATTTCACTTCCCCAGGCGGCGCAAGGACCACGCTACCAGCTGTGTATTCTTTCACCCTTAATTTTTCCCTTCTTTTTTGTGCCATGACTGAGCTGAACTGAAAACTCGACAAAGGGCCTACACGTCTAACGGAAATGCTGTCAACGAAACTCAAGACTCCCGAATCGAGCAACTAAAATAAAAGGAAAAAGTTGTATCTCCAATTCTCAGTCGGACTCGGAGATCAATGGTAAGGAGAAAGGTTTTCGGGTGCATTTAACCAATATTATATTTTACCAACCAATCACTCCATTTGCTTCCTTAGAGATGAAGCTTCTTTGTTGCCTGCCGTGTCTCTGAATTTTTCTGGTTTTCTTTTTCCTCCTATTAATGCGAAAATTGGAGGAGCCAGTGGCGTAGAAACTGGTTTTAGTTTCTGGGTATCGGAATTCTGAGCAGGAGGTCCCGTTTTAGCTGTCGTTGCGAACAATTCTTTGTTTTCTGGTATTCGGTAAGTGTACATCTTCAAATATTGATCTCGTTTGTCTTCTCTAATTATGCTGTATTTATTTTTAATATGGCTTATTGTTGTTCTTAGTTATTCTTCAAGCTTGAGATCGCCCAATGTGATCAAACTTTTAGGATTTTGGAATTGGGAATATTGGCTGCATATATGCTTACATTGTATTTTTTTGGGCTTTGACTTTAAGGATCGGTCAGAGATGGTTTTGTTGAAATTGGTTGGGCAATAATATGAGGGGAATGGCAACAGGTTAATATGATTGGGTTCCTTCAAATTGGAGTTCTGGGTAGGAGGTTTTGTTAGGGGAGATATTTTTGGTATGTAAAGTTCTTTCTTTATAGATTTTCCAGACACTGGGATAGAGGAAGGATGTCGCTTCATTGGGGTTCGTAGTTAGATTTTGGATAGGCTTAAATATTATGTACTAAATTTGGACAGATGGAAGTTAAATTGTCTGATTACTTCAGTTTCTGTTACAGCCAATGGAACTCTTTTTAACAGTTTGTGTGTGTCTTGCAACCATGGACCCAATGTCGAATACTGTTAATACTATCGGCAAAAGAATGTTCTCCCACGATTCTAGACATGCTAAACTCCATATTCTTGTACAGTTGAAAGGGATCGATTATTTGAATGATGATTGAGATGAGATTAAACATTTTTGAACAAAGAAATGTTTGGTTGTAGGTGTGTGCAACCAACCCCACACCCGAAATAAGAGCATTTGAGTTATATAGTCTTATATCTTATTTGATCTAGATATAGAGATTGAAAGGATAAAAAATTCCAATTCACATAGAGCCATTGAACCGACCCAACCAGAAACTAGAGCTTCATGCATTGTATTTATATGAACAGAAAGCAAGTGACAAAGATCATTTGGTACAACGGTATGAACATGATACCAATGGAAATACCTCTATCAAATAATATAGACACTATGTAATCCTCAATGTCCTGGCTATTCACAAATGTGAGAAGCAGATAATCATTTTCTTTGGGAAGAAATCAAAGAATTTCTTGGGAATCATACAATATGAGCTTGTTCTTTTGTCTCTGACAAAAGAGATGTTGTTTCTTGTTATCTCTTTCTACTTCTATATGTGCAAAGTTAAGAAGTTATCATATGATAAATTGATAATCGAGTAATTGCATTAGAAAAGAAAAAAGGGGAGGTTCGTGATGATTCATTCCATATTGATGCTTCCAATATTTTTGTGTTTCGACAATGTGATGGAGAACAAATGCGAGAAATGAACTTTCATTTTCAGTCTTCTATAAATTTAATATTGATATTGTATTGAATTTAGAGACATGGACAAACTTATTGGATCTTTTATACTCTCCAATTAGAAGGAGCCCATTTTCTCGATTTTTGTTATAGCTATTGCAGCTTCTGAAGCAGCAATTGGGTTAGCCATTGTTTCGTCAATTTTTTGCATAAAAAATCAACTTGTATCAATTAATTGAATTTTTTGAATTGAAAAATGAATAAAATAATAAAAAAAATTCAAGAAAAGAATAAAATAAGTAAAATAAAAATCCTAGAAGGATGAAAGAAAGAAAGAAGGAGAATATCAATGATATCTGATTTCCTATATATTTAAGGTCTATTAATCATCTCATAAAAAGTAGTGTAGTAAAGGATCAATTCAATATTGATTCATTCATAGCCATAATTAGATGAATATGATTCAAAAGAAAAATAAAATAGAATAAAGAGCCTTAAAACCAATAAAGGCTGAGGAGATTGACCTGGGAACAAATTTCATCAAGAGCTCCATTGCAAAGTTTAGGCCTAGCCATTAACCAAGAAGCAATGGGAATGACAAAACCTGTGACAGCAAAAGATTATACTGAAAATGAGCTTAAGCAGCTTGTTGCTACACGTGATCTAAAAGCAGCCACTTTTTATTTTTTATTTTTGTTTTTGAAAATAAATGGAGGTCTAATTATGTTAACTTGTAATTAATGGCCGTTTTTCTTTTGGGATTAATGGAAAAGAAAGGGGAAGATATAATCACTACTCGTCGACTATATCGAATAATTTATCATATTGTGTATGTTATGTGTTGATATACATTGTTGTGGCCCTTACTTAATAGCTCGAAATTTTGGAATAAGTGGTTGTAACATGGTATCAGAGCCAGGAGGTCAGGTGTTCAATCCCTGGTAAGTGCGAGGGCTTTGTGTTATGTGTTGTTGTGCTTCTATGCATTGGTTGTGGCCCCTTGATGCCATGTGATGGTGTCATGTGCAGAGCCGTGTGCGTGTGGTGGGGTGTTATGTGTTGATATACCTTGTTTTGGCCTCTTAACAGCTGGAGCTTTTGGGATAAGCTTTTGTAACTTCTAAAAACATACATTACTTCTACCAGGATGTTTGTATATTGGCATCATTGACTTCTTAATTGGAAATGACCTAAGAGGCTTTTGCTTGGTTGTTGATGATTCGCTCTCTCTTCCAGACCCGGATTACCAGTAGAGATCTATTGTGCCATTAAATCTACAATACTGCTCGGCCTGATAGGAAGAAAAACAAGTTTCTGTACTTCTCTCAAGAATTATCTCATATCTTACAAAGCCTAGTTAGCAATAGATTACCAGTTGGAATTGACTTAATATTACTTTCTCTAGGTTCTGGAAAACTTAACAGGGTTTTTGTCTGACTCACACCTCTATCCTTATTTTTTCCATAAAAGGATACAATACAGAAAGATTTTCATCTTCCAGTATTTTGCCATTTTATTCTCAAAGTATCTGTCACATGCAAAAATGAAAAGGGTAGATGATGTCTGGTAGTCTTAAAATGGACTCACATTGGGACATGGGGGATGCTACATGTTTTTGAGTTTTGATTGGGTAAAGTATGCCAAGATGTAGGATAGGGTTGACTAAAATAGATAAATGAAGGCTTCTAATGGCTTTTTGCTGCTGAAACCTGGAAGATTACTGACAGGACTGCACAAAGTTGTATGATGCAAATTAGCTTCACAGTATTATGTAATATAAATCTTAGAGAAGGTTAGGAGTTAGGATGTTTATCCAGTCAATACCATCTTTTTCCCTAGGAGGATGCTTCAAGAGTGGAACTTCATCCTAATCAATATTCAAGTGGAAAGAGATAGTTTTTTGCCCTACTCAATAGAAGATGGAATCAGCAACTCCTTGGAATCGAGCGACATCAATTTATTTGAAGAAAATAAGTGTGTTTTAATATACAAGATACTTTTGAAAAAGAAAAAAAAAGGGCATATACGGTGCACAAGGCTCCTGCATGTGCGAGGTCCTGAGGGGGGAGAGCTATGCAGCCTTTACCCCGAGAATGTTGAGAGGCTATGTCGACCGCTTGACCACCAGGTCGTAATATTCGTACCTTACTGTTAAACCAAATGCACCCCTTACACAGGAGACTTTTGATATAAAGAAAAAACCTTTTTACAATTATGAACAAGTCTAAAACAAATGAAGACTTAGTGAGAAAAGGGATAGCCAATTAAGCGAGATAGGTTGTGACTCTGTTGAAGAGGAGTGATATGGTGCAGATTAGAGCAATATATAACAGGGGGTAGGGCAGAAATTACCTCGGGATAAGTAATAAAAAGATATGAATGTGGGGGAGCATCCCAATGAGTGGTTTGGATATGCTCCACAGAGTATTGGATTGAGTTGGTGTTTGGGAGCATCAAGAAATTGGGTTGTCTTCATCAGTGTTCTTTGAGGATACTTTTGGATGGTAAGAAAACCCTCTATTATGGGTGATATTGATGTTATTTGATAGATTATTGAGGTACCCATCCAATGAGACCAAGATCTTGTGGTTCCTAGTTGTGTTGGAGAGTTTTGGCCAATTTACTGATAGGGTGTTGATCAGTGATGAGATTTCTTCTTTAGGAAGTCTAATTGGAATAGGAGTTCTATTTCTTGTCTATTATACTGAAAATATCTTTTGTTGAGTCTTATGGGAAAGGTGTTGGGCATTCACGGTAATTGCTATATATTGTTATAAGATTTATATTAGGAGTTTTTATTATTAAAGAGAGTCAGCTTGCTAGTTATTATCTGTGGTGTTTCGTTAATGAAATTGAGACCTAGAGTATTGGTACTGGGTTTGGAGTAAGAATTGTCAGCAATTTCTCCTTTGTTATTGCTGTTTTCCTGGGGTAGTAACTTGGTGATATTGCCGGTTTGATTTTCTAGCTTTGTGCTTAGGTCTTCTATTATTCTCTTTCATTATTCAGTTGTGTTCTTTTCTTCATATTTACATCTTTCTTCCTGGAATTCCTTTGTTCCCATTACCTGCGGGCATTGTAAGGATATTTTTTCTCCCTTTTTCCCATTAATGTCTTTGGGTTAATAAGTAATGCCACCTTAGATAGTTGAATGGCAGGTTTCATGTAGCTGAGTTGGAGTTAAGGTTTTGCTGTTTTGAGTTGAGTCTCTGACTTTATTGGGCTGTGAGATGGTCTAACCCCAATTTGAGGTAGAAAATTATTTTTTCCCTTAAAGGTGTACTTTTACTTGTATGAGAACTAGTACCAAATGGAGTTCTAAAGGACATGTACCTTTCGTCCTCTGGATTCATTTGGATTTGGTTATACCTAGACAACCCATCCATGAAAGACATCTGTTCATATCCGCTGGTATTACCTATCAAAAGTATGAGAACAAAGTACTTAGAAATATAGTAAACAGAATATCACAACATAAACTGGAAGTAACAAAAGGAGTTGGGTTGTTTTAGGGCCCGTTTGATAACGTTTCTGCCATTTTTGTTTCAAGAAACGACAGAAACATAAATTTCCGTTTCTAGAAACAGAAACGGAATTGAAGGTGTTTGATAAGTCAAGTTTCTAGAAGTCGATAGTAACCAGCAAAAGAATGGCCACGAGTCGTTTCTAGAAACGGCGAAACAATAATCTACTTGTTTCGCCTGGGTCGTTTCTTGAACCATAAATAGGTAGAAATTTCAATTTCTATTTCTGAAAACAAGTGAAACAAAACAGTTTTATTAAACGCTTCTTGTTCCGTTTCTGCCATTTCTGTGTCCAGAAACGACAGAAACGTGTTTTTTGAAATGTTATCAAATGGGCCCCTAGTCTAGGCCTGGATCATGTTTTGTGAAGTACCGAGTTGAGATCCTTAGCTTGAGATATACTCAACCTTGTTTGGGTCAAGTTGGATTATTGTAGATTGCTTTAGGATTTTTAACAGGTAAAATAGTTAAGTTGATCCTTGTGATTCTTAGACATGAGTTTTCTTACAAAAATGATAGTGTCTGTGCTGGAATGGCTTCCAATGCTGTGGGTGCAGGAATCCCACTTCCAAAGGTTTAATGTAACTTCTAGTGAAACTTTGCATTTTCCCTAGTTAGTCTAAAGTTCCCCTGTATATCCTCTCTGAATTAGTGCACTTTTGAGAGAATGTTCCTTCATGTTAGATGGATTGAAGTTAGTTAATCCCAAAGGTTTAATATAACTTCTAGTGAAATTTGCATTTTCCCTAGAGAAAAAGAAGTTAGGCTGCGTTTGGTAGTCATCCAGAAAAACGTTTCAGGCATTTTTCCGTTCTATGGGAACAAAAAAATGGAATAAAGTGTTTGGTGTCAACTTGGTGTTTTTCCCTTTTTTTGGAATGAAAAGAAAAAAAAAATGCTAGAAATGCAATATGATGGAACGACAAAACCTTGTTCCGTTATTTCCGTTTCGTTCCAAATACAAAAAATGTGAAAACTAGGGTAATCGTTCCTGAAACAGGTTCACCAAACACCATTTTTTTGTTTTAAAACTGCATTTTGGCATAAAAACTGAAAATTCTGTTTTTGACACGAAACGTCGTTTCTGGAACTGAATGACTACCAAACGCAGCCTGAGTGTGAAGTTCCCCTGTATATCCTCTCTGAATTAGTACACTTTTGAGACATTGTTCCTTCACGGTAGATGATTAAAGTTATTAAAAAGGCAATACTTGTGAGTCTATTGTACTGAAGTTAGTTATTAGAAAGGAAAAACCTCAGTTCTGGCTACCAAGACCATTCTACAGACCTGGGGCTCTTATAATGTGGCACATGTTGAATTGTTAAGAGGATTAGAATGCACTAGTAGGTGGACTCCATCTAAGAGATTGGATTTAACAAAATTCAGCTTACATGGGTGAAGGCTATTATCTTCACTTTAATCTAACGCTATTATTTGGTAATGATTTCTCATGTCCTCACGAATGATTTCATCAATTGAATTACAACAGGAGCTATTAGTGAAGCCTCGACAAGATTATCTCATGACATCAGGAAATTTGAGGAGAAGGCTCCATCACGGAGATGTTGATGGGAAAAGGCATGAACGTTTGGAAACATCAGGATTCGAAAGCCTGAGCGAGCCTTTACTAGGGAAGTCCAACTATGATAGTACGCACTCAGAGGTATCTCCTTTCTTTTATGTTTCCTGTTGGTTTATGTTGCTGATGGAACAAGATAGCTGTTGAGATATGCCTCCACTTGGTGGATTTATATATTGCTGCCTTGTAGGTAGATACTCTGGATGATCTTTGGGAATCTGAAAGGAAAAAGGAACACCTCCACTGGACATTTCTTTTCTCCCAGTTGATTGCTCAATGGGCACAATGGTTGGGTGAGATTTTGTTCATGATGCTTTTGCCACTCTTATATGAAGTAAAAGATTCTGTGCCTATTCCCTCCCATGATTATCTGGGTGTGTTTGCTAATCTACATGTTTGGTTTGACATGAGTTCCAAGTCCAAGGTTTGGTATATTGTTTATAGTTTATCTTATGCATAAAAGGTGGTGGGTGGGTGGGGGGGGGGGGGGGAAACAAATAGGACATTGGGTGAAAATGCAATGTAAAACTCAGGAATCTTGTTGGTTTCCATCTGGTTGCAAGTAAAGTGATAAAGTTAAGTGAAACTAAAGCATAGATAAAATGCAACTTTTGTAGTCATTATCAGCAATTGTATAACTAGATCAAAATATTTCTGAATATGAAAATATTAAATTTGCTTTACTTTTGAGCAAATTTACTTGGATTTGAATATGAAAATATGACAGGGCTAAGAAATCTATTTGAACATTTTAATTATACCATATGTGATATATTTTAAATCATTTAACACAATCATGATTACTAGAGTTTCCATTTTCCTTTTCAAATTAATTTCAGTTCCCCTCTTTTTCACTTGTAACCAGATGGAGCTGTCATGGGTCAAGTTTTTGAAAATGCTAGAAATATGCTTTTAGATTTTCTATTTTCTCTGTCCTACTAATGTTCAGGTGTTTATTTTCTAGGCCACCTTTTTTGGTTGGATGTGAGTCCAAAGTCCAAGATTCC
The DNA here is from genome assembly GCF_013358625.1 of Macadamia integrifolia. Classification (NCBI taxonomy): domain Eukaryota; kingdom Viridiplantae; phylum Streptophyta; class Magnoliopsida; order Proteales; family Proteaceae; genus Macadamia; species Macadamia integrifolia. The sequence continues at coordinate 19,862,878 of NC_056568.1, forward strand.
CCCCCCCCTCTGTTGTATCTTACACCAAGGAGATGGAAAAGGAAACAGAACAACGCTTGATGGACATGATCATTTTTTTTTTCTTAATTTTTTAACCTATACATAATGGTTTTTTTAATTGAACAAATGGTTTTTTAATCGAACATATTTAGTACAATTATGTAAGCTATAAATAATTTGAACTTATATTTCTCTGAATTTTTACTTCATAATTTGACTATGCTGAATTTTATTTGTAAAAAAAATGGTGTCCCAGTGCGTGAGGCTCCTGCTCCCCCTCGCGGAGAGGCTGTTTCCTTGATTCGAACCCATGACCATCAGGTTGCAATAGAGCAACCTTACTGTTGTGCCATGGCTCACCCTCTTATTAGTAGCTTCTACCTAATTTTTTAAATAAAGAGTACAAATAATTTTGAAAAAGAGAAAGAGGAAAACATTACTAACCTGTAATCTGAGCATGTGGTGACATTACTCAAAGTGGAATAGCATCAATTAGAGGGTCTTGTAGAGGCAGAGGGAATGTGAGGCTGTAGTGTACCTTGACAGATTTCTGATCCTCAACGTGGGAAGTAGTTGTTTTAGGGGGTGGGTTTTTCTTTGCGGTTGCTGAATTTTTTTCCATAATGATAATGCAATGCCGGGTTCTGACACCCTTAAATTTGGATTTCTATGGCCACCTGACAAATAACTCAGATTGAATATTCAGAACAGTTTAGGACCCTTTTGCAAGAGATAAATAGGGATTGGGGCAAATCAATAAATAAAATTAGGGGAAAGGACAAATCTGGAATTTAAAACTAGCATGAGACAAACAGAAGAAGCTTTGAAGAGGAGGGGCTTTTGTGTAAAACCATAAAATGTGCTTTTAGTAGCAAATAAGAAGAGACTTTCCTCACGATGAGAACAGGAGCCTGTGGAAATGGAGCCTCGTTTCAGGTAAGATAACTCACCCAAAATGACCCCAATCAACTTGAAAATTAAGATGATACTGCTAAGTGCTAACCCACTAATCAGTAAATCCCATCCAATAATTCATCCCATCCAAAACTAAAGTTATTAAAATGAAAATTGTGAAATAGGGTTCGGTGTATAGAGGGAAGACCAAAACTGAGTTTGATTTGAAACTTTCTCCAGAAGACTTTTGGACTGGAACTCTGCAGATTAGATCATCCTTAGATAGTGATTATAACCCCAAGGTTTGAGGCTGAAAGTGAAGGACATGAGAGAGTTCAAGTTCTCCCTTAAGGATCTCAAACTCTAGGCAGAACAGAATATTGATATCTAAGAGGAAGAATGCAAAAAAAAAAAAAAAAAAAGAATAGGAAAAGGTAGGAAGAAGAGTTAGGAACAAGTAGAAAGAACAAAAAAAAGATTTGAGGCTGAATTCAAACCTGTGAAGATGAAGGAACAAGAGGAAGATGATCACCAACAAGCATGCACCGCAGCCATTATAAAATCTCCTTAAAAATCACTGGTTACATGCATGTATATAAATAATCTCTCAATTATAACTGAAACTGGAAACATTTATAACTCAAACTCCAACTCCTACGGCTCTGGCTGAGAAGCATTTAAGAAAAAAGATTCATATTACAAAATAACCCATAAAAATACCCTATATATCCTAACAGACCATAACCCAGGTTTGGACCTGGTTCGTGTTGGTCTGGATCTCTAGACAGTCAAGCCAATTCACAGCTATGCATCTGCATCAAGTGAGGGATGCTTTTATCTTTTGGTTGGACTCCTATGTTGGGTGTCCCATGCTTGTTGCCTTCTTTATTTTGATGTAGGTCTTTCTCCTTTTCTATTGTGCACCTCAAGTTTTGAAATAAATTCATCTGTTCAACAATTTAACAAAAAGATGGATCCAAGACTTTATAATAAAGTTAAAAATATTGAAATTATTGTTCTAGAGCGTTGCTATGTATATTTTACTTGGAGGACCTTGTTTCCTCATTGTATTTAATATTTTGGTTTCTATCATGTTAAAGCACTGGAGGATATTAAAGGCTGGAAATTTCTTTTACCAAGTCGATGTTAAAAGAAGATGCAAGAGAGTGAGAGAAAATATGATTTTTAGGAATCAATGGAGTCAAATAAACTGTGTTTAATTGTGTCTCTTACGAAGAATGAAAAGGCTTCACAAGAGTACCTTTATGAACAATGCATTATTCTTTCAAATGGTATAAAATGTCAGTAACTAGCTGCCAAAACCACCCGGGTGTTTTTGTTACAGGACTGGAGTATTAGAATGGATTCTTGTGCTCCCTTTATTTAGTAATGCAGATATTGCAGTTCAGTCATAGTTGTCATGGCGTCTAGGCAACTCCAGAGGCATTGGAGGGGGCCTGGACACAGGGTGACACCAAAAAGGTGACAAAGGGACCCGCCTAGGTGACCAAGGCTTGTAGGCATCACCTTGACAACTATGAATCTAGTACCTTATTTTTTGGATGGGCCGTTGGAGGGGGTTTACAACTGAAACCTTTATTAATAATTTAGTAGCAGCTAGTGAAAGGAAGAAATAAAAATAATTCACAAAAGCATCATTAAAGCCATCATTTTATTCTTTTCAAATGCTATGTATCTTTGGAAGTAGCAGCTAAACAGCCTGGGTGCTGCAACTTTGTGTTACAGGACTTAAGACAACTATAATGGATAGTTTTGCTTCCTTTTCTCCAATAATGCTGATATCGTGATCAAGTGATTTTTTTTGGGGTGAAATTTTATTGTAGTACTACTACATTGTCTCTGTTGATTGCAATTATTTTTGAGAGTTCTTCTCCTCTTCTGTAAATTGATCTCTTCCATATTGTTCTTTGTAGCAAATATTGTCTATGGATCTGGGTCACTTCTTGGAAGGCTTCTAACTTTCCCTTTCAGCTCTCACAATGGACACCATTGGAGGAACATTACACTTGGTCCTTTACAAGTAAGATTGAAATGACTTATAATTAATACGATTTATGCATATATGCTTGGTTAACTTTTTCACCATATACTATTTTCTATGCCTTGATTGCTATATATTTTATGTTCTCTACTCTGACAAATATTTGTGGTTTCTGTACATTTGTGGTAATATGTTGGTGAATTATTTAGGATGCTGTATTTCCACCACTATGTTCCTCTTTTTCTTTAGCAGCCATAAATAGCAAAAAGAAAAGTGTTACTAAACAAAGGATTCAACTAAATCTGTAAACATCTTGCCATATAGTGTTTATTAGTCTCGTGCTAATTAAATAGTAACCAGATGTTGAACTGATGGCATTTGTGGCATGCAATTGAGTATGAGTACTTAACTATAAATTTGAGCTAGGGTTCCTTTTTTTTTTTTTTGGGAGGGGGGTTTGTGTGGAGGAATGTCAAGGGCTAGCAAAGTGAATGTCATCAAGGTTTTAAATCTTGGATTGGATATCAGAATGGGCACCATATATCACAAGATGATCAGCTGATGCAGCCTGATCCTGGAAAATATTTCACATGGCTCAGTATCGCCTTATCGTCCAGGATCAGGCAGATCGGCGTCTTCCGATCCTGAGACAGTTCAATTGATACGCCCTATCTGGACCTGAGGCTGAGATATCAATTCATTCACCTAATTCTTTACTTAAAAATTATACCAATTCATTTTTACAAATAGGTGGAAATGGCGGAGTGAACCATTGGTTTAGTTCGTGGATGATTGGTTTCTATTCGTTATCTTTATGTTATTTTAAATGAACTGATAAGTTAGTATTCTAAACCAAAGGGATTTAAACATGTATTCCTTAAAGTGAATTCCTCTTGTACTTGGGACCTCTCAGATTGTTGGGTTCAACGTTAGTGGCAGCTCTTGCTCCCTGAGGTGAGGAATGCTAAGGGAAAAGAGAGGAATCTTGGTCGTGACTCATGGAAAATGACCCACATCCTTAATGAAGTTCAAACTTTATTACTCTCAAAGTCTCTCTCTTCTTGTTTAAGTTGGTGGCTTGGTTCCTATGGAAGAGAATGACTAGATCAATGTGGGTAACATGGGTCACCATATATGGTGGAGAAGCTCTGCTCTTTGAAGAGTTATTTTGAGTTTTACAGGTGTTCTGTTACTGGTAATCAAACATAATTTTTTTTCACAAGTAATGTGGAGTAACACTATTAAGACCTAGAGCCATAGCAGGTATTACTTTTGAAGGGTTGACTAAAACTTACGTGGTCAGTTTGATCTCCCTTCTCTGTTCCTTATCTTCCCCTGAGGGGTTTTCCTTAAGGAAAATCTGTTTTTGTTGAAATAAAAAAAGAAGCTATCTTTTTTTTTTTCAAATTTTAATGTTTCTGCTATTTGGTAACTTTCTAGGAGGAAAGGCTCAGAAATCTACAGCAAAGATTGGAAGTCCCCTTTGATGGCTCTCGTTTGGAACATCAAGTAAGTGTTCCTCCACAACACATGTCAGCTTCTTTATAATGTTATATGTTGCCATTGTTTCTTTTGATGTCTTCTTATTCTCACTATGGAGTTTTAGTCATGGTTTGAATTTCGGTGAAATATTTCGGCTTTGATGGGCCTTGAAATGAAAGGACATGCAAAATATGAAGAATACAATATTTCATCAAAATGAGCAGAACAAAATGATCGAAATGACAAAATTTTGGTTGAAGTTATTGAAATTGCACATTCCTTGAGTAATAGATTCACTGGGAAAAAAACATTGAATCGTCATGAGTTGAAATTTGGGAAATGTGCCAAAGTATCTTCAGAAACTTACAAATTGTTGAGGATTCAAGCTCCCACCACAAAATTGCAAAGAGATATTTGGGATGAAGCTTCAAGAAAGGGGCATGTCCCTAAATATTTTCATGTTGTTTCAATTTTTTTGCTAGATTATATAAGGGAAAGGATACATTATGCTACGGGTTGAGGTTTCTTACATTTATCTATTGCCATTGCCTCGAGTCCCATGAAGCATGGTTGTCAGGCAACGCCTAGTTGGGTTTTGTCTCTTATTTATGCCAAATGTCATTGAAGTAAATGTTGTTTTATTTACTTAATATATTATTCATAAATAAGCAAATACTCCCTATTTGAATGCAATAAAAATAGTTTAAAAATCAAATTCCAAAAGGATAAAAAGTCAACCCCCAATTTTAAAAACAAAAACTGGGCTTTGGTTATAAGGGCGATTTTCAATTTTTAAATGCTGGGTTTTTTCTCAATTATGAAAATTTTATAAATTCTATCATGTTAAAGCATTGCTAAAAACCAAAAGTCCAGTAAAATAATCTTTTGTTTTGATATCTATAAAATTATTTTCATTCAGGCGATTTTAACAGTATTCGCGCACTTGAAAATAAGTTTGACCGGAGTATAACTTTGTCGTTACAACTCAGATTTGAGATTAGACTTGTTGGAAAGCTGGTTTTATGTTATAACTAATACAAAAAGTCTCATATAAAAATAAAATCATTTGACCAGTCAAACTTATTATAGAACAAGAGCATTTCTCTTAATATTGATTTTTTATAACTTAATATGACTTAATGTTAAATTTTTATGATTTAATATGGCTAAATGTTGATTTTTAATGGCTTGAAGTTGCTTAATCTTGATTTTTTATGATACAAGGTATATATAGCTTACTAAATAATGTTAGAAAATAGGAAAAATAAAAATAACACTTAGTTGCCTTAAGGTGGGCGCCTTCTCGCCTAAGCGCTTGGACAACCCTCCACCGCCTTGGGTCACCTTGGCACTGTGACAACTATGCCATGAAGAGTGTCGACCTAGTTCAAAGTCATTGTTGGAGGTTCTTCAAGAATGGGAGCAACTAAGATGATGTTGTGCACTTGCTGAACATAGGCACAATATTAACCCCAGTCAAACCATCTATTGTAATGGGAGTCCCATTCATAGTAGAATCTTGTGTATTGGTTTGGAGTGGCCAATATTGGTCCCAAACAAGCCCCATATCCGTAAACTGAAGAAACACGTGAAGGTACATATTGTCCATGGCCTGATGAATCACCATCATGATCTCCAAACTCATGCTCAATGACTCCATGGTCCTTATAAGCACATGACTATCACTTGGATCAAGGGAGCGCTTATGCTTCCAGTGGTAAGACTTTAGTTGTGGGCGAGCACCATGATCCATATCTTCGGTTGCATATGTATACCCTGCCTCATATGTGAATTGCAGCCCTTCTTAAGATTGTGAAACCGCACCACTGCCACCACCACCACCACCACCACCACCACCACCACTGTCGCTGCCACTGCCACCGCTACTGCCACCGCTGCCGCAACCGCCACCGCCACCGCCACCGCCACCGCCACCATCACCATCACCATCAGCAGCAACAACAACAGCAGAAGCAACAACAACACCATCACCACCTTTGCCTTCATCATAGTTGTCTAGGGGTTGCCTAGGCGTCACCTAGGCATCGCCAAGGCAGTTTTCCTGGAGCCTACGCAACTGTCGCCTTGTTGCACTGTACGCTGACTTATATTTTTTGCCCTTATTTATGCCAAAATTCATTTACTTAAGATATTATTCATAAAGAAACAAATATCCCCTATTTGAATACAATAAAAATAGTTTAAAAATCAAATTCCAAAAGGATAAAATGTCAACCCCCCAGTCCAAGAACAAAAACTGGATTTTTAGTTGTAGGGCGATTTTCAACTTTCGAATTCTAAGGTTTTTCTCAATTCTGAAAATTTTATAAATCTTATCATAGTAAAACATTGCTAAAACTCAAAAATTCGGTAAAATAATCTTTTGTTTTGATGTCAATAAAATTATTTCCATTCAAGCAATTTAACAGCATTGGCACACTTTAAAATAAGTTTGACCGGAACATAACTTTGTCATAACAACTTAGATTTAAGTAATAGACTCGTTGGAAAACTAGTTTTGAGTTATACCTAATACAAAAAGTCTCATCTAAAAATAAAATCATTTGACCAATAAAAAATATTATAGAAGAAGAGCATTTCTCTAAATGTCAATAAGTCATGTTGATTTTTTATGATTTGATGTGAGTGTGACTATGTTGATTTTTATGACTTGATGTTGTTTAATGTTGATTGGTTTTTTATGCCATAGTGTACATATTATAACATACAAAATAACTTTAGAAAATAGGGGAAATAAAAATAACACATGGGCTATTTGATCGCCATGGCAACACCATAGCGGGCGATTCACCGCCAAATCGATTAGCAACCGCCCTCCACCGCCTTGGGTCGCCATGACGCCGTGACAACTATGGCCTTCATCATCATAACTATCTTGTTGGGTTCCACCATATGGAGCACCTGACCTTGTCTTCCTAATTGGATGATCCTCAGAGCTATTGTTGTTCTCATCTGGGTCTTGTGCTTGTGTTTGTGATAGTACTTGTGTTTCATCATCAACAATCAGTTCCTCATTCAGTTCTCTAATTAAGTTCTCTATATACGGATCAGGTGTGGTTTTTTTCCAACCCTTATTCAACCAATCCATCACCAAAACCTTATTGCTGTCATCAATCCATGCTCTAACTGGATCTTCTTTGTCAGGTGTGTGGCTGATGTTGATTGGGTTGACATTTATGTTATCCATAGTTGTCAAGGCATCGCCTTGGCGTCCAGGCACCTTGGACACCTTGGTTGCCTTGACTTTGGACCCTCTCCAACGCCTTGGGTCTCCTAGATGCCGTGACAACAATGATGTCATCCTTTGCTCTCTCCAATTCTAATATTTCACCTTCAACTTCATATTATAGTCCACATATACTTTCTTTGTGTTTGAGTTATTTTATTTTATAATACTAGTAAAGAGGGACCTCCTATCAAATATTTGGATTTTGGCAAAGATAAGACTTGGTTTTGTAACCAGGACTGAGAGAGTTAGTTGTTGTGTGAGGCAGTTATGGTGAGAGACCGTGGGTGAGAGGCCCTTCCCTACCCCTCCTCTGTTTTCTGTTTATTCTCAGTTTCTATTCTAGTGTTCTGGGATATACCAAACTTCTGGATGACATTCAAAGTTCCACTGTTACTGCTGGGATTGCTATTCAGCCCTTGAAGATCATGCCATCGAGTTCCGGTTGAGAAGAAGACCTGATGATCAAATATTAATCCTTGCGGCTCCCTAGTACTGGAGATTTCTGCAGAGAACTTCAAGTTCCTTTAACTCCGATCAAACCAACCATCCCAGGCCATGTTTTAACAGTGGAATACCCACCTAGACTCCTCCTTTGATGGTGATTTGAGCCACATTCACTGATTGGGTTTGTCAATCACTGTGAGTTACTATTTCTGGCCCTTACCTTCTGATTCTGAGACCTATTGATAACGCAGAATCCAGCCATTAGTTTTGACTGAGTTATTGAAGAAGTGTTCGAGCCTCAGAGTCCTACCTTTGATTGAAGCATCAATTCCATCCAAGCAACCTTAGTTACTAATTCTGGAGTTGGAGTATTCTTTTGAAATAACCTATTCCATGTACTGTCGATAGGCCTAAGGTTACCTATATTTGTTTATGCTGTCATCAGGCCTTAATCTATAGGTACTGATAAAGTATTGTTGAGTGTCAAGGGCCTTTTTGCACCTACTGTTTAGGTGGTTCTTGATTTGGGACCGGGGTTCAAAAACCCTGTTCGCGTCGCTTTGCTTTGCTCATGGGCTCACCTATATGAGAAAACTCAATAATCAAGATGTAGTGGCAGTTTGGTAAATATTCCAATGTTCAGAAGGCTTATTTTCACATTAAACACTCAAATAATGAACAGTGGAAGTCTTGTGAAAAAACTGAAGTCATAAGGAGGGTGGCAAGGGATTGGGGTTGTCTTCAACCTTGGATCAAAACAGGGCGGAAGATCGGGAGAGACCTTCAGATTGAGAGAAAATCTTCATCAGGTCACTATTTGGCCTGAAATTTCAGGTGAAGGTTCCCAGGAAGAGGCTCTATCAAACATACTGGATGAACACTTGGATTTGCAGGCTGGAAGGCTGCAGGAAGAACCTGAAATAGAACCTGGTGGTAGAGTAGAGCTCAGTCCTGAAAAGTCCTGAAATCAGTCTTGTAACCCACAGCAGAGAAAGACTTTGGAGGTGATACTCTATGGTTTGAGTTGCCTTCAAGGCAGCAACCATGATACTCTATAGTTTGAGTCGCCTTCAAGGCAGCAACCTTCGACCCAAATCTCAGAGTCAGCGGGTCAAAGACAAGGGTTCAGCAAGCTTCCTTTTGGTGTTTGGTATTACCGCCCCAGTAGAGAAAGTTAACAGCAGCCAGCAACAGTGAACAGGGAGACAGGAAGGAGAAGAAGAAGTAGGAAGCAAGATTGCACACACAAGCATGCAGCTTTCTTCAAACGAAACCCAGTTATCTCATTCAATTATCAACTGATCTCTTCACCGAATTACATCAATATAAAGAAAAAAACTCCCTAGCATAATAATGGAAACCAAACAAAATGGAAACTAACTAATTCCAAGGAAACTCCTATGTATCTACTTACCTTTTAAAACTAAGAATAAAATAAGAATAATGTAGAAATAAAATCTCCTATGTAGCCTACCAAGCCTTGCCAGACCAGAAAACCGGTTTGGGTTGGTTACGTCTTGCCTTAGGCCTCCAAATAAGGTTGGTTCGGTCCAGCCAAGCCAAGGCATCTGCATCAATTCTTCTAGTTATCTGCCGCTGAAGCTGGAGTATAAAAGGGGAATAGCGTCAATGATGAGAGAGAACGTGAGAGTGCGCAGGATGTTGCTGATGTGTGTGTCCTTTTCCCTACTTATTATTACTTTTCTAATATGTGGCAACCCTATACTAGTACTTCTTTGCAGATCTGTATTCTGTTTTCAGAATTCTATCAATTCTGCTGGTCTATTCCACCAACAGAAAGACTACTCCATTGAAATATTGGGTTGTTTTGATTTTTTTTTTTATCTTAAGTAATAAATTCTCTTTTAATTCTGGACTTCTGATTTTGTTCCTGTTCTTTGTCCTATTATGTGCTTAGTCTCAAGGTTCGAAATCTCGTTTCGTTTCGGTGACCACCGAAATATTGAAATTGCGGCAAGTCTATGCGATTTTTTTTTTTTTGACTCGGTTGCCTGTTTTGGTGGTCAAACGGCCATATTATGACCTGGAACTTGGTGGGGAGATTGTTTTAAGGTTAATAAACATGTTTAGATTTTAAATTTGCAAAAATATTAGAACATGACAGTGTTTTAGAGTTGCAACCTCGTTGGCAGCAACCGTCAAACTGTTCTGGAGATTTTATGAAATATTGCTAGAACAAGATATAATATGATAGTAAAACAAGTAAATAATACATCTAAGCCATGATCAAAACATACCTCAACATTAATTAACTAATATTTAGTGTCCTAGAGTAATATACTATGCAACTCCCTAACTCCCAAGTCCCAACTAAAGTCATCCACTGAACGTCTTGCTCTTAAATCTTAAAGTCTCAAATGGCAATATCCCAAGTCCCAAACATATTAGTTATACAACACTAATCATAATGACTATCTATTGGAGAGAGCTATGACGGCCTGGCTAGATTCCACGCCCAGTACGATCGAGTCGACGTGCATTTTCCTTTAACTGCACCACAAATGCATGCCACGTCATAATCTGAGAAAAGAATCGAACGTAGTCCTCCACAACTGCCAAAAAAACTAAGTCGTCTACATACTGAAGTTCACATTTCCAAGGGTATGTGTCACCACCATAGTATAAAGAAGAACCCACCATTGAGCTACTACCAACTGATGCTTCCGACAACATATACGGCTGGGCTGGGTAGGAGAATAAGCTGTCCACAAAGCCACCACCATGTGACTGGGTCTGGGGGCCATAGTCAATACTAGGAATGGATGAACCAGATGTATGCCCTATCCTAGTGAATTGACCATAAGATCCATAATACTCCGACCAGGTGCTCTCTCCAGTAAATGATGGGGCACACCAATGCCCACTCCCTCTACTGTCACTGTGAGGATGACTATCCCCTTTACTTGAACTCATTCCGCTAATAGAAGTAGATAGACTATCAACGTTTATACAATCTCGCTGCCCATCTCCACCGAATTGGCGACGAGACCCTCTATTGTAGCCTGAACTCCTCCTGCCACTTGATTGATGTGCACCATGATCAGTATCTTTTGTGGAATACTCAAACTGACTCTCCCTAGTGAATCACACCGGCATTGGTTTTGGCTCGGGCTCGGGCTCGGGCTCGGGCTCGGGCTCGGGCTCGGGCTTGGGCTCAGCCTGTTCATACTGCTCTCGAACTCTTTCAAATCTATCCCCACCCCCACCCCCACCCCCACCCCCACCCCCATCACCATCACCATCACCATCACCATCACCTGGTGTGTGATGTGTTTGAGTCTGAGTCTGGGTATGACCACCCGAGGAAGTGAACCAATCATCTCCATCTGAATCATACCTACTAGGTGCAGGCTCGAATGGTCCGGGGGTCTATGAATGTATCCTTTCCTTTGCAGCCATATAATCATCAACATTGACCGCCATTTCTTGCACTACATATGGGTTCGGCCTACCTTTCGACTGATCCATCAATGGCTCGCCTCTATCCCTTACCTAGTCTACTAGAGGATCCTCTTTATCTGAGTCTATTTGGAAAACGTCAACAAGTTCAATCTGGCCCCTATCATTCTCCATACCTGTGCGTATGTGCTGCATCCTCAGTCTCATATTGTAGTGCACATACACCAAGTCACCGAGACGTTCCGTACCTAATCGATTCCGCCTTTTCTAGTGGATGAGTAAAATGTATTCCAATTTCTCTCACAACCAGATGTAGATTATGTCTGTGAGAGTACTTTGATAGCAATCTTCTTCAATTCCGGTGTCTAACTCCTATATAACACCTACCATTCAGCTGCATTACAAGTTACAACAAGTGCAAAAGATTATTTTTATTACACTCTGTTTTCCTCTTATCGCCATCAATCGGCACTCCGTGTTTCCATGCAATCTCTGCACTATCACAACTCCTATCACGTTTCCTACCTCCTCTCCCTCTTCTCCCGCCTTCCTTGTCGCCTCCTCTGTCAGCCATTTTATATCACCCTAATGCTGATGCTTAGAACAAAGAATGTCATTAACTTACAAGTATGGTAGCTACTTATATTTTTTTCTTACATAAAGTTATTTTTTAATCAATTTAAAAAAATATTTTAATAGCATAATACAACAAAATCAAATATGGTATAACATAACAAGCAATATGTACACTTTAATATTAATCTCATATTTTTCCTTTATTTTTAAAATCAAAACAGAATATTTTTCCCAATTTTTTTATTTTTTTATTGTTAATCTATTTATCATATTTTTTGAAAATGAAAATAAATATTTACTGGGTGGAAAAAAATTTCGATCCAATAGAGTATTAGATCAACCAATAGTGAGTAACTTATATATAATTGAGTTCCATCAAAGCTATATTAACCATAAAAAATTGTTGATGTAAAATGTATTTTTTAAACCAGAAAAAATATATTTATGAACAAAAGAAAAATTTCGACTCCGTGTGGTCATATATCTGCATCTAGTGTCTATCATATAAAAAATCTAGCCCTAACCAACATGTATTTATATTACTATTTAAAAAAAAAAAAGGTTTTGGGAAAAATGATTTACCTTTCCGAAGCTTGAAATGTGTAGATCTTCAACTTGGAGTGATCTTCAGGGAAATAGATGTGATGATGCGGCAAATTAGTTGACAATGGAGTGATTTTGTATGTTCAAGCAAGGAGGAGCCGAAATTTCGGTGGACGATCGAGTTAGAGTTGAAATTTTGACTCCCCCTCACGAGATTGGGCATTTATGAGGCATGGGTGGTACATTTCGGTTTCTCGCTGAAATGGCACCGAAATTTCGATTGAGATAATTCCCTTTTTGTATTTTGTAGGTCATCTCGACTCGGTAAAAAATATAAAAACACCAAATTTTCGAGATCTCGGCGAGATTTTGAACCATGTTTGGTCACTTGTAGGATTTTTTGGTTCAGCTTGAAATTAAAGTATTGGTATCAGTCGTCGTATCGGTCGGAAAAAATTAAGATACGTATCAGAGGGTATCTTATCATATTGAAGATACGCATATAAATGGATAGGAGACACTTTTTTATACACATTTGTATAAAAAAATTGTTAAAAAAAGCTATAGACAACATGTATTATGCATAAACACTAAATTGAGAGTATCACACTAAGAATCCAAGGTTTGTAGTTGTCCCATAAATGTAAAATCCTTGTTCCCAACCTTGATTTCCACTTTAGTTAGAGAGAAACGGTTGGCAGCAACTTTGGAACAAAAACCCCTCAAAAAATATTTTTTTATTTTTTGAAAAAATGATCCATCTTTGCCATTATATGATCATACCGCACCATATTGTTACGCATCGTGCGGTATTTGTATGTATCAGTTGATACAGACCGATACTTATCAAAACATACATTTCACTTTGATTTTTAATTTTCCATAGAGTATCGGTACGTATCGGTGCTTATCGTATCATATCGGTGTGTATCAGTGGTGTATCGGTGCGTATCAGTATGTATCGTAGGATACATATCGATACAAAAGGATTTGAAAATTTCCATGTATCGTATCGGTAAGAGCCGATACAGATACTTATCGACCGATACAGTACAATATGTACCGATACTTAAAACCATGGGTTCAGGATTAGCCTTATTACGAAACTTGGCTTCTATGTTTTAATCCAAGCCCAACTTGTAAATTACTCTAATTGGAGCTATATCAAATATTTTTTTTTTTTGGTCAGCAACCTATATCAAATCATTGTTGCAGGATCTGTTTACTTTATTATTTTCCATTATGGATATTTTAATGTATAGGATAAAAACTACCTTGTAAAATGCATTAGGTTTTGATGAAATCACTGCTTTTGTGTCCTAATTCCTCACCATTAGATTCTTATAGTTGTTGAAATTGAATTACATGATAATATGATACTTCTTTCAGAAGGCAACATGACTATATAAAACAAATAGGGCTTCTGTGCTGCCATTGTAATTTTGGAAAAGATATAGTAAAATTTGATCATTTTTCTCAAAGGAAAGTAGTTTGTAGAGATGCATACATTAGTCTGGCCAATCCAGATTCAAGAGTTACTAGTCTGATGAACATTCTCTATCAGCCAGTCATCTCTTAATACATCTGATATGGAGAAATTACCAGGATTTGTGCCTTCAAATCCTTTGAATCTATGGTCTAATGTGTTTTAGAAGTAATACTTATTAGAAATTGAGTTTTATTTTTCTGTACCATTTACTAGAAGTGGCATTTTGTTGCAGGATGCACTTAAACAATTATGGAGGTTAGCTTATCCTGATAGAGAACTCCCATCTCTTAAATCAGAGCTTTGGAAGGAGATGGGTTGGCAAGGTCCAGATCCTTCAACAGATTTTAGGTATACGGAAGCTTCATACTGAAATTGGTATTTTGATTAGTCTTTGTGGAGTTGGATTTGATATTGTGGACTTGGTTCTCAGGGGTGGTGGATTTATTTCATTGGAAAATCTGGTCTTCTTTGCAAAGAAATATCCGGTATGTTCCCCTATCTTGGACATGGGCTGCATTTAAGTTTTCCTCAAATCTGGACAATCTTAAGGTGGTAGCCTTACTCAGAAATGGATTCTCAACTAAACTTCCTAGATATAAAGCACTGAAGAGAAGGGGCAACAAGTCCCATAGAGATGAGAAGTGGTGAAGGAATAACGTTAACTCTTTCAAGGGAAAGTCATGCCAACCAATGACCACAAAAGTTAGGTTTCTGGTCTAATTGAGTTGTTCGTCTTCACATGATGAGTTTGAATTCAGTACAACAACAACAACAATCTCAGCCTTATCCCAACTTAATGGGGTCGGCTACATGGATCCATTCAAAACTAAATAGGAAAAGGGAAAAAAAAAAAAAAGTCCAAACAAAAGAGATGCAAAGATGAGAGATGAGAGAAGGGTGAGAGTAGAAAGATGAGTTTGAATTCAATACTATTAAGAAATCCTTTATCAACATAAAGGAAAGGGCCAAAGTTCATCATTTTCATTTACCTTATTAGCCTTTTTAGCATCACCTTACTATCATGCATCGTAGCATGTCCTTGCATGACAAATCGAATAACAGTTTTGACCCAAAAGGTAGTAAAAGAATCTAATTTTAAAAAAAAAAAATTATACTATATAAAAAATTAAAGAAATTACAGGTGTTTATGTGAGAAAAAAAAAATAATGAAAATTTTACAGTCTGATACTTCTAATTATTATATGACCCCATTAAGTTGGGATAAGGCTAAGTTTGGAACTTCTGATTATTATGATCCCATTACTCTTGATTATTATATATACATATAGGTTAGAGAATGTAGAGATTGAAAGTGAGTTGATTAGAACTTAATCCCTCAAATGGTCTTGTGACAAACCCAGAACTGTGAACCTATACCTGCCAGAGAGAAGAGAGAGAGAGAGAGAGAGAGGATTTGCTGAACCCACGATATATTCAGTCTTGTTACTATTATGGACAGACTACCTTTATTTATAATGTTTAGTTACAACAAATGGTCTAAGTAGAACTCCTACTTAACTTATAACCTAAGTCATAAACCAATAAGAAACTAAAAGAAAAAGCTAAAAACAAGTATATTACGTTAGGGGAAAACCCCCAAATGTGACTAACAACTAACACTTAAAGTACTGCAGGACAACTATAGATATCTTAACACTCCCCCTCAAGCTCGAGTATACAGATCAAGGGTTCCACCTTGTAACAACAAGAAAAGATATAAAAAGCAGCACCAGTCTTGAACATATTTAATAGTCATGTATGGTAGTGAGCATAGAGAGAACTTCATTCTGGTAGAATTATCAGCTAGGGCGCACCAATCATCTGCATCATTAGTTGATAAAAGTCGTCGTGTCGAATAAACCCAATATAACCATCAGCAACGAATAAAATATGCAGTGGAGAACATCAATCCGAAATCCAAAATACCATATTAGCAACAGCAATGGTGACATCATAAGCTCTTCCCTAGGAAGGCAAAGTAGTAAGTAATCTGCTAAAAAAAGACAGATAAAAGTCTGGGCTATTGATTCTTCTCAAGGAAGGTAAGCAAAAGTACAGTATAGGTTACTGCAAACCAAGATCTGTTAGAAAAGATCAAATTCACTCTTAAGCCCCAGACAAAGGTCTCAAATAAAATTGCATCATTAGGTTGGTGCAAACTAAATAACTCAACATAAGGTTGTTGGGAACCACTCAGCATAAGGTTGTTGTGGACCACTCAACTTAAGGTTGGTGTAGACCAGATAAATTGCATTGTTGCTGAAGACCATCTTCAAAGATAAAATTGTTGCTAGGACACAAACAATTAAATAATAATAATTGACTAATGACTTGAGCAGATAAGAATCTCCAATCTCCCTCTCACATTTAACCCATGGACAAATAATGCATAGGATGCAATAAAAAATATTCCACCATCATATGGAAAAAATTATTAGCAATTAGAGTCTTGAAGGATGTGCATCACAATAAATCCAATAAGAAAGATTAATTGCCATCACAAGATCCCAATAAAATAATCTCCAATCACCCCCTCACGGTAGCAAATAAAATACCAGGTAGGCCAGATTTAAACAAATCCAAGCAAATAGCAATCGCAATCATCACTTTATGCAAGTGCCTGATTTCTGAAAATTGTAACCCCAAATTGTGAAACTGATGTGATCTTGGGCCCGCCAAAGCAATAATATGACAAATATTATTGTAAATATGAAAAATAATAAATAGTTAGAAGGTAGCAAAGGGGTTGGTGGTAGAATTGTAAATATCTCAATGTTAATAGGGGAGTGGCATGGCCGTAATTTAGTTGAAATCTGATTATAAGCACAAGCTAAAGCCAAAGGGTAAACTTGGAATGGTTTATAAAATATGGGCAAGGGAGGATGAGGGAAGATGGGAGGGGCATAAACGGAAACTCAAATAATAAAATAAAGAACTTAAAAGAAGGTAACATGGGGGATTGAATTTAAGTGGAGGGACAATTATGAGATAATAAAGTAGGAAGAGAAAGACTAGCCTTGATTCTTCATTCTGTATGGGTAACTAAGTGTAGCAGAGACAAGGATGTTTGAGATGGATGTATGGCAAAACTAGAATCAAACGTTCTCATCTCAACCATCTACAACATTTGTCACCATTGGGCCATGTTCATTGGAGGCCTTCGGATGATCCAATCCGGAGGAGTGATTTGATTCTGATTGAAATATCTAAAAGATCCAGGGGCAGGCCTAAAATAACCCTAGGAGAGATGGTGAGGATAGACATGCATAACCTAGCCTTCTGCCACGTATGACTTCAAATAGAGCTGATTGGAGAGAAAAAATCCATGTAGCGGACCCCATATAGTTGGCATAAGGATTTATTGTTGTTGTAGCACTATTAGTCGTCTACACAAGCCATATTTGTTCTCAGTTTTCTAATATTTTCTGCAGACATTTTCTGCCAGTACAGATTAGCACTTGACCTGAAATTTAGAACTTTCTGACCTATCTGTCCCAAGATATCAATTTTCTTATATAATTGTTATGTTTCTCTATATTGGTAGTCCTGGTTCTGCTAATCAGTTCTGGTTCTTCTGGTATTTCTAGTTTGGAACTGATTTTATCCCATAGGATGAGGATTTTAGGCTATTCATTTAAAAAAAAAAAAAAAGAATCAGAAGCCATATATAAAAAGAAGAGCAACCCAGTGCATGACCCCTGCTTCGTAGGAGAGGCTGTTTCCATCGAACCTGTGACCAACATGTTGCAATAGTGCAACTTAACCATTACACTACAGGCTTGCCCCTATATATATATATATATATATATGTATATGTATGTTTGGCTTTTGTAAATTTTCCTATTTATTCACTGAAAAAATTTCCCTTTTGTATATTTTCCAAGATATTTCACTGAAATACCCATCGTGTTAGGGGATCCAATCTGGTTGCGGATTTCCTAGCTAAAGAGGCTGCAAAGTTTGGGGTATCATCCATGGGGTCGATCTTTCCCTTATCTATTCAGATGAAATCCAAAATGATATAATTGGGAGACCGTGTTTCTGCTTCTCTAGTTAATGTTTGATCGTTAAATATTGGAGGGGCTTGGTTTTTTCCTGCTGATGGAAATGCCGAAGGTTAGAGTTTCTAAGCTCTTTATGTGTTCTTGTACGCATCTGGGAATGCCTAGACATTGAAAGCATTCCTGAAGCAGCAGCCTAAACAAATTTACGAATAATGTTGTAAGTTATTATGCTGTCGGTGCTGCATTAGGTTTTTGGTTTGTTATACCAGGTTTTCAATTGATATATGCTGATGCTGTGATGCTTGGAATATTGATTGACTAATAGGGCATTATTGTGACAAATGTTGTAAATGGTGGGTTCTGGAGATATATACACAACCCACACAAGTCTCAGGCTAAGATCATTTGAGTAACTTATGAGGCCCAATGTTGAATTTAAAAATTGGAAGTTATGGACAATTAGGGGAGGACGATTCTTAGCTTGCATTTGGTCATTGGCAGGAATCATTCCAGAAGCTGTTACACAAACAAGAAGGAAAAAGAGCTGAGTGGGAGTATCCCTTTGCCGTGGCAGGCATCAATTTATCTTTTATGCTGGTACAAATGTTGGATCTGCAATCAGGTAAAACTGTAAAACACTCCAAAATGGACAACTTTACTGTATGATGCTGCAGCTATAATGTGGCATCAAATCTGAATTGCTACCCATTTGATGAGAATGCAGCTTGAGTGGTTATGATGATACGAGTCAATGCCATACCAAACGTATAGCTTTCTTGGACTATGGACATTGCTCATCATGTTACTAATGGACAATACTCATCATGTTACCAATGTAGTACTGTGATTGAATAATTAAAACAATACCAAACTAAGATCTTTTCACCGATAAAATCCAGATTAGGATAATGAATAATAATAGCAAATCATATGGTTAGAATGATCCAAAATTCATCAGGGATAAGAACAGTTGCTGAAAATCTGAGATTGATCAGATGGCTGAACGAGAAAATATAGAGTATTCCTACTAGCATAATGATAAGGGTAAAACAGTAATTTCAGACATTAAACAAAGATCAGAATTTAGGGTTTGAACTACCAATCGATTCTTCCTTTGAATCTGATATTAGTAAATAACATAGAACAGATCAGAATCAATAACACTATATATCAGGGTATAAAACAGTAGCTTAAGAAGAAACAGGGGCAGAGTTGAAAGCAGGAATAATTCCACATTGGCAGGTCAGAATCTGGCCAAATTGAAAAGGATTTCTATTTTTGGTGAATGGAACATTCAATCAAATTTTGGAAGGATTCTAACGGTCGGATTGCTCAATCTAAAAAAAAAAAGCCTTGCGTGTGAATCCCAACTAGAACAGAATTTACTAGAAGATGATTGCAGAAAATTGACTGACTTGAACTCACTTGTTAATGGATGAAAGATGATAATGCCATGATGGATTAATAAGAACAATAGAAAATAACACCTAGGCTTCACACCGCAAGTTGGTTCGATTGGGTCAAACACCAACCTACTTTGAGTTTCTTTGATCAAACACAAGGGATTCTTCACCAATGGAGAAGGAGAGTAGAAATAGCCTTTTCTAATGTAGGAGTAGATTACAAGAAACTAACCCCCACAATTTATAAACCCCAAACAAGACAAATAGGACTAGGAAACAAGGGAATAAGACCATCAAATAAACCCCCAACGGTACAATACCAATATAGGAGCGAAACAAGCCCAAAACCCAACCCGATAGGAGAGAGAAAGACCTGCAATATGGCTGGACAGAGAGAGGTGCGGCCAGGTCTGTAGGGCTCCAATTGAGCTGCATTCTTGGGCGTAGGTAGTCCCTGGGAAGGGTACAAAAACCTAAAAATTTGAAGGACTTCCGACGGTCGGTTGCTGAGATATTCACTTTTCTGAAAATCAGACCTATGAGAGAGAATTTTTCAGAATTCTGCAGGGACAGCAACTGGTAGCCTTGAATGGTTCTTCCAAGATGGATCGATTGATCCATTAATGATGTGGAACAACCCCTAGCAAGACCAGGCAGATTAGACTTCCGATGGAGGAGATATTGGAGATCGATTGGACTTCAAAACTGGAATTCCTTTGCTGGTCGATTCTGATTTAATAGGGCTTGACAGATCTGAAAACTCTCTCTTGGAAATCTTACAGCAACAATAATTAAGAACAGAAAATAGTAATGGACACTAAGAAAAAAAAAAAACAAGATGGAGGGTTGAGAAGGACGAAAGATAATAAATGAATGGGTATCTCACCCCTCAGGTTTTGGCTGTCACACCCCTCAAAGGTTTAAGCATCTCACCTCTCAATAACAGCTTTTAACTAAAGAGTAAGCACCCTATAATTCATTCATTCTAATTTGAAATTGATTACATAAGCTCCTTTATTTAAAGAGGGCTAAAATAGCAATCCTAACATAACTAGGAGCTAGTTTCCAAATAAAACTAGACACTCCTAGTGGGACTTGGACTCATAATAGGACTAGACTAGAACTCCAACATGGAGTAGGTAACTAACTAGTCATTCACTAATAGGGAGACCTAAACTGACTCAAACTGAAATAACGAAGGAAATAGACTCAAAACAAGACTCTAACTAAACTAATGAATTATATCCCGTTTTCTTACTTTCTACCCATATTTTAGGGCTGTTAAAGTGGCCTATTACAAAGAAAACTCATAGGATCAAAGTCCCAACACATACATAATCCAATCCAAGGCTTTTTTGCAATAAAATAAGCCCATTAAGTGACTTATCTGCATCAATTCTCCCTCTCTTAGAAAAAATTCGTCCTAGAATTTTGTAGAGTGTGAGGGTGATTATATCCTGGTGCACTTCGCTCTTCAAGCTGTAGAAAAATTCAGGTAGCTCTTTGATAATAAAGATGTAGTCTAAAATGTGAAGAGTTAGATCTTTAAAATACTTTAATGGGATGATGAACTCCACATGCTCAATCTCAAGGTCTTCAGATTTATTCATGGGGTCGTCTACATATACACCTTCACCCACTGTGTTCTTTACCTCAACAATTTTAATCTCAAGCTCCTTAGGATCTTCCTCTTGGGTGTTCACTGTCATTACAGTTGTTGTAGTGTTAAGTTCCTCAGTCTCAGCCTCATTGTCCATTGTGGCAACCTTGTTGCTTTCGAAATCTTCCACATGAGTCTTGTTGATGGGAACATCAATGACTAGCTCTTCCTTGACAATAGGAATCGCTGGAATTTCTTCAACACTAACATCAACTTCTGACTCTGGTTGACTGCTCGGAGGTGTCTTCTCTTGTTGCTCCTTTACAATAGAGGCCGATGATTCCTTTATGCTCTTGTCAATTGGGTGGCTGTTGGAAATCTGGTGGAAGGAAGTACATTCTTCGTTCCTGCTTAGACAGGTACATGTCGGCAACTCATATGGCATCTCATCCCACATTCTAGGTTTACGTCCCTGAGCTTGAATAAACCCCAAATAAACTGAAATAATAAAGGAAATAGACTCAAAACAAGACTCTGACTAAACTAATGAATTAAATCCCATTTTCCTACTTTCTACCTATATTTTAGGCTCATTAAAGTGGCTTATTACAAAGAAAACCAATGGGATCAAAGGCCCAACACATACATAACCCAACCCAAGGCTTATTTGCAATAAAATAAGCCCATTAAGTGACTTATCTGCATCATTTTCATTCTTCACAATTGGTGTACAACGCTAGGCCCTTTTACAAACTTATATAAAAAACTCAAAAGTAGACTTATGCATTTAAAGGGAAAGGCCTAGCCCAATCCTTAACTAATAAGGTAACTTAAACTGACTAGGAATGAAATAATAAAGGAAACAGACTCAAAACAAGGCTGGACTTATAGAGTTCCTAATCCATCCTAAAAGAAGACACTTAACAACAATAAAATAAAGAAGTAAAGTCACTTAACTAACTAATCCCGTATCCTGTACCCATATTAGGCCCATTAAAATGACCCATAACAAAGAAAACACATGGGATCAAAGGCCCAACACATATATAACCCAATTCAAGGCTTATTTCGAATAAAGTAAGCCCAATTCTATATTTAATCTGCACCAGTTGCTCTTGGGACAAACTTTTTGGCATTAAAAAAAAATACCACACATTTTCAGACTTTGCTGCAGCACTTTTGTTACTTGTTGGCTCTCAAATAGCCCAAGACCATATGCGATACAAAGTGGCAAAAATGCCAAAGTTAGGGGCCTAAACATTCCAAATGAATGAGTATGTGGATCAAAGAAGATGGGATAGGGGCTAGGTGTTTTCCCATTAATGCATGTTGTTGGTTTTCGTATGGTTATTATTATTTTTTTTTTTTTATCTTTTTAACTGCAGATATCAAAGTTTTGACTACCCAAAGTCCAAGGCAGAGAAATCCAATACATGGAGTGTCACGGTTCGAATGGTTGACTCAACCCTCATTGCTCAAATAGACAGGAGATCTGTTCTAGCTTCATAAATGAGATACCCATAACCTAGGTATGGCTTCACTGATGGCCATAGTATATATAACATTGCAACTTTGATGCACAAATTTGTCCTTGAGGGCCTCGGAAATGGTAAGGTCTCTCTATTGTGACTTAGTGGTCGTGGGAAACATCCTCTCTATGAAAAGGGGTAAGGCTGCGTACATTATGACCCTCCCCAGACCCCGCAGTGGCAGGATCCTTATGGACTGGTTATGCCCTTTATGATCTATATCTTTGCAAGGATTCTCAAGTAATAGGATCAAGATGGACCGACTCATACCCATTCGATACTTACTGATACCTGACAGCCAAAGATTGGGTAGGATCAGCGGATTGGGATTGGTGGAGAGCAGTCCCATTTCTAATAATTAGTTTTAAATAATTGCACCTCCATCTAATCTTATGTTTTGCCAAAATGGATTTTACTATATGGCTGTATGGAGCATTGTGAAATGGTAGAAAAGTCATCCTTTGGACAAAAAATGTTTGAAAGACTGAAAATACCGGGGGAAAAGCAAAAACATGGCGAGTCACATGGTTAATGTCCTGAAGTGTGATATGTGGTCAATCTAAAGATACCTAATCTATGTGATGGACAGAATTGACAGATCAGTTCCCTATGTTGATTAAGGTAAAGCTCCATTGACTGTGTCTTTACTTCTTGTCCTATGCATGAGGATGGCAGACGTAGTCATCCCGATTGTTTGATAAACCAGGTACCTCCTGCTAGTCATGTGAATTGGAAGGTATAAGGAGAAACCTAGATGTTCTAGCAAACTACTATAGAAAATGGTGCACAAGAAAGCCTAAGACGCTGATGCAAACCTTCTGTTAGGCACCTATTAATGCAGGAGTAGATTACAAGAAACTAACCCCCACAATTTATAAACCCCAAACAAGACAAATAAGACCAAGAAACAAAAAAATATGATCATTAAATAAACCCCAAATGATACAATACCAATACAGGAGCAAAACCAGCCCAAAATCCAACTCGATAGGAGAGAGAAAGACCTGCTATAGAGCTGGAGAGAGAAGTGCGGCTAGGTCTGTAGGGCTCCAATTGAGCTGCAAATTTGGTCGATTGTAGGGCCTAGGGAGGGTACAAAACCCACCCAAAGTTGAGAGGATTCCGATAGCTGGCTGTGAAGTTACAAGCTTTCTTGATTTTCCGACCTAGGAGAGAGAAAATTGAGAAGATTCTTCAAGAACAGGAACTCTTTGCTGATCGATTATGGCTCTTGTAATGCTGGACAGAATCAGCTCTTCCTGAAGGCTGATGGCAATAACAGTGAACAAAGAAAAGGAATTGAATACTGAAAACAAGAAGAAACAAGGGAATGTGGGAGAGGAAGTGGTTATCTTAGCCTGGGCTTCTCACCCACAACCATCCTAGCTGCTCTAAGCAATAAACTGCAAATCATTCATTATTCAAATATGAAATTATGAATACATAGGCTCCTCTATTTAAAGAGGGAAGAATAACAATCCTGTCATGACCAGGAGCTAGTTTCCAAATAGGACTAGGCACTCCTAGCAGGACTTGGACTCATAATAGGAGTAGGAATATAACTCCAACATGGAGTAAGTGACTAACTAAGTCATTCGCTAATAGGGAAACCTAAACTGACTAAAATTGAAATAACAAAGGAAATAGACTCAAAACATGACTCTAACTAAACTAATGAATTAAATCCCGTTTCCCTACTTTCTACCCATATTTTAGGCCCATTAAAGTGGCTCATTACAAAGAAAACTCATGGGATCAAAGGCCCAATAGATACATAACCCAACACAAGGCTTATTTGTAATAAAAGAAGCCCATTAAGTGACTTATCTGCATCACCTATCTCCACCCTCCCCCCCACCCTCTTGTTATTATTTAGTAACTGGTAAGACTAGCTTTATGTGCAATGAAGATCTGAAAATGCACTGGTGAGGAGTGCTATAAGTCTGATTGAAGCAATAACAGCAAGGGTCAGTTGTAAAATGACTTTGGTAGAAGTAATGAGAAAGGAATGCATGTATTGAGGTTGACAACAGTATGGCTTTGAATAAAACTGAATTGTGAAACAGAATCTATGTGGCTAACCCCATAAGGCCAATTTAGCTAATCCCATAGGGTTGAAAACTAACCCCATAATCCTTTTTGTTTCTTCTTTTTTGGTTTCTCCTCCTGTGTTTTTGTGAATGTTATCCCAGTAACATTTACTAACAGATGGAGTATTTAAAGAAAAAACTAATGTTTGAGCAGAATTTGTCACATATTTTGTATAAATGGCCCTAAGCTAGTTATTCTCAAGGATAACAAAAATTAGTTTCCATTGTTTAATTTCAAGTATGGGGAGCTACTCTATATGAACCATAATTTATGACCCTTTGAACTTTCTATTTGGAAATGGAAAAAAAGTTGTATCAGCAGTTGTTTGTTTGGCTTAGCAGCTTGCGGCCTAAATTGAGCCACATGGAGCACTGTGTCCAGTCTGAACTATTTGATGGATAGGGTAACTATGTAACTTTCTGGATTGGCCTTGTTTCAAATTTCATGGGCTGTCTCAATTGTGTGGGCACCATGTATTGGAACTTTTTCCTAAACCTTTGAACCATTAAATTGTTTTCTATTTTCGACATTTTTTTTCAATTGTCATGCTTTATTTTGGAATTTGACAGAGTCCGTTTAGGTTGAAACTTGAAATTGAACACCATGATTAGAGAAGGTTGGGGCATAAATATGCTCCAAATTTGGGTGCCAGGTAGGTTGCCACATGACACTTGCAGCTGCCAGCCTTGCCAGCCTTTTCCTCTCTATTGAGTTGATTTTAAATGTAAAGTTGTAGTTAGGTTTTGTTACTGAACAAAAACTTCTCCCAACCTGTACCAGATTTATAATGGTTCTTGTAAGTATTCAGCTACATGTCAATTGAATTTCCAGATAGTCAAGTTTAATCTTTCTCCCAATCCACTTGCATTGCAAGTTTTAAACTCCTTTTCTTCCTTTTTGTCTTTTTTGTTATTATTATTATTTCATTCTTTCTGTATGATGTATTAGATGGAAAGAATGATAGATATAGACAAGTGAGGGAGAAAGGACTAATGGAAAAATATAATTTATAGGAGTTTGATTTTCTTGCAGGCAAGCCAACGTCAATGGCAGGAATCCGGTTCTTAGAGCTGCTAATAGAAGATGAAATGGCTTTTGATAATCTTTTCTGTATTGCATTTGAAATGATGGATGCCCAATGGCTTGCAAAGCGTGCAACTTACATGGAATTCAATGTAAATATGCCACCAGCTTGATGCTGCCCATTTTTATGTCAGGGTTAGGTAAGGCCCCTTTCCTAATCTTTCATGCTTTGGCCTTATTCTCTGCAGGAGGTTCTGAAGTCAACAAGAATGCAGTTGGAGCGTGAGCTTGCTCTCGAAGATGTCACCAACGTAAAGGACTTGCCTGCATACAACTTGTTGAGAAGTAGCCAGCCACTTTTGCCTGGTTTTTGAAGGTAGAAAGCATTTTACCCTCTGTAAGCTATGAAGATGTTTCGATGACATCACATGAAAATTTTTGCTTATGTGAAAAATTAAATTCAATTAACTTAACCTCCTTTGAAATCTGTAAATAATTACATTATAAAAACAAATTATACTGCCGAGTTTCATCACCAACATTCTCATTGGTCCAAGTACGTCGACGTTTACAATACGGAGAGAGGACCATAGCATGTACTTTCATTTTCTTCTGTCTTTCAAACGGCATGATTTCCACCTGTACCTGTTCTTGCTATTCAGGCGAGCATTAATTTGTTGACTGTTTCTGATTTGCTTAAGATTTCAATCCTATTTGAACATTGTGACTGTTTCAGAGGATTGGCAACCCCAAGGGGTGCGACAGCAACGTATATTTCACCATTTGATGTAGTGTTGTTGTTCAAAATGGGTTATAGGTTGAAGAGGAAGAAAGCATCAAGTAATTCTCAGGTGGGAGATGGGTGTTCTTTCAGTGCTTGTCAGTAGTTGCATTCATAAACAATGATTAGAATTCACTGTATTGAAATATGGTGGAGATGGGAGGAGGGAGGGGGGGTTTTCACCAATACATAAGCACCCAAAGTGCGTCCAGTGTGAAACAAGAGCCTTTTCTGCTGTGGTAAAAGTATAAGAGCAGTAAGGAAATATCTTCTGCAAATCAAGATTAAATCCAGTTTATGTTAATCAATGCCTATAGAAATTTTGGGAAAAAGATTTGCCACGTGGCCAGTGTGCAGTGTTCCTCAAAAGTTTAGGGACAAAGTTAGTGTAGGTGTAGCGTACAAATTCCTTGGCTGTGGCCCGTGGGAACCCTTTTTCCATAAATTTTTTATTTCATGTGGTAAAACGAAAAAAATGAAGCAATAGGGAGCATTGCCAATAATTAACCTAAGGGCTGGGGATTGCTATCTGGTTGTGTGGTTACTACGTCAATGTAGGGGCCAACCAGAAGAGGTGCACAAGCATCCAATCAAGGGGCAAGGTGGTCTTTTTGCCAACCCATGTCTCAGCATAGGGGTGCATGACCAGCTATGGATCTTTTTCCCTTAACCTAATATGGATTATTAGTTTACAGCTGTAGGGCCATAATTATTGTTTTGAAAGAAAAAACACTACCCGATAGCAGATACCTATGTCAAGACACAGCGGGTGTGAAAAGTCCGCGTTGCCCTATCTTAAAGATGTTGATGTGTGTCTTCCCATTGGCTGCAGGCACTGGTGTGGTTGTAAACTATCAATTAGCATTCTCTCACCCTTTATTGTTTTGGGCAAGAGAACACTACCCTGTTTGCGCAGGCCAATGTGAGGGTTGGCGGGAGCATCTTCATCACGGGGGTAGAACAGTCTTTTTGCACTCGCTGTCTAGGCATGTATTCATGGTTTTAGATATTGGTTGTATCGTATTTGTATCAGTTGAGATGATCCCGATACCTGGCCAATTTGGGATCGGGTATCTTATTATTATTTTTTTTTAATATGAAAAATAGGGATGATATTGACCGATATGGACAATCCCTTATGGGGTAACTAAATCCTTGTATGTACGTGTTGGGTAGTATTCTTTCTTCTATTTATTTATTTTCATTGTTATTAGAAGGAAAATAAAATGGAAGCTAAAGAAATTTTGAAATAACATCCATAACGTTTTCAGAGGCTATCAGCCTCACTTTCTCCCCTCTAGGCTCTAGCCCTGCCATGTAAGACTATGGGCTATAATAACAGCTTCTTTGTTTCTCAATAATTTAAAACATACATTTCAGTCCATGTACACACATCATGTATTAGAGTTTAAAGAGTATTATACTAACATATAAAATAATAAAAATTAAGGTAATTTACAATGCCACCCCCCTGGAGAATGTCAATATTAGAGGGACACTCCCTCTCTTTCACCAAATTAGATTCGGACCCCCTGCCGTCAGTCACCATTAAGAAACATATCTTATAGACTGATGTCAGCTACTATATTTTATTTTAAATACCAAAATGCCCTTACTATATGTGAAGTACCTAAAATACCCATGTAATAACCCACTGCATTTCTTCTCTGCAAGAGAAAACCCTTGTCATCCTCTCATTCACAGTCTTCACTGTTGCCGGAATCAGAAGAAGAATGTTGGGACACATAGGTCTCCAATCTCCATGTCCCTTATCTTATGGGATGGCTCAATGAACATTTCTCCCAACATAGTGCGACCTTATCAGCCCTTGTTGGAAGGGAACCCCTGCCTTCTCTGTGTACCCAAGAGCCGCAACCACACCGGAATCCGGTACAGCTATGGCAACATCATAACTAATTGAGATGTCCAACTTGATGGACTGGTTCTCTTCTTCCTTTGACCCTACATACAACATAGAAGCAAAGCCTCTCCACTAAAACCCTCTCCACCCCTCAACTCCTCAAGCCCAGAACCCAAATTCTCCCTCTCTCTAATTAAATTTTGATCTCGTCGAAGAAGCGAAGAAACCCATGTCTCAATCTTCATCTTTAATCATAGCAGAAGAACACCCAGACGAAAACAGAGGAAGTAGTAGTTGTGGCTAAGAATGAGAAAACGACGATGGAGAGAGACACACCACCAGCATTGGCGGAAGAGGTGTTTTTCAAGCCAGCCTTCATCAAAGAAGAAGCTACTGCTCCTGCTGCTACTGAGGAGGCTGAGAAGGCAGAGGCCACTGAGGAAGAAACCATCGATCAAGCGGCTGCTTTTCAGGAGGAGAGCCCTCTTTTCTTTGACTGCACAACACACAAAAGAAGATTCACAGTTCGAGATTCCATGGGGGCATTTTAGAGACATTTGGCATAGACTTGATCTTATCACTTTGACGCAACAAAAATAATGGAAGGATGCAATACCATCTCCCATATGCAGACCAAGAACATTTTTATTTAGAAAATCATATACTTGTGAAACCCACCAACTGACCAAAGATTTGGTTTTCACTTGCATGCTTTATAGGGGCTCTTTCTCCCCTTAAATCTATTGCAACAGTTTAAGATATAACCAAAACCTCCACTGGAAGAATGAATATAGCAGAGTTTAAAGGTTTGTAATTTGATCACATTATTCCCTTTTTGATCTTGTAGCCCTGTTGATGACAAGATGACTAATCGACCGATCTCTGTACCACTGATCTTCCCATTCCCCGTTCGATCTGAAGCTTTTATCACAGCAATGTCCTTAGAGATGATCAGAATCAGAACTGAGGTGAAGGAATCTCTGCTGCTAGTTGCCGTTGAGGAGTAGGCGGAAACACCATTAATGAATCTTGGGTTAAAACATGAGTTTTTAGTGAATAGGGAGGGTATAACGGTCATTTTAACTCTTCATTAACAGAGACTGATGGCAGAGGATCCAAGCCTAATTTGGTGAAAGAGATGGAGTGTCCCTCTAATATTGGCATTCTACAAGGGGTGGTGTTGTAAATTACCCTAAAAATTATGAAAAATCAGTTCTTACGCATCCAATAATACACATGATTATGTAAACAATCCCTAATTCATATACTCATAATGGAATGAACTAAGACAATAAGCAATGCTAAATTAGCCTCTAAATTACTAGTTCATGATATGATACATTTAATATAATAGAGAGACCTAATTTAACCCCTAAAACCATGAAATCAAGGTAATGTCTATTTAATTGACAAAGAACAAATCAATCACTATCATTATAAAACCGAGATATGATTGATTTAATTAAGTGAAAGTACCAAAACAGCCCCTACAAATCTTAAATTAGAATATGGTAAGATTTACTAAATGGAACACTAAACAGACCCTAATCATCAAAATCAAGATGATATATGCTTAATTCAAATAGGAATGCTAACAACCCTTAAAACCATTAATCGAAATAATACCTAACATTGAACATTTAGAAAGAATCAAATTTGATTAACTCATAGTGCTAACAACCCTTAAAATCATCAATAAAACACTTCTATCATTTATCATTTTGAATGGAATGGAAATGATTAATTAGTAGTATTAATAGTCTCTAAATCATCATTAAAACAATACCTAAAATGGAATATTTATATAACATAGAACTAATCAAGAATAGCAGTCGACAGTCCCTTAGAGTCGAATTTAAAATAGCATAGCATTGATTAAGGGTGAGTACTAATCAGCCCCTAAAACTTAATACGTAATATGCAACATATATATCCACAAGGTCTTGGAAGAAAAGATGAACACACATACATATACCAAAGACATATTCTCATGCAAATAAAAAAAGGATAAAGAGTAGAAAAATCACATGCGATATGGAAACTACAAGGCTGCAAAGCCCTATGAATTTCTTTGAGGTTTAGAAATATAAATATATATATATATATATATATATAAAGAGAGTATAATGGTTCTACTCACAAGATTGACGATGTAGCTAGATTCACCCCTTAGATAAGGATCTTTGAGCTCTTCCTAGGAGGATAAACTGATGGTGGATGCAACCTAGATTATGAGGCTTTCTTCTCCTTCTACTTTTCCTCTTCTTTTTCAATGGATGCATGCCGTAGGAAGGTTGCAACTGGTATTTTTTTTCTTCTTCTCTTTTCTTTTGTCTCTTCCTCTCTTTCCTCTCTTTTCTTCTCTCTTCTCTCTCTTCCTCTCTTTTCTTCTCACTTTTCTCACTTCCTCCCTTCTCCTAAAATTGTGGTAGCAACTCCTCCCCCTCTCCCAAATCGTGCCCCCTTCCACCTCTTCTTTTCTATTATTAAAATAGTAAAAAAATGATTGATAAATGTTACCTAAATTTTGGAGAAAGAATACCAATCAACCTATAAACTTCTCTAATTAGAGGTGTAAATCAAGACATAAAATTGATGAGGGTTTTGGTGATCAAATCATCATCCTTAAAAAATTATCATAAATCCATCCTATGAGTCATGACCTTATCCTCTTTCCAATCACTCACTTACTTACAAAAAAAAAAAAAAAAATTACCAATTTATCTCCAATCAAATAAAATAAATAATCCTATTACTAGGATAAGATCACATGATTGATTGGCTTAATTATCTTAAATCATCAAAATAATACAATGTCTCACACACTAGAAAATCAATTTATGCTAGCCTACCCCCAATATTACTGAAATTAGATTTTATAAGATAATATCCCTCCCTTAGATCTATATAAATAACTACTTATATGATTATATATATAATCATACATTACATAATAATAATAATAATAATAATAATAATAATAATAAAAATAAAGTATACATGAAAACTATAGGATATAAATGCAACACAAGGTAACATACAAGTGATAAATAAGGGTAAATTCAAAATAAATGCTAGGGGTAGTACATTACGCCTTGAGAAGTTACCTGCTTTTTCCCTTAAACAACTAATTATGTATTTCTTTCAAACTAACGATATATCTGATCAGTGCCATAGCTCTTTTTTAATCTCTTTTATGATCTTTTGTTACTTCATTTGGAACGATAGAAACAAGGTTACTCTCAACCATGTCGAACCAAATCCTTACCAAATTATCAAACCTGCAAATGTATGGATCTCCTACACAAATGAATAGGAACCTATACAAAGCAATCTCCGAAACCCAATTTTAATAAGATTGAACCCAACATTTCCTAAACCGTTTATCCTCATATTTACAGGAACATATGATATAGCAAAAAATATATCAGCTTGGGCTTACTGTATTTTTATCAAAGGGAATTGTGTCTCATTAGCTACTAACTATTTCTTGATAGGAAACAACATTGAAGCAGCGTCACAGAGTTATGTTTATGGATTAAAGCAAGCATGAGTCTTGGATGCAGGAGGTGGAAGTCTGGAGCGACCTAAACATTTTGGAGCATCTATTGTTGGAGAATAGTACCAAATTGTGGCGTTGGAGCATCATCCCTTCTTTTTTGGATGTCATTGACATCCTCCCCATACTAATTTGTGGCTTAGGCCGAGTAACAATTTGGTCCTTAGCCTCAAATTTTTTACCAACCAAACTATGATTTGCAAAACTAACATTAATCTTTCTAGTTTCAATGTAGATAAATTTTCTCAAACATTTTAATGCATTTTTTTTTCTTTGGTTATCAAAAAAAAAAAAAAAAAAAAAAAATGTATCATTTGCAAGAAGTTGAGAAATTTCAGGTGCTCTTCTAGCACCTGAACACCTCTGAACATATCAAGATGTCTATACAAACTAAGAAGATGAGAGAGAACTTTCATAGTTATGATAAAAATATAGGGACTCGAGGGACAACCTTGACTAATACCTCTAGGGGGTTCAATATTTTCAAAAAATATACTCTCCAACTCAATAGAATAAGAAATTGAAGATACAATATACGTACTAAGTCACACCATTTAGAATCAACCATCTCCTCCTTGTGGTCGGTTTTTATAATAAAACAAGAAGCTCATCCCCTTCTGATCTTATGATTTAATTAGGTCGGTCATCCCAATATTTGTTCCAGTATGATCAAGTATCATTCCCCCCTTGTGCAATTTTTTCTGTCCTATAGCCCCTTTGGCAAGTATTAACTATAGGATCTCATTCCAAAGCCATTAAGCCTTATGCTTCATATTGTACCCTAACTAAATAGTACGACCTCAGAGACCGAGCATCTCTCCAAAATGCGAACAAAAAACCTAAAATAAAAAAATGGAACTAATAAAACCCTATTCAAATCTGTCAGAGGCCTTAGACATGTCAAGTTTTATAATTAAGTAGTCAATTTCACCTTTTTTTTATGAGTTGAGTAGTTGAACCGCGGTATGAACCGATCCATGCTATTGTGGGGTCAATATGGGCCATGGGACTAGTCAGGCCGAAGGTCTGGATACCTATCGTTAGCAAAAAGAAAAAAATGGAAGATTTTCCTGAACTATTATGATATATAAGAAATCTGCCTACCTGGAACAAAAGCAAACTAAAACAAAAATATGTACTCTTCTAAGAAGCGTTTCAACCGATAGTAAGAAGTTAAACAATTAATTAATATATAAGAAACATTACACAAACTAATAAACCTATGGTATCCCACAAAAAACATTATTTTATTTTATTTTAGAATTGAGGCAATGGAAGTATGATTAACTATAAAAGGAAGAAAATGGTTATTAAAGAAATGTTCCACAGACTTAATACTTATTATAGTATATTGAACCAGATCACCTGAGAATCTTGAATGGACTACTGCTAAAAGTGTGAGTATACATATTATGTGTATATTGAATTGGATCACCTGAGAATCTTGAATACACTATTGTTAGTTGTATGAGAAACACAATTCTCATTAGTAAGTTGCAATAGGTCCCCTGACCTGAGAGGTCCTCATCATTGTTGTTAGGCATTATGAGTTTTGGCATACAAAGGGTTGATGTCACTCCAACTATATATTAGTGTGTTGGATTCATGTTGTTTGGTAGTGAATGAAAGTGATGCTCGATAAAGAAATTCACTCTCATACATGATGAATATCAAGAGAGAATATTTGACCATGATCAGAGAAATTCTAGATCTAGTGCCACACTTAGTAAATAATTTACTAAAGGTTTCAAAATCTTATTAAAGTTTAGGAAAAAAGAATCCCATAAGGTAGCCTGGACTCTACACCGAGATACATGGAGGAGTGAAAAATAACCACCTTGCCCCATGAAAAAAATAGAAATCTCGTCATTGTTGATGCTTCCGTATGTGCTCCCATTGGTCCCAATGCTGGTGTAGGAGCCATGCTACCTTTTAGGGAATCCTCTCCCTAAAGTTTAATAATAATTTTCAAAGGTTTTGAAAACTATTTTATTCAATAGATAGTCAAAATTATTTGCATAAGACATTACAATGAATTAGGGTGATGACAATAATTATTTCAATACCCACCAATTCGTTATGAGATATTGCTAAGTGGAAGGATTGGCTTATAATGAACTTTAGGGACATATGTGTTATATCTATGTTATATTGTTTCTGAATAGATTCCCCCATCAACATTGTTTTATAGGGGGGAGGGGGTGTTTTGGGCATTTGAGATGGGCATGCCACTATAATTAATGAACGAGAGATTCCCCCATGACCTAGAGCTATAATTACTTAAATATCTTGAGGGGATTACGCAATGAATTCCTACTATTTATCAAGTTGAGCAACTTAGGGATATTACAACAACAATAACATACTTAGCCATTTCTCAACTTAATGAGATCAGCTACATGGACCCAAACAAACAAAGTAGGGAAAATTGGGTGAAGTCTAAATAGAAAAAGGGGATGAAGAGATGAGAAAAGAGGGATAGGAAATGAGAAGAGAAATAAAAAATGAATAATGACAAATGAAAGATGATAGGCAAAGGAGAGAGATGGAGAAATACCCCACACATAAGTTCTCTGTTTTCACTCTCAGGTGTTTGGTTGTCTTCATATAGCAAAGATTGTAGGCTCATCTTCTCTGTCTTCTCTCTATAAGAGTGAGTTAGGGTTTTTGAACCCTAACTATGTTTCATTGCCAAGAAAAGAAAAGAAAAGATTTCAAAAACTTTGGATTTGAAGGATGCAGTAAATATCATCATAATTTTCTGAAGCTGACCATCTTCTTGATGCACACTCTTTTTGTGTAGGTTAATTTTTGGTTTGTTTATTACCCGGAAAAAAATCTTGTTCCAAAGCATAGTTTTAAAAATCAGATTAGATTTTTTTTTTTTTTAATAAAGAAATCAGATTAGATCAGTATAAGCCAAAGCTGATCCTTAATCCTGACTAATCACCTAGTAACATATAAGGGTAAAATGGTTTAAAAACTAATTTTAAAAAAAATAGGAATAAATCTATCAAATATTGATCTTGAATTATAATTCCTGATTCGAGAGGGAAGAAAACAATATTTGGAGATGCATTCTTATGTGAGGACCAGATCACATCACACCCACCCATGATTTTAAAAGTTGAATATTGGTATTGGTTGAATAGGATTGGTATTGGCCTTGACGAACCTTGATCCTTGAAGGATCCACTGGTAAGGTATAAGGTAAAATGATAATAAAAAATTATATAAGTAGATAGTAATATTATGGTTTTAAAACTTGGATTGGATCGATATCTGCCATGATCGATCCCCATTTCTGACCTATTCAATCCCGATACATTAGTACGGTTAAAGATAAAAATATAATAAAACTATTTTTATTAAAAAATAAGAGTCAATCTATTTGATACGACTCAATCCAAACCGATTCAAATTGATATCGATAAAAACCGATCCGAATTCCGAAGTACTATGGCGCTCGTGTCTCATAAGCTTTTAAAACGAAATCTTCGTACGCAAGTAATCTTTTAATGTCCTTACCTCGAAAAAAAAGAAAAACTTCATTTAATCAGAGATAAGAGGATATTTTTGCCTTCTCTCTCTCTCTCTCTCTCTCCCCGATTGTATCTGGGGTTTCCTCGTTGGCTTTGTTCGATCAGGTTCAGGTTCAAATCTCCTTCAAACATACCATTCAGAGCAATCTCCAGGTACTCTCTCTCTCCACCCGGAAAAACCTTTCCCAGGAAGTTTCATAGCGAAATTGCTGCTTATTAAGCGACTGTTTTCTTAGTGAATAAAGCCTAAACTGTATACATCTTCCTTGGGAAATTACGCCTCAGATACCCAAAAAAGGAATTGAATCTGAGGGAACAGGGGGTGGTTCCGGGTTGAAGATTGTATGCTTTATTGTTATTATTATTTGTGAAAGATTAGAATATTTATTATTCAGATGAATCATCAATTTCAGCTTCGAGGATTGAATTATTCTTTGTTTGCTTCCCCTATCCGCTCCTTCTCTAGCTCTTGTCCCAGCTCTCTACCACAAACCATGCTGGGCGTGAGCTTTTGGAATTCTCAAGTGTGATTTGAGGAATGTGGAGGCAGTGGTAGAAGGATATTAGTGGGCAAAAGATGATACTTTGCTACTGTCTGCGTTCAGATACAATCATAGAGCTAGGGTCTAATCCCTTCTTCCCAGCTTATATGCAACCAACAACTTATTAGGGGATGGAGGATGTGAAATCAAAATTTGGCTGAGGGAAACGCATCATAGCATGCATTAGGGTATTTGCAAAAACCAGAAGATGGGTATTGGATTACCTCTCTTGTGTTATAACTCACAAACGCAATAAGTCCAAAGGGACTCAACACTTGTGCATGTGTCTCCACTCAGCCATAGGATCTCCATTCTTCAATTATGGATTCTAGGATTCAAAACCAAAGGTAGGAGAGGAAGAGAAGAGAATTTGAAATTCTCAGTTTCTTTCGAGCATCTTTTTTTTCCTCCCCTTAGCATCATCATAAAGAGAAAGAAAAATCTAATATGAGCGAGCCCACAAGACGAGTGGTGGGATCTTATAGGGTGATCCTGCTAGGCTTGTTGTCGTCTACCTTATATTTACCAAAAGGCAACTTAAGTGATAGGTAAACTATTTACCAATCACACAACCCTTAGCGGGTGGTCATTAAAAACCTGCACATTGGCTAAATTATTTTACCTCTTAATCTCTCCACTGAACAATATCTCCTAATAAATCAGTGGGTATGGAAAACTAACATCGTCAAAATCTAATTTGTCAGGCACAATTCATCAGGGAATCTCGAATGTGGATTGGACGAAATACTTGATAAATAATTTGTAAATACTTTACAAAATTGCCACCAACCTCGGAATTTTGTTCAATCACAATCAATGAATTCCCACTTGATTTTCTCCCTGTTCAGGAAGTGGATTCCTTATTGAGAATCTATCATGTGAACGTTGTGAATCCAATACACCAATAATTAGCCAGTATTGGCATATTGGCATTAACCTTTGTACGCTAAAATGCACAATGTCCAACTACCAGCACTGATGCACCAATGATGAGAGTCTTGTGGCCAAGATGCAATAGACAACATTCCATGCAAGAGTCCCATAATGATCCTTTGATGCACATAACATATGAATACTCACACTTATATTTCTAGAATCTCATTCATGAGAAAATATATAGTGTTACAACCATATGAAATGAAGGCCTAATTGAGTCCATAGTTACGAAAAGTTTAAAGGTCTAACCTTAAGGTATAATTAATCACACATAAAATGATGAGAACTTATATCAATTTAAACTATTCAAATTGGTTCTGACACATCCAACATAACTAACAGGTATAAACTTCTTCACTTAGGTTGATGTATGTTGAAGAAGCTAGTCAAATGTGATGCATGTTTCACCATTCCTGTAATCCCTGAACAGGATTATGGGTGGTAGTATCTGATATTGCAACAACGGTAAAGTTAGGATGATAATGTTCATGAATAATAGGAGGTAGTAGATCATATTGCAAGAATGGTAAAGTTAGGATGGAAAACAGTAAATGATGAAGTCTAGATGTGGCCCCACTTCCACTAGAGGGTGTTTTCAGCATTTCATGCTCATTTAATGCAATTGATAGCAGAAATTGTTGCTTATGGTGGTTGCTGGATAGAGAATTAGAAAGCTGGAAACAGAAATCGGAAGCTACCCAAACAGTTGCGATGTTTATGTTGAAATATGCAGTTGACTTGAAGCATAAGGAGGGCCAGTTGTGGCATAACCTTCAGCCTCAAAATATACAGTCACAGTCAGTCTCAGCCTCTCTGGTATGGGATCCACCCTCCGAATCCCAAGCTGATCTGTATGAATAAATTTAAGTTTCCAGAGATTCTTTTGACTCCCAAAACTACTGTAAAACAGAGCACCCTATAAGAAACTTAGTTGCAGACTTTTAAATGGCAGAATATCAAGAATATTTTTCTACTCCCACAGAGTACATAACTAATATAGAACGTGTTCACCATGAACAGTCAAATAGTTTTGACCCTCAAATCCAACAAAGGTTACCATCAACCTTCATAAGCAAAGAACCATTCTCGGCCGAAGAAACCCTTCCATTCCATTAACCATTTTTTAATTTGATTACAACATCCATATTTATAGTGGGGCTCGCTGCATCACTATGCCTCTGAGGTTAGTGACATTGGTCTTAGCTCTAGAGTACGAAAAGCGACTGCATTATTGATGACTTGGATAATTTGTAAATGGATTCTCAAGCGTGTGCCTTCAAAAATTTATATCTTTTTCCCCCTCTTTTTGTGGGGTATGATTCATGGGTGGAGTTGCACCCCCCCCACCCCACCACCAAAAAAAATAAAAATTGAAGTTTTTTTCTTTTTCTTAAATATGATAATTTGTTGCACAGAAGCATATTTCCCCTCGTCCCCAATTATATTTCCAACTTTATCTGATTATGTTGATGTTGTCACCTTTTTCTTTGTCATTACAGAAATGTATGATAATATGGGAGCACAGTCGGGGTTGCCAAGGCCCCCCTTCAACCCTCAAAGCAATCCTTTTGGGAATGCATTCTATGGAGCTGGTTCAGGACTCATCCAAGGTGGACTTGGCGCATATGGAGAGAAAATACTGGGTTCAAGCTCTGAAAATGTACAAAGCATTGTAAGTCCCATGCCATTGCTGTAAATATCCTGAGTTCAGGTATAAAGACAAAGAAACAGAAAGGACAGAAAAAAAAAAAAAAAGGAGCAAAAATAGTTTACAGTTCCACCACAATCCACATGTTATACATTTAGCATTTGGATTAATCTACTGAATTTATGGGGTTATACAGACATCTGATAATAGGAGTGTACCTCTGCTCACCACCTTTTATTCATATTTGGGTAAAATTACTTCTAAATGCCTGTCCCTAATTAGTAACATTGGTAACCATCTCATGCATGGATAAGAGCCAAAATTCATGGCTCAGGTGACCCTGAAATTTTGACAACTTGACGTTGATCGATGGACCAAGCCCAGCCAAGCCTTTTCCTATCCATCGGTTCATGGGTGTTCAGGTCCATATTCTATTATTTATTTGGGCCGTTTTCTGTTAAATATTTTTAGACCCACCTTCTATTTATTCATTGACCAGCATCTGGAAAAGGTGATTTTTGGCAGTTTTTAGTGGATCCTATATGCCTTTTGTGGGCCCATGCCAGATGGTGTGGGAGGAATGATGCTACCATGATCTTTAAAAGTTTCCATTTTAGTTAGATCCTATTTTGTACAATACTTGATTACCAAGTTTTTAGTTAGTAGGCAGTTTTGATTTTCAGTTTTCTCTTTTAGAAGGTAGACTTTCCATTTTATATAATAGAAATATTGGAGTCATAGTTTCTATTTTGAAGTTTCCATTATTGTAATAGATGTTCTGTTATTTAATAACGAGAATGGCTGGATAGAGGCCATCAT
Organism: Macadamia integrifolia; assembly: GCF_013358625.1. Classification (NCBI taxonomy): domain Eukaryota; kingdom Viridiplantae; phylum Streptophyta; class Magnoliopsida; order Proteales; family Proteaceae; genus Macadamia; species Macadamia integrifolia. The sequence continues at coordinate 19,902,316 of NC_056568.1, forward strand.
TTGAAGTTTGAAAAAAAAAAGGCTTTATGCTGTAACTGTGAGAGACAGATCTGTGGGATGCAGAAACCCTAGTGGGATTCTAACCTAGGTTTGGGTGGTAGGGAGGCTCAACCATATCTTTACTTTCTTTGTTCCATCTTCTTCTCCATCATATCTTATTTTCTCTTATTTTATTATTATTTTTATTATTATTTTTTTTTTCTATCAGTTCCTGCAATTTCAATAAGTTCTCAGATATTTTTTAGCTGAATATTATTTGTGGGCATCCTTTACGTTCATTAGGGCATAACTGATCTGGATTTAATACTGGTTCGCTGCTGTCAATCAAACCTGTATCGTATTGCCTCAACTAAGAATCAGTTGTATCTGTAAATCTGACCATTGAGTTTCAAATATATTAGAGGCATATTTCATCAGGCACAGTCATCAACCTAAACTTGGTCCTGATCTGGTTAGAGATTGGTAGTTTCTGGTAGTTTCTAATTTCTGAAAACCCAAGTTTCTATTTCTGAACTCCCTTTATACCAGCCTATCCAACCATCGCATCTCACTGCCAAAGTTTGGGGTTTTAACCCTCTATCTTAGGACTATGCTTGACCAGTGTTTGGGCCTGATCTTAATCCTGGATTTGGAATTTAAAATTTCTCCCATTCTGGTTGTTTTAACACACCTTGTGATTCTGCCTGTTGGAAGGATTATGAAACTTGCTGTTAAGCCAAGTGACGATCCATGGCACTTGGTCTTTCTTTTGTTCAGTGGCTGTGTCATTCGGGGTGAAAGCTGTTAATTATCAGATGGCTGGGTTTAATTTGGGCTATGGGTGTGTAATGGGTTGTCAACCTCTTCTGTAGTCTTCATTGTAGTCAAAATATTGTCTGCCACATGTATTTCCTGTTAGCTTTCTACACATCTTTCTCACTGAATGTTCTTATATGAGCAGATAAGCAGGTATTTCTCCGATCCCCAGTACTATTTCCAGGTGAATGACCAGTATGTGAGGAACAAGTTGAAGGTTATTCTATTTCCATTCCTACACAGGGTAATCACAATGAATCTCATGTTCTTTTGGCTAGCTGCTTGTCTGTCTTACAAGTTACTGAAATCTGCATTTCACCCAGGGGCACTGGACGAGGATAACCGAACCAGTTGGGGGCAGGCTCTCCTATAAACCTCCAATCTATGACATAAATGCTCCAGATTTGTACATTCCCTTAATGGCCTTTGGTACCTATGTGGTTCTTTCCGGTTTCTCGCTGGGACTTATTGGGAAGTAAGATTCAGCGTCACTAGACCATGAGATTTCTCTACGACACCTTCTTTCTTGTGCCTCAGCCTTATGAAATGCTTGTGTATTAAATTTGGAACTAACCCTGGAAGTATTCTTTCTTGTTATTCATTTTTGCCAGGTTTAGCCCGGAAGCTTTAAGTCTGCAGTTCTCAAGAGGGCTACTAGGCTGGTTTTTACAAGTCATGCTGCTTAAAGCATCACTGTATTATTCATTGGGGAGTGGAAAGGCACCTCTTCTGGACATTGTCGCATATTGTGGTTATGCTTTTGCTGGAATGTGTGTGGCTATCATGGGTAGATTCTTGTGGGGCTACGCATACTATTTCCTGATGCCATGGGTGTGTTTGTGCATGGGGATCTTCTTGGTGAAGACACTGAAGCAAGTTCTCTTTGTAGAGGTGAGGAGTTATGATTCGAGCAAGCATCACTATCTCTTGCTTTTCATGGCTTTGGTCCAGTTTCCCTTTTTCATCTGGCTTGGCAATATTGGGGCTTGATTTTGATTGTGCTGTTCTCTCTCTCTCTCCTCTTTTTTTCTTTCCCTTTACTCCGTTTTGTTGGCTGTAAATGATGTTGTAATTAGATCTTAGAAACAATGTCACCTTTCATTAATTTGTAAATATAGCTGTGAGTTAGATCTTAGAAACAATGTCACCTTTCATTAATTTGTTGAAAATATAGCTCTTTTGGATTTGATGTACTCATGCAAATTCTAGGTGCATATAGGCTTAGCATTGATGCGGATCCAGATCAAGGGCTGAAATCGGATCGCTTTGGGCCCACTTAAACACTCAATAAAACAAAGGCAACAGCCAATGACAATTGTATTGAAATAAAGCTTCAACTAAATGGCAGAATTGTAATTAAGCTGAAGTCTCCAATGAAGGTGGTAGTTTTGTAAATAAATGGAACTTTAGAAGGGAGTGGCAGACTTGTAATTAGATGGAACTAAAGGCCTAGGCTACAATATGCTAGTAAAAGGGTAATTTAGGACTAAAGAGAAAATAGGACAACAGATTAAAAAAGAAATAAAAGTGAGGGTAGTATAGGAAAGTAACAGTAATTGTGCTAAAGAAAAAAGAAAAAAGAAAAAAAAAAACCTCTTTTTTTTCTTCTTGTCGTGAGAACTAGAAACCAGCAGAGGCTTGCTAGTATATGAGTATTGTTACCCTTCCGATAAGAACCCAATCGGCTAGAATTTTTGAAGAGAGTATTTCGACTCCTAATCTTTTTGATTGTAACTAGTAGCAGTTCGATCCACCCACTAGCTATGGAGATTGAAGTTCTGAAATCAAATCTGAGCGGTAGCTTCAAGTAACTAGAGTTGCAGGTCTTATTTCTCACAATAGGGAAATCAATAGGAGCCAAGGTTCTAGGGTTCAGGTCGTATATGTGAGGGCTTCCTTCGATCACAGTGTTGACCCAAACAGATCTCACACAAGAGAGCTGGAACCACTTCAGTAGTGCTGCAACTCTCGCCCAGAAATAGGGCAGCTACTGTAGCTCAGAGCAGGGTAGGGGAAAACCCGAAAATAATAATGAAGAGGAAGAGGAAGAAATAAAGAAGTAAGAATGGTAGGGAAGAGAGGAGAGAAATTCAGAGAGGGAGAAAGGGAAAATTGATAGCCATGGGTCACACCCAAAAATTCTTCAACAAAGTTGTAAGTCTCCAAAATTAAAACTGAAAAAACTCCATCGATTATATGTCTAATATAAAGAAAAAAAAAATCAAATAATTAATGGAAACTACTTGAAAGGAAACTATTCTAAAATTAGAAGCTAGCTAATTTCAAAAGAAATTATTTCTAAAACAAAAGAAGATCAACTCAAAAGATATTTATTTTTTCTATGTCCATCGGACAACTACATCAAGCATCAATGGAAACTTTTGCTTTCTTAAATCCTCCTTAGCCCAAGTTGGTCACATTCTAAAATGGATCATTTGACTTTTTGCTTATACCTCTGCTTAGCCCTATCTTGGCCGTAATGTCAGCTCTTCATTTGATAGAGAATCCTTCGACTTGAACATAAAGTATATCTGGTACTTCATTGGAAACATTGCTTTTGGAGTTGATCTAAACCCAACGGAAAATGTTGAAAGCACCTGCCCTTTCACATTTTCTCTCCTCCTCGCTCTATCCATTTTTCCTGGCATGCATGTGGGTCTTTCCTGTTGACGAACAACTAGTGCTTTGACTGCTCTCACACGCCCACCCCCACCCCCACCCCCACCCCCACCCCCACCCTTTCACACTTTCTCCCCCTCGCTCTATCCATTTTCCTGCATGCATGTGGTCTTCCTGTTGACGAACACTATGCTTTGACTGCGTTCACACGCCCACCCCCACCCCACCCCACCCCACCACCCCACCAAAAAAAAAAAAAGAAAAAAATATGAGAGCAGACCTTTTTTTTTTTTTTCTTTTCTTTTTGAAATGAAAATTTATTAAAGGGAAACTAAGAAAGGTGGTTAATTACATTGTCATTTATAACAGCATTCATTCTCCTACTTCTAGCTCTATTGGCTAAAATATGTTAGGGGCCACAGATTCTTCAGAGGATTGGAGAGGTAGTTCTCTAACTCCAGCGAATCGGTTCAGCATTCTACGTTTTGGAATCCCAGAGATATTGCTCTTTCAATACCTTGTTGGGATTCCTCTTGCTTCAGATTCCTCTGATGTTCCTGTATATCCAAAAGTCATGGTTGCCAAACTGGTTGTTTGAGATGTAAACTGTTGCCAATTCTGCTTCTTTTGTAATTGGGTCAAAACTCCCATATGAAATAATGATAGGGTGGTCTTGGGTGGGTAGGTTTAGGTAAAATCAAGAGGGATGGTGGGATGATTAATGAGTGTGGTAAGGGGTGGGCATTGGTGGTAAGATGAGTTTCAGATCACGTTCACATCTGGTAATTTGGAAATGAAGTTGGTAGGGGTTTGGTTTAGCATTTTTGAAGATTATGTTATTCCTTGTGATCCAAAGGAAGTATGCAGTGATGGAGAAAGTGATAAGAATTAAGAGGTTTTTTCAAGGTTTGAGAAGGAAGGGTTGCTTAGAAAATCCTTAATTAAATTGAAGCATTTTATTTCTAGTAAGCTACTCATTATGATGTAAGTTTAGTCTCTCTTCCTCAATGTACCTTTTTGTTTCTTTCGTTTTCTTCTTCTTCTTTTTTTTGGTACAGTACTTGTTGTTTCAGCAATTGTTTCATCAAAAAAAAAAAAAAATCTACAATGGTCATCAAGGTTTGTGAATTGTTTTAATTTGGAGAAATATGGGTAGGCCCCTTAAAGATTTCCAAAGGAAAATATTGAATTTGGGATGGGCCATGAGTTTCAAATTGTCTTCCAAATTTATCTGAGGAATTGTAACTCCTCTCCCTTGTGATAGAAAATAAGTGTGGAAACGATTCATGGAAATCGATGAGCATGTGCCATAAATACTACAAAGACATATTTTAGACATATCTGAATCCATGGTTGAAGAATAACAACTCCTTAAACCTCTTCTCATATGTTCCTTGTACAACACGATCAATGTTGGTCTGGTCTACCCTCTTTCCCTTTCGCTTTAGATCATTAGTCTCACTTAATGAGTCAGTGATAACTATATATAGGGATGAGGATAGGGATCAACCCTGCAAAGAAATTAGGGTTTCCTCCCCATTAAAGAAACAATACCTTAGGTCTACATATAGTAATATATATTTCATAACATTAGGGTGTGCTAATAGAATCCAATATCTCCATAGAAATCACTTACCAATAATATTTGATTCTTTCTGCTTACTCCATCCAGTCAACACCACTAAACCGATTTTAAATATAAATCTTGAATTATGCTAGCCCAATCTAATTAGAAATCTTACACCTTATACTTTGACAAAATATTATATTCCTCCTAAACATTTGAAAAAAATATCATTCACTTCTCCATATTCTCTCCATGTTCTAAAAGATTCTATCAACCATCCCTTTGCATGAGAAACGATTGTTAAGTCAAATGTAACTTACATAATACCCAAACTACTTCACACTCTCCCCTTTCTTCTTCCGCCTCTTGCGAAGAACAAAACCAGTAGTCGCTGACCACTTCTCATACCCATTTTCTTCATCTCCCTTTGGCTTTCTCCTTTCTCCTAATCTCCATCGACTGTAACCTGTTGGATGAACCTTGCGCCTTCTCTATTAGAACCAAGTCAACCATGGCTGCCAATCTCTTTCTCTTTCCCTCTTTATCTCTTGAGCGATCCTTAATCTAGCCACCACTCGCGCGAAACCTGGGATTACAATCCCAAATATGAAGGAACCTGAGTCAGTGGAAGGATGATTTTTCCATTTCCCTTGCCATGGAGCGGAGTCACCTGGTTTCGCCCTGTCCGTGTTTAATGAAGAAGTTCCGGATCATTATGAGGTTTCAATCAAGATCTTCAGAGTAGCAGAAGTTTTGAGAGGATCCTTCCTCCACCACATTCTTTCTTTTTTTTTTTTTTCCTCAGGCTAAGTCATTGGCCAAAAGTGGGTTTCTGCCCCCATTTTTTCCTCCTCCTCCGATCAGTATAGAAGTTTTGGTAGAACCCAATCTATCCCCTTCTCTATTCTTCTATTTCATTTTTTTATTTAATTCAGATTTGTAATATACTCCTTATGCCCTTTTTAATTTTTTTTATTTGCATTGTGTTCACCTCGTCGTGGTTGATATTGGTTGTGCCAGAGACAATACTTCGGTTGTCTCCTCTGGGGAAATTCCACACTTCTTTTTCCTTACAGTGGCAGCTATTCATTTGTAACCCTAGGCTAATACAACCTTGCAAGGTTCGTTTCTTCATATAACTCTAGGAAGGATCTAGGTTTTCACATTGAAAAGAAAGATGAGTTGCATTTAGAGGGTCTGGGGTTTCACACGTGTGATGGTAGTTTGGGTATTAAGAAACATAAATTCATGATTTAACAGTCATTTCTTATGGAAAGAGAAGGTTGATAGAATATTTCAGATTAGGGGAAAGGGAATGATATTTTTGAAAATGTCTAGGGGGGACGATATTTTGTCAAAATATAGGGGAGGGGAGTGATATGTTGGGGGTTGAGTATGTCTTGTATTCTATGGGTCCATATAATCATGATTTGGTTTGTATTTGTAATTGGGTCGGTTTTGGAATCCATTACATGTACGAGGATATGATTGTAATTATGTATGAATTAGGGTTTTTGAGTTCTCTATACATAGTTTCTATGGGGGTTCATTTTATGAGGTGGAGAGTAGTGTAAAGAGTTTTTCAGCTTCTCTCGGTTAGATGTAGGCAATTTTGATGAACCATGTTAAATTCTTTGTATTGTGTGCGATTATTTACTTGGTTTCTTCCTCTTGGTTCTACATTTGTCTCTATCAAGTGGTATTAAAGTGAGGTTCAACAGATCATTGCAAGGTATGCATGGAGATCTAAGGAAAAGGGAGGTGAACATGAAGAGCGAAGAAGGAGGCATAATAAAAGATTAGTTTTTTTCTTCTCGAGTTATCGTGCAATCATTGCTACGAATTTTTTCCTATTTCAATCAGTGTTACTCTTCCATTGGTTCTACTTTACCATGAGATACAACCGTTGCATTATCTTTGGTTGGTTGTGCGGAAGGTTACTTGTTTTTATCAAGAAAGTGAAGTTTGGTATGGTCTAGTAGGAAGGTAATAGAGAACACATGTTACATAAAAAGGAGAAAAGACGGTGGGAGATAAATAATAAAAATGTTATTTACCATACAAAAGGGAGAAAAAAAGAAATGTGTGACAAAAGCTATGAGTTCCTCTGTTTTCTGTTTTGTAACTAGAAGAGAAGGAGTTGGTTGGTAACTTGGTATAACCCATGAAGGAAAAAAAAAATGAATCGAAAAAAAGGGGAAAATCATTACAAAAAAAAAATAATACTTATGAAAAGAAAGTTTGAAAAGGAAGTTTGTGGAAGGAGAATCGTACAAAGTTTAAAGTCGTGATCCAAAGTCGATATCATATGGTTTTGGTTTGAAAATCGGATTTCTTGCAAAGGGTGTGAGTACGGATTTTAGGTGTTCTTAAGGTTTTTCAGTGTTTTGGATACAGTGGAAGAAACAATTTGGATAAATTATGCTCTGTTGCTATAGTTTATGCTGGTTCGTGCAAGGTCAGTGATAATCATGTTTGTTAAGGTTGATGGCAGGCATGGAGGGAACATGTTAGGTAAATTGGATGGTGGTGAAGTGTTCAAGTTTCTCCATTGAATACTTCAATGGCTATAATGACTTCAATCTCTGGTAACAACGAGTGAAAGATATTCTTATGCGGGAGGAGATAATCAAGTCTCCCAAGAAAAAATCGAGAAAACTAAAGAAGATGAAGGACGATGAGTCTCAAAAGCATTCCCTAAAAGGCAATGTGGCTCTTGCACCAACATAGGGTCCAATGGGAGCGAGCGTAGATACATCAACAATGGCACCTTTCATGGGAGTAGGGTGGTCATTTCTCTCCCCTTGTACCTAGGTGTATGAACCTCATTGCCTTTTGGGGTTCTTTTTCCCTAATGATAAGAATAAGGGGAAAGGGACTCTACCTGTCTGTGCCCTTTATGCCCAAACATAGTTGGGATTGCCCGTCTGTGCCCCTTACGCCCAAACATAGCTAGGATTGAAATATTCAACACATGAGAAAGCAATTGGGTCTTTTCATACCCAACAGTGTCTGAGCATGCGTGATTCTGTACCAAAACAGGAGCCAATAAGAGGATTTGGCTCTTCTCCAATTAATTGGGTGCCCAATTAGTGATCCAGGGGCTGGGAGGACCACAAACTCACATCCCAATACCTGGACACGAATCCCCATGTCATCCCAACCCTTGGGTCACTAACTGGGCGCACAGTTAATTGGAGAGGATCTTTTTCCCCAATGAGAACACACTTAAAGACATCAACATAAATGGTATTTTAATTTCACATGAGGTGAGGTAATACTATGGGTGTCAAAAAGCCCGGTTAGCTTGAATCCATCCTAACCCACCTTGAGCCCGAACAGGGCCTAGGTTGAGATTTCAGCCCATAGGGTTGGCTAGGGTTGAGAATTTTAGGCCCGAACCGGGTTGGGTTGGGCCTAGGTTGAGGTCTCAACCCAACCCAACCCAACCCAACTCTGTATATTAAGTACATTACAATATAAATATAAACAGGTACTTATAGAAAAAGATCTTCAAAAAGTCTTTCATTTTCCACAATCTACATATATACAAAAACCTTGGTCTTTGGCCCCTGCATTGCATCAAGATCAAGCAATCGAGTTACCAATAGTACTGGGCTGGGCTGGGCCAAACCCAGCCCAATCATGGTCCATCAAGGTTGGTTTGGGCTAAGCCCGACAGGGTGGGACCTAGGCTGGGCTTGGGTTGAGTTAAGAGACCTTAGGGTTGGGTTGGGGTTTTGAGGGCTGGATTGGGCTAAGACTAACAAGGTTGGGCCTGGGATGGGCTTGGGTTGAGTTAAAATACCTTAGAGTTGGGTTGAGGTTTTTTATCTACCCATGGACACCCCTAAGTAATACCACACAGGTAACGATCTTTTTCCCTAACTTTAATGATGTAATTCTGTGTTCAATAGATTATGTGGGTTTCTTTTCTTTTCATTTTTTGTCTTGAATAATTATGTGGTTTTTTTATTTATTTTTTATTTATTTTTTTATTTTATTTTTACTTTTTTATTATTTTCTCTACAACTAGCACTTTGAAGCCAACTGAAAAACGGATGTGGATGTACAACAGCTTTCTCTGATAGGCTCGCTGTGCTTTTCAAGCGGAGTTAGCTGCCTCCCCACCTCTGCAACGGGTTCCACTTGTGATCTTGGATGTAGTGGAGGATTTTGATAAATGCGCCCAAATGTTCCCCCCTCCCTCCATAAGACCCTCTTTCCCCCCACCCCCTCCTCCAGAAAGAGAAAAAAGAGAATCAATCATTTCTTCTCTTCTTTCATGTTTTTTTTTTTTAGGCATTAAAACACCAATTTTGGATCCCATCCAGCCCGATTCTGATCCAATCAATTCCATGTTTTTAAACCCCTTGTGGGGGTGTGAGGTATAAGTGGCTGTGGCGGGATAAAATAAAAATAAAAATACGTTGAGAGAATACTACCAAGTCGCCTGGCCCCTATGCCACCGAGGGGCCAATGGAAGTGTCCATCCAAACATCCATTAGGAGGGGCAAGATGGTCATTTCATCCACATGTCGGGCGCACAAGCACTTCCTGGTAGTGTTCTTTACTTCAAAAAACAAATGGGGAAAAGTCAGGTCTACAAGCGCCACCTATGCCAGCACTCCCATGTGTTTATCTATCTCTTACTCATGTGAAAAGACATCTCTTGTTTTTGGGAAGAAAGCAGATAGACACAAGGAGTGCTAGTGCAGACCGTGCTCCCAGACAGAAAACAACTTCCCAAAATAAATATTGAGTAGACCAGTGGATTTGTTTCCAAGGTCTTAGATTTGAGTATTTCTGGAACTAATTTAGGCATCGGTTAGAAGGCGAGGACACAAGAGGGACAATTGGATCATGCACTGGCAGAGTGAACATTTTAGATTTAGTCAATCAATACTACATTGTTTACTATAAAAAAAAAAAAATACCAACACTACATTAAGATATAGCCTCATTCATAGTCTGATCTCATAGGAATAGATGGTAACTGTAATGAGTTGGTATTAACTCCATTCCCTACTTTGAAGGCAAATATAAGTAGTACCACATTCTTAGCTCCCCCCCTGTTTGATCCAAAAAGCATTACTAGATTGGCTTCCAATAGGTCTATCCCAATCCTAATGCTACGTAACCATCACTAACACGTACATGACCATCTCCCAGCATTTTTCAATCCTAAAGAAACCATTGTCTTAATTCAGCATGGCTAATTACTTTCCCTGGGCTATTTCCAAATCAGTTCCCAAGGATGCTAAAAAACTGCAACTAGAAAAGCACTACAGCATAAGAGACAATAGTCGCCAGACAAAATTGGAAAAATATTACATTTTTTTTGGCTCTCTCCACCTTTCTAACCATTCTATCTTCCTTCATAGTGTAGACCAATAAATAAAATTTATTAGAGATAACCAATAGGAGGCACGCACGTTACAACAATGACAGCACCAGATAATGACCGAGTCCTAGAGCTTGGCAGACCGATTCCAGCAAGAAGCATTTAGGATTGTAAACTGAGATCCTTGTGAATGTAGACGAGCCCCTTGTCACCATCCACCACTTGCCCATTTCCTCGCAGGATCCTACATTTTCAAAACAAGTCAGCAATTGCATGGATCAAACAAAAACAATGCAGGAAAATGTTAACGTTCACCAAGATAAATGAACTTCGTAGTGTTCGCCAATTTCCTTGTGACAAAAACCGGTGAACGTGGTTAGTCACTGCTATAGAGGACCCTGTATCCATCTCACTGGCAAATTTTCATCCCAATCTATGGTTCAAACTTAAAAATTACAAGAATGCCATTAATCTCTAATATGTAATAGATAAGGTTAGTGACGTTTATAATTTTCTACAGATTTCGACACACTCCTAACCCATAGACTAATACCCTTTTTTGATTGAATTTTACCAATGAGATGAATAAAAATCCCTTTATAACATGGCCCACCCAAAGGCAAATCAATTGCTTGTTGAGTGGCAAGTTACGAACTCGTAAAATCAGCACCCTTTTTGAAGGTTATAAGAGTCCTGAACAATATGAATTACGGCAAATGCTTTTTCTACATTATGCATCTATACAAGCAAGAGGCTTTTGTGACCGATTTTGACACTGCCAATGTTAATCAGCTCATGAAAAACATTCTAACTCTGCAAATGCATGGCCTTTGCATGAGATAGAGAGATAGTTGGAAAGAACAATAAGCAGTGCATATCTCCATTTCTAGGACTTCAACATAGTGTGATAGCAGCATAGATTACCTTCACTTCCTAGAACATGGTGCACGTCAGGTGTACCATAAAGTTTACCTAGGAGGCACATAAAGTAGGACTAGGGTAATCTGAAACCATTCTTCCCTGTAGCTGTCATTTAGATAATGGGGGAGGCAAAGAAAAAGCATGTCATAGGATCTGAATCCCCACCCTGACATTGTCGTCACAACTAAGCTGGTAAATATTAGAAACAAGAAAATGCCTCTACCAACCAGCATTTACTGTCTGCTACCATTTCAAATGATATGGTCTGGTAACATAACATACAGCCTAATGACATATTTTAGGATGATGCAAGTAAGCCCAAATAAGTTGAGGTTTCCTTATGGAATTATGAATGGCAGAGGGGCAAAGGTTAAAAGAAAAAAGGAGTACGATCATGTGTGTGTGTGTGAGAGAGAGAGAGAGAGAGAGATTTTGGGGGGAGAAGATTTCTTGATGCCTTGACAACCATAGAAGGTTTCATGATGCCTTGACAACTATGCTCTCTCTCAAATAAGTGTCAGTAGCCCCTAATTAGTTAGAAACCATATTCCATCAGCAGCAGGTCGAACCAGTTTTGACCAGAATTGTATACTTTTGACACTTCCCAGTTTTCTGAGCCACAGTTAGCTGGTAAATGCTGAACTGGATCCCTTTCCAGTTCGCTATCCAGTCTCGGCTTTTATAATATGCATATTAGCCTTTTTCTATGAACTAGAGCTATCAGTAAGGTATCCAAAAATTAAGAGAGTATACCCAGTTGTCAAAATATGCCATGAATGATACTTAAGCAATCAACATGAAACATCTACATACCATCGTGTTGTCAGTAGCCCCTCAACTCCAACTGGTCCTCGAGCATGGATTCTGCTTGTACTTATCCCAACCTGATAAATAACTAATAAGAGAGGAGAAACTTGACCATTTTAATTGATGCCTAACTTTCAGATTTTTTTAATGAAGCATACCTCTGCCCCAAGTCCAAAACGAGCTCCATCACAAAATCGTGTGCTAGCATTGTGAAAGACTGCAGCACTGAAAATGTTGATGAAAAAGCAATGTAGTTAGCTACACATGTTTAATTGCACCATGTCTTGGAAAGAACTTCACTACAAATAACATAATAATTGTAGTTAAAATATCAGAAGAGTATTTGCATCAATTCGAATTTTCTCCATGCACAGAAAAACAGAATACTCAGGAAAGGATAGGACTAACCAACCCCAAAAAGGGGTTATCCATCCAGTCCAGGCAGGAGCTGGCTGGAACTGATCTGATCCTAGATCCAGTGCTTGAAACAATAAACTTGAGAGGTAATGTGTTTAAACTTAAAATGAATTTTATTCTTGTTACTAAAACCTTATCCACGATGATGCTGTTCAAGGGTTGGGGTTTAGTTTTGTTTTAAGGAGAGTGATTGTAGTTTGGTTTGGGGTAATGCAGGTTATGTCCCCCCCCCCCTTGTATTCCATTCTATAATATTTTTTCTTTACTAAAATCCTAGGGGCTAGCCGAGGTCCCAGATAATATTTGGGTTTAAAAAATAAAATAAATAAATGATTCTGTTCAAAGGTCAGTTCCTTCCGTGGATGACTGAATGTACAAAGATAGACCAGTAAGTTCAGTATTTTAGCCTATGTGCCTAAAAGCCAATGAAAGAGATGCCATTTTCTAGTAATATTCTATATTTAGTTATAAATTGTTTCATTCGTTTTGGCAAAAAAAAAAAAAAGCCATAACATTTCACTTCAGTGGCCAAAATGAACCAGCAGATTTAGTGAAAATTTTCCGCTTCGGGCTTTGGTTCTTTCGATCAAATTTTAATGCGGTATCAAACATAGTTGTCAGAGCGTTGCCTAGGCACCATTTTGGCGTCTGGGCGGAAAATCTGGCCCAAGGCCAGCTGTTGCATTATTGTCCAAGGCCCCTTGGTGTCAGCAGCATATGCTCACCCCTGCAACTCGACTCGCCCCAACCCTGATAAGAAGGAAATAACACCAAAAACACTGTTGCTGCCACCGCCACCGCCACCGCCACCGCCACAGCAGCAGTAGCAACAGCGTAATTAGTATAAGTAGAATATGAAGATTGAAGGAGGGAAAGGAGGAAGAAGATTGGAGAAGCAGTAGAAGTGGCAACCATAGATGAAGAGAAGGTGCACCGGCCATTGCCACACCGTCATCAATTCCATAAAATAAAAATAAAAAAGAAGATAGGGGAGGGGGAGCATACTTATTCGACACTGTCACAGCCTCGTCAAAGACGCCTAAGCCACATTCGTGATTCTTTCGATGTTGTGAATAGAGCACATTTCCAGGAGGATGAGTGGTTTTTCTCCGCTATTGCCCCTGGCGCTCCCATCCCCACTTTCTAGAATCCATTGACATTGAGAATGCCCTCAACCCCTCCCACCCCCCCACTTTCTTTAATAAGTTATTTATATATCTTATTTCATATATTAATGGCCTCAACCCCCTCCTGCTTCTTTAATTAGCATATGTGGCAGAATCCATCGAGAATGCCCTCCAAACCTCCTTCTTTAATAAGATATTTGTTTATCTTATTTTATGTATTAATATTCTATTTTCTATTTTAACCAAAGGGAACAGGAGTAAAAAATTATAAGTAGGGCTTCCAAAGTCTTTCTGGACATTTTTAAGATTGAGATGATAAGGTCTTATGAGTAGAATACATTAAAAACAAAGCCCCTAGGGTGTCTAGGTCGGCGCCTAAGCGCTTAGCTGGCCCTGGAACTCCTTTGATCACCTAGCGCCTTGAAAAACTATGGTATCGGTCTCAAACCAGGGACAAACCAGTGGGAGATAAATTGCAATAGGATCAATGATATAGGGAAGAATAAAAATCAATAACATAAATATTTTTAGCATATGAAAGAAACAATAAAAAGGATATGACTTTGGCATCCCACCAAAGCCTTTGATCAGCATCACACCAACCTTGCAAACCCTCTCACCTTGCAAGTGTATCTCACAACCCATCTTGCATCTCACAAGGAAAAATAACATAAATCCATCACCTTTTCTTCTGTCTAAACTCTGAAGTTGTTAGTTAGAATACAGTCCCTTTCTTTTATTTATAATCTCAATGGGGGAAAAAAATAGGAAGCCTCTACCATTGTAGGAGGGTCTCTTACAATAATAGTAACTCTCCTAGGTAAGAAAGCATCAACAAAATAGAAAGCAACTGCTAACTGTGAAAATAATAACAAAAGTAATTAATTGCGAGCTACCTATTAGCTATGATTTCCAGTAAAAGAAACTACTAGATAAGAGCCCATAGTTGCCAAAAGACTGCTGGAATATCCAGAAGAATATTCTCCACATTTTTGTAAACTTCTAGATGATTTTCACTCAATCTTCATGTAATTTCAAATCAAATCTTCAAAGAGATCTTAAAACCAAATCCGCAGGTTTTGTGCCAGAATTGCCAACTTCTTTCTCTTCGCTACAATCTGCATCAATTTTGGTTGTTTCGGTCAGTCTTAGCTACTTCAATCTATTTCAGTGATTTTGGCTTGAAACACATACCAAATATGGATTTGGATATTTTTCTTTTAGGTTAAATATACCGATTTTAATTGGGCCTAAATGAAAGTCAATTCATAACTAAGCTTCAACATGCCCATTTTGTATCCCCATTCGAGGATTTCCCAAAGTCCAACAATAGAGTTGTATTGTTAATGTTCTGTATTTATATAATAATATTTATTTAATTTAAAACAATATTTTTGTTATCTATTATAATATATTTTCTGTGCTTGTCGCTTCCAAAAACAGTTTTCCTCTGTGAATGATTTTTACAGTCAGATCATTTACATGCCAGCAGCAGTCATACCTGTCAACTTGCTGTAGGAAGATTTTGGCAACTTCAAGATCTTCTGTAATGATGCAATCCGTATGTGCACTGAAAACAAATGAGCATATGATAAGATTAGAAATACCCATTCCTGCAAAAAGAAGGAAAGAAAGGAGGGAGATGCTAACATGCCTTCCATGGCGATGTATGTGGTCAATGGCTTCATGCAAATCATCGACAATTTCAATGGTGCAAGCCAATGAGGTGTACTCATGATGAAATGATTGCGCCTCTGTAATATTCAATAAGGAACTCGCTCTTGGCCCACCATATAGAGTTACACCTATAATAAATACAACCAATTTGTGAAGCTGTAAATCTGTCGCTCCATTGTTTTGCCGTTGCTAAACTGTGACTGGATTGACACTAAAAACCACCCAAGCAACACAATACTCCCAGGAGTTGCATATTCAGAATGAACACATAAATATAAAGAGATAAATATGAAGTATACAGAATATAGGAAATTTCAATCACCAAAATGCACCAAAAGGTTTAACATCCATGTGCTCATGCCTAAGAATACCAATCAAGAAGATGAAGAAAGAAGATATCTGGTCCTTGGAGAAATCAAAGGTTGGTTGGTCACCCCATGTGTTTTATAGGTCAGTTGATCCAAAAGCAAGTGGCAGACAACTGCATTAATCAGAGGCAACAAATGCACACACACAGACTAATTTCCTACAGATATGGTATCTTTGTTCATCACAACTACTTTCAACTGGATTCTCAGATGCCAGGGCTCCTAGAGAAATTCTCCTTGGAGATATGAGAGCTTACATTCGTGAAAAGTCCATAGACACTCAATGGACAAAATGCCTAATGCCCAATGTTCCTAAGTAGAAATTTCGTCTGACTTATTTTGTGTGACAGTAGAAATTTCTTCTAACTTATTTTGCGTGACAGTTTAGTAAGGAAAGGGTATACCTTCACTGTTGAGCTCGACCATGAGGTCATTAAGTCCACCATTCTTCACCAATTCTTTGTGTACAAGAAGAGTTTCCTGAGGAAAGATGGGAACACCAAGAACCGTAGCATGTCATAAATAGGTAGGTAAACATCTTTTTTTAACAGTATGCATTAGTTATAACTACAATCAAGAACTATAATAACCTCAATCAGCCATGGGATTCTCAATGAAAAGAATGTTCAGGAAATACCATAGCATTACAGGCTGCAGGATAATCTATTTTCGCATCCAAAACAATTCGCTTTGCCATATCCATATTAGCTCTTTCATCAACATAAACATGGCAAATTCCATCTAGAAAGAAGAATAAAACAAAATAAATTAAAAAGTTGAACATTTTCCAGTCATACTTTAAGCCTCCGCTCCTCAAAGAGAAAGCATTATATCATACGATCTCTTAGTAGACAATATTGTATTAAGGGAACATCTCAGTTCTGCGATATCTGTACAAGGTAAAATTGCTCTTTCCAGTTGAATTTTACCTTAATTGATCTCTTTGGTGGGCACCCATCAAAAGGTCCCAATACTCTTACCATTAGAAACATGACAAGTTAAAAGTGCATGAGACCTTTAGAATGATCTAAGGCCTAGGCCCATGATATTTCCAATATCAATATAAGTTCCAAACCAGCATCTTACCAGAATGACCAAGAACAGGAATTTTTGTAGAATTCTTGATTTGAGCGACAAGTTTATTGCTGCCTCTTGGGATTACAAGATCTATGACATCATCAAGCTGGAGCAGAAGGCATATAGGAGTTAATACAAACATGATCTACATAAATCAGTACATATTTTTCTACTCCCTCATTTCATCATGTACCTTTAGCAAATCAGGGATCTCATCTCTTGAAGTCACAAGTCCAATAAGTTTTTTGCCAACAGAATCTGGGATGGCTTCAGTAATAACCTACAGAAAGAAATTAGTTTGAATAAAGAAATTGATTGTCCAATATAGACATGGAAAATAAGCAGATCTTCCACCCAAAAGACCCATAAAAGACCCACTTTCAAGAAACCTAACCTTGTGCAAGACTGCATTTGATCGTTTCGCTTCTTTCCCACCTTTCAGGAGAAGTCCATTCCCACTCCGAATAGCTAATGAAGCTATCTATTGAATCATATAAGAAGTTAAAGTGTCAGCATACCAAAAACAGCACATTAAGATTGGTTTGGGGGTGGGAACAAACTTAAGCACTAATTTCCAGTTGAAAAAATGGAGTATTCTGATATGGGTATTCTACTTGAACAACATTAGTATTTAAATAAACACCAAGGAACCTTTTGTTTTGACGTACAGTACCTGAAAGTAAAATAATAATAAAAAAAAAAGGGAAATTTTTTGCTTACCCTACTGTATTTTGCATTCTTTGGGCATAAACAATTTGCCCAAATATAAATTTTTACATCCCTTATTTCTACTTTTAATGAATCAAATTTTACAGCTCAAATTTTCATGTTTACTTTTTAACTCTCACCCACATCACATCAAAACAAACAGACCTCAAGCAGTACTGCCTGACAGACAGATTCGAGCATCCACACATGGAATTATTTCTCTTTTGAACATGTCAATCCATTTGAAAACCAAAGTTACGTTTCACAGATAAATATATTCTCAAACATCAATGGCATCTGCAGAGAGACAGGGATGGCAGGGATGAGGAAAGTTTGAATAAGTAAATACATAATCTCAGCAAATCCAAATATCTATAGGGATCCTCATGTAGGTAAAGTGCCTCTCTATTACCAAGTCCTATACACAAGGATGAATGTTAGACACCGTTGGTCTAAGTATGGCTTCATGGCGACGGTTTTTTTCTCCCAAAAAATTAGAGAAAAAAAATTAAACCAAAAAAATTTACATAAAATAAGGAAAAGTATCCTGTTTTGGTAAGAAAATTATGAAAATATTGTTTTAGTATTTTCAACTGAAAACGGTGATTAATGTGTCATTAAATACCACATCTCTCCTCTCCCCGAATGTAAAGCTCTTAAGCTTACTCACATTGCTTTTGCTGATGATCTCATGATCTTCTTCAAAGCTAACCCCCTTTCCATTCAATCAATTCTTTCATCCCTTCACCTCTATGAATCCCTCTCTAGCCTCTGTATCAACCTTCTAAAATCCCATATCTTCTTGGCCGGGATATTTGACTCCCTGAAAGCCAACCTCCTTGGTATTTCCGGTTTCTCCCTGGGCTCCCTTCTTGTTAAGTATCTAAGTCTCCCTCTTATCTCTGTCAGGCTCACTCCCCATCACTATACCCCTATGCTTGACCTCATTCAAAAGAAGCTTCAACCTTAGAAAGGTAAACTCTTCTCCTATGCCGGTCATCTAGTGCTTATTCGCTCTATTCTTCAATCCTGTTAAATCTATTGGTCTGGAGTTTTTTGGCTCCCCTAGTCCCGTTAAAGCTGTGGCGTCCCTTACTACACCTTCCTTTTGAGAGGGGTGGACTTTTCCAGATTCCTCCAACCCCTTAGTTGGTCTTCCATTTCCCTTCCTCTCAAGGAAGTAAGGCTTGGCATCTATAGAATCCAAGATACTAACTTTCTTGGTATCCTCAAGCTCATATGGAAGATTGTCTCCAGGCATAAAAGCATCCGGGCGTCCTGGGTCTATTCCTCCCCCCTCCGTAACGACTGCCTTTGGAGATCTTAGTTTCTCCTATCAGGCGGGATCCGATGGGTAGTAAACCTGTCTCAGAATGCTGATGGACCCACCCAAGAAGAAGCTCTAACAAAATCCACAAATGGCCTCCTTAGACAGCAAACAAACCAGGGGTTCTAGAGGTCAGAAGTTGATCCCTACAGTGAGGTTATGTTCAGATATGCAACTGGGGCTTAACCACATGATAGAAGGAAGTTACGGAGCTAGAGTTTTGGAGATTTGGGTCACCCAAGGAAGAGAAACCTTCGCTTAGAATTTGAAGGGAAAAGAAGAGGAGATGAGGGAGAACAGTCCTCAATCGTGAGGGACTGTTCCTACGCCAGAACAGGGGATGGGGGAAAGAAGACCCAGAAAAAAGGAGGAAAAGAGGGGAAAATCAAAGGAGGATATAAGCATGCAGAAGGGAGGGAGAGGGCTATCGCAGGAAGAAGAATAAGAGAGAGAAGGGAGGGGGTGGAAGCACACAGCCACGTAGGCTCTTGCACCAAAACAACATTCAATTTTCTTCTTCTCATTAACATTTGAATTGGCCGTAGGCCTTACAAACTAATATAAACTAAGAGAAAAAATACATCCTAGTCATACCCAAGAAAATAGGAAGCCAATAAAATAAGTCCTATATAATTCACTAACAAAAAGGATCCCTAATCAAATCCAATAAATTAGGAAGATAATGAAAAGAGTCCTAATCTAATCCACCAACTTACGAAATAATAAATAAAAACAAATAACAGCAAAATAAAGCATCCACATAGGAGTCTCGATGGAGCCTAACTCTCCATCCCTTCATCTGTGCCAGCTGTCCAGGTGGGCCCTGCAGCTGGCTGTCAAAAGCTGAAGTCTCGGTTTGGCATTCTCTCTAGCCTTCTTGTGTGGCTGTCCAAGGTGGGGCCACATGTGTAGCAAACTTGGATCCGGTTCTTGGTCCGTGCTCTCGAATGGGTTCTGGTCGATCTATTGGAATGCCCTTACATCAAGAGCCCTCTCCAACTGCTTCTCCACCCAATCCTTTCTCCTCCACTGGTATATTCAGTTCTCTCCTTACTGCTGTCTTTGCCGGAATGGAATTGAAGACTTTGATCACCTTTTCTTCAGTTGCCCCTTCTCTTCCTCTATTTGAAAAAGAGTTCTCTCCTCTTGTTGTCCTGGTAGGAGGAGACACATCCTTCCATTTCATAGGGAATGGATCTAGGTTGATATGACTTTTGCTAGCTCTTCCATTTGTGACACAAATGGAAAGCTTGCCTTCTGTGCTGCTATCAATCACATCTAAATGGAATGAAATCGATCAATATCCACACCTAGATGTGTTGCTATTTCAACTAGGGTTTGAAAGAGCTGATTCAACCCACAAAACGAAGGCATTCAAACTGGAGACCCAAGAAGGATTCCCTTTCTTTGTAGATGGGCTCTGAACTCCTCGTCATTTGACAAGATTTGGAGAGTCATCTATTTTGATGTTAGTACCAAGCTTTACTTGCTCCCCCCCTCCCTTGCTTTGTTAGTGATGCCCCAAGGAACAAGCACATTGTTGTGTCCTGGGGTCTCCACACTCTATTCTTGCTCCCCACCAACCTTTACTAAAAGTTGGCTGCCTATTTTGGCTTTTAATTTGTCTTTTCTTTTCTTTTCTTTTCCCCTTAGGGTCTGTATATTCCCTCTTTTATCCTCTTTAGTGATGAATTATTTATTCAAAAAGAAGAAGAAGAAGAAGAAGAAATAGCTTAACTGTTGCAATAGGAGTTTTATTTGATGTAGAAAAATTAAATAATGTGGCACTTCCATTACAACAACATAAGAAGATAACGTCAGGGCTACTAAAGAGGAGATGAGGGAGGAGACATAGCGTGAAGGTGTGGTGGTATCCATTGGAAAAATAATCGTCAGGGATCACGGGCTCACAAAGACAACGCGACCCAAGGCGGTGGCCAAGGGCCTAGGCAGGCACCTAAGCGTCGCCTAGGTGTGTCATTCAAAGTGAAGGGTTTAGGAGTAAACATCCATATTTCTTGTCTTTTAGTTCAATTTTTAAGGACTTTACATATAAAAATGATATAAAATGAATTCTTTTATACAAACACCACAACATTAGCTTGGCCTCAACTCGACGAAGTCAAGTCCGTCGCCCTCGCCATCTACAACTGTGCAACTTGGAGACATTCCAATGATCAAGTGACAGGTTCGCATAATCTCTCCTTTTTGAGTTTCAGGAAGATGGGAGAGAGAGAGGGTTTCTGGGAGAATGGGAGAGAAAGATTTCATGGAGGAGTTAGGCAAAACGTTTTCAAGATGGCATGCATCCACAGGGGGAAAAAAAAAACCAGGAGGAGAAGCTTACCTGTTCACTGCTATCACTATAATAGTCGGCATCGTCTTCTCTCCATCTTCCAGAGTTTCAGTTTCCTTCTCTTCACCTTTGACTTTTATTCATTTTTTCTTTTAAATATTTATGGATGATACAATGCATAACGTATAACAGTGTATATCAATAGCGTATACTATCCAAAACAGTACAAAAGGCATAAAAAATCTTAACAAAAAATAATCAAGGGATATAAACAATAAAGCATGCCAACGCCCTACAATTGGAAAGGCAATGCCTTGACAAATATGATTAGAAATGATCAAAAGAAGTCACAATGCAACTAATGCAGAAGAAGATCATGGGAGGTGGGGGAAATAGACTAAAGTGGCATCTAGCAAGTGGATACAGAAATGTGGCCAAATGGCCTAGGTCCCAAGTGAGGAGTAGTCGTGTAGAAGGCCATGGCTGCCCTCATGAGGAAAGGAATACAGAGGAAGTTAGATAAGAGGCAAGGGAAAAGTTTGAAGAGGCAACACTGGAAAGACACCCAGGAGTAGGTAATGACTCTGATTCTAATAGTGATGATGATAAAATTCCTACTGGTGTGGAGACAGAGTCAGAGGTAAGACAGATACGGCTTTCTGGGGCAACGAGTCAACTTACACATATGCAGTTGTAGGGTAGGTTAAGAGACTGGGAAAGTAGCTAGTTCCTCGAGAGAAATTGCACCAAAGGCTGATAGTGGTGGTTCTTCTGCAGAGGATAGGAAGAAACAGAAGCAGAAGCAGGCAAAGTTGCCCTACCAGAGAGAACAGAGTATGAGGGGAGCACCACCCAATCCCCCCCCCCTCCCCGCACCCAGTAAATAAGGATGTTATTTGTATATTTGAGCAGGATCCTGCACTTCCAATGACTCAGCAGTAGACAGAGAAAGAGAAACATGTGTAGTCTGATTGGAAGGGTAAAGTCGGAGATGTCGTATCGAAGCGGTTTCTTTTACCATAGCATCCCAGCACATGCTATAGAGGGACCCTACTATCAGAATATGCTTGACAATGTAGGCCAAGCTCATAAAGGAGTGAAGAAGGGGGGGCCCGGCTCACTTCTTACAAGATTATAAGTGTATATTTTCCCTAGCAGATAAAGGAGCTAGAGGAGTACATGGAGACCCTTAAGGGGACATGGTTAGACTTCAGTGTCACAGTTATGTGAAATGGTTGGACTAACCCACTAGACAGCCCATAATCAACTTCATGGTATACTATGATGGTAGTATTGTCTTCCTTAAGTCAGGGGATGCATCCAATGAAAGGAAGGATGCAAAATTTATACCAGTTATTAAAGGGCGTGTTCCAAGAGGTAGGTATAAAGAATGTTGTCCAAGTGGTGATAGACAACAGTAGTAACCTCAAAAAGGTGGGGAAGACTGATGAAACATAGAAGGTATCGCCCATTTTGGACCCCATGTGCAGCCCATTGCATTGACCTCGTGCTAAAGGACATGGCGAATAAATCCTTGGTATGAAGTGTGGTCGAGAGGGATAGACTAGTGACCACATTTGTGTGCAACCATGAAAATGCACTAAAAATATTTAGGAGCAAGGGTGGTTGGGATTTGGCAAGGCCCGAAATTACTAGATTCGTCACAAAGTACATTACCATTTATGAGGTGAAGAAAGTTTGACTCAGATCTATGTTTGCTTCAGAGGAATGGTTTACGTGGAGGCAATCGAAGAGGAAGAGCATCCTAGTTGACCATATCTAGTGAGAAATTCTGTCACAACCTGAAGAAGGTCATTATATTACTTGAGTAAGTCGTGAAGGTCTTAAAGATGGCCGGCTCTAAGAAGATACCTACCCTGCCACACTTGTATCATGTAGTGGAGATGAAGAAGGACCACGTGTCAGAAATGATACCACATGGTGGCATGAGCTACATTTAGATAGTGCAAGATCATTGGGAGAGGCAACTTAATCCACTACATAAGGCTGGTAAGTTATTCTTTTATACTACAGAAGTCCAATTACTTTCCATTTAGAACTCCATAATTATTGGCAAGTTCTTTATGTCATTCTTTATGTCATTTCCAGCCTACTATATTAATCCCAAAAACCAAAACAAGCACCAACTTGGAATGAATCAAGAATTGATAGAAGTAGTGCAAAGATGTGGAGGCCAAACCGGAGCCTAACCCAGATAAACAGTAAACCTGCAATAATGAGGTGAACTGGTAGTTTCATAAATATATCTAAAAAATGCAATTACTCGAATCAGCATTGATGTTAACTTACCAATGTTTGAAATGCAATTACTTGACCTTTAAGGATGCACTTGGGACTTTTAGCCGTGCAACCACAAAGTCTAGTCAGGACAAAGCCACTCCTGGTAGGCCCATTAAACTTCTTAGTTCGATCCATATAAGTATGTACCATGTAGAATCACTTATTAAGAACATTCTAATGTAGATGAATAGCGGGTTCCAAATGGGAAAGAAACACCCAAATCAGAAATTAAAGTGCTCTCTTAGACATGTTCCGCCTCTGGAAGCAACACAAGTAGATAATGTTTTCACTTATCCACTCCAAGAGGCAAAACTGATTGGGTCATAACAGCTGGAGCAATTGGTGCATGTGCACTACAACATGAGATTGAAGATGCAACACATACACATGGGCATGGACAATGACAAAGACCCAATCAAGCTCAGCAACATCTTCCAAGTGGACTAAGACGAGGAGAATCCCCTGTATAAGTGGGTAAGGGATCAAGGTGACACCATGATGGATTAAACTAGTGTAAGCCCGACCATGAGTTTACTAGTCAAATGGCCTGTCAAGAGGTTCGAGTTCACATACAGACACCCCGACCTTTTGAGTCCTAGCCAGTTGGGGATGATGAAGATGGTCGCATTACAGTTTCTACAATAGCACACCGTCTCCATCTAGTGGTGGAGATGATGACGATGATGGTAGTGGTTGTGTAGATTTGCATCCCATTGAGAGGAGAATGAACAGGCAAAGGTGGAACTAGAGCCTATTGAATTAACACGAGAGACTTAGTGATGTAGATCCATATTATGGAAGGAAATATGAGAGGAAGAAGGGTCCAGCCTTAGTCCACCTAAGTGGCTAGGGTCCAGCCGAACCCCCACTTGGTCTACCTGAGTGGCTAAGTACAAAAAAGGGCCAATTGGGCCCATCGGCTAGGGGAATAATTAGTAGTTGTTTTTAATTAATTAGTGGGCGGGCCATTGGGCCCATCGAGTTGAGTAAGTGGTATGTCGAGTCCAAATTGTCTTAGGACTCTATTTGTTTTCCACATTGGTTTATTATTCCTAGTCCAATTTTGAATTCCTAGTTGTAGTAGGAGTGTCTAGTCCTATTGGGAAACTAACTCCTAGTAGTAGTTTGATTGCTATTCTGCCCTCTATAAATAGAGGAGCCTATGTACTCATAATTTGAGATTTGAATAAAGAATAATTGCAGTTAATTGCTTAGAACAGCCGGGATAGCCGTGGGTGAGAAGCCCGGGCCGAGACAACCGCTCCTCCCCCACTTTCCCCTTTGTTTCTTCTTAGTTAAAGATTTCTATTTTATCCAAAAGTTACTGCTGTTGAAGTATATGATTGTTGTGAATATTCAGAAGTTCAGATCTGTCAAAGTTACAAACCAGATTTGATTCTCTCTCCTGAAGCCTGCGATTATTTCTCCTAGGTTAGAAAATCAAGAAAGCTTGTAATTTCACAACCAGCCGTCAGAATCCTCTCAACTTTGGGGGTTTTTGTACCCTCCCTAGGGACTATCTACGCCCAAGAGTGCAGCTCAATCGGACTCCTACAGACCTGGCCGCACCTCTCTCTCTCCAGCTCTATAGCAGGTCTTTCTCTCTCCTATCGGGTTGTGTTTTAGACTGGTTTTGCTCCTATATGGGTATTGTATCCTTGGGGGTTTATTTGAAGGTCTTATTTCTTTGTTTCCTGGTCCTATTTGTATTGTTTGGGGTTATAAATTGCTGGGATAGTTTCTTGAAATCTACTCCTGCATTAAGTGGAATCAGAGCTATGGCTCAGACAGAAGAACCCTAACCCACCCTTCAAGATGTGATGAAAGCAATCCAAGCCTTGTCTACGAGGTTGGATGGACATAACCAACAGTTGGCTGACCTAAAATAGAGTACTGCTACCCACTCTAACACCCAACCAACTGTTGCCCAAACTAATGTTCAACCTGCTATTAATTGCATTGGTAATGTTCCCAGAAGAGTCACTATGCAACCTAGAAGGAATGTCCCAGCTCATAATGATAAGTATGATGAGTATGACAATCAACTTTATCAGCCTGACGATACGTACAAGGTCAAGTTAGAATTGAAAGAGTACAATGGGAGGCACGATCCCCTCTACTACCAAGACTGGATAACTTCCTTTGATGACTACTTCCGATGGTACCGTATGCCTGAAGAAAGGAAAGTTCAATTAGTTGTCATTAAGTTAATTGGTGGAGCTAAGGACTAGTGGAGGAATGAAGAGAATAGGCTGATCCCTAGTCGTCAGATGCCTCACAATTGGGAAGACTTGAAATTTATCCTTAACGATAGATTCTTGCCACCCACCCACCTACCGACGTCGACTCTACGACATGCTGAATACTCTTAGGCAAGGTACTATGACTTTAGGAGATTATATTGGTCGTTTTAATGAACTGCTTTCACGAACAGATGCCCATAAAGAAGATGAAGAACTGCTCATATCCCGTTTCAAACTAGGGTTAAGGTATGATATTCGTGAGAAGCTTGGCGTGATCGAGATATCCTCCTTAAGCACTTGTTTTGACAAATCACTAGAAACAGAGGATCTGATCAAAACAACCTCCAGAAGGTACATCCAGCCAACTGACAATAAAAAGCCTTGTGTACCAACCAAACCCACTGGATTTCCTACCCGAGCTCCACAAGATACAGAGGATAAGGGGAAGGCTCCAATGGGAAGGGAGAGTGGATCTGTGACATGCTACAGTTGTGGAAAGACTGGACACACGGAAAAATTCTGCCCTAAGCGGGGACGATCCAACTCTGTCATCAGTGCCATAGAATCCAATCCGGATTTACAAATCCACGAACCTCAGGATGACGATTGGACTGTTAATGTTGCAGTTGAAGGAGAGGAAGATGAACTGGAAGATGAGCTTACACCAGAGAATGATGATCCTTATGCTTATATCAATGTGGTTGCAAGAATCCTAGTGTCTAAAACTAAGGGTGAAGATTGGAGGAGGCACAATATCTTCTACACCTTAATGTCTAGTGGACCTCAAAAAGCTCAAGTGATTATGGACAGTGGAAGTTGTGTCAATGTGGTATCTCAAGCCTTTGTCATTGACGGAAAGCTTAAGACTGAATCCCATCCACAGCCATATAAGGTATCTCTTCTAGACAGCAACACCATGGCTGTAACTCAATGGTGTTCAGTCCCATTAAAGGTCTCAGATTATGAAGAAAGTGTATGGTGTGATGTCATCCCCATGGTCCTCACTGATGTACTACTTGGAAGGCCTTGGTTATATGACAACAATGTGCTAGTGGGAGGTACTAAGAACCAATGCATCTTCGATCACAAAGGAAAACCATTCATTCTAAACCCACTAAACATACCTCAGGTAAAAGACAAGTTAAGGGCTGCCCAACTAAGGAGACAACATGTCTTAAAGAATGTTGCTAAGACCTCTTCCAAACAACCACTAAGCAAAATAAGCAATCATGCAAAGAAAATTTCAGCAAGAAGAACACTGTGGACAACAAGCTATGCGTGCTGCCCCCATAGAGAATTCCTGACCCTTGGTGAAGAAACCGGCCTAATCATAGCTCTTGTTACCAAGGCTGCTGAACCAGTGATAGTGGTCAAACATCCCCCACAAATCAAAGAGTTACTTGTTGATTTTTCAGATTTGATGCCAGAGGAATTGCCTGATAAACTACCACCGATGAGGGATATTCAGCATGCCATTGACCTTGTGCCTCGGTCAGTACTCCCTAATCTGCCCACTTACCGTCTCAGTCCTACATAGCATACCGAGCTTAAGAGACAAGTGGATGATTTATTAAAGAAAGGGTTCTTGGTTGAGAGCATGAGTCCATGTGCAGTACCAGCCCTATTGACACCAAAGAAAGATGGATCATGGCAAATGTGCATTGACAGCCGGGCCATTAACAAAATCATGGTAAAATATAGATTTCCTATTCCTCGTTTGGATGATATGCTTGACATGTTGACAGGAGCCTCCATCTTTTCAAAGATTGATCTGCGGAGTGGCTACCATCAAATTCGAATCTGTCTAGAGGATGAATGGAAAACAACCTTCAAAACAAAAGAAGGCCTGTATGAGTGGAAGGTTATGCCTTTTGGCCTCATCAATGCACCTAGCACTTTCATGAGGGTGATGACACATGTACTACAACCCTTCATCGGCAAATTTCTCGTAGTGTACTTTGATGACATACTAATATACAGCAAAGCACAAAATGAACACTTGGAGCATCTAAGACGTGTCATGAGAGTACTACGGGTAGAAAAGTTATACATCAACTTGAAGAAATGTTCCTTTATGCTGCCCAAGGTCATCTTCCTTGGTTTTATTGTGTCTTCACAAGGCATAGAAGCTGATCCAGAGAAGGTAAAAAGTGTCGTTGATTGGCCTATTCCAAAGACCTTGACCGAGGTTCGTAGCTTTCACGGTCTTGCTTCATTTTACCGACGATTCATCTGGAATTTCAGCGCCGTTGTAGCCCCAATTACAGAATGCACAAAAGGGGGAAAAATCCCATTTCAGTGGACTCCGGCAGCCACTAAAGCTTTCAACTTGATCAAACAAAAGATGACAGAAGCACCAGTGCTTAGACTACCCAATTTTGATCTTATGTTTGAAGTAGCTACTAATGCATCCCATGTTGGGATAGGAGGAGTGACGATCACATACTTGTAAGGATACGTATTTTCTCTCAAGTACAAAACTGGGAAGGAGAATCAAGTGGCTGATGCACTTAGTCGAAAGATGATGATGATGAACACCTTCACAGTACAAAGGGCAAGAGTGGAACACATTAAAGAGTACATTAGTGATGCTGATTTTTCAGAAGTATTCAACAACCTACAAGGAGGAGGACAAGATGACAAATTTGCTATACATGATGGGTATCTTTTTAAAGGCACTCGTCTCTGCATCCCAAACACCTCTTTGAGACATCACTTGATTCGAGAGCTATATGGAGGAGGAATGGGTGGACACTTCGGCAAGGACAAAACATACTCCATGATGAAAGACCTATACTTTTGGCCTCAACTCTTAAAGGATGTGCAACGTGTGATACAGAGATGCCGCACTTGTCAACTTGCTAAAGGAGAAAAGAATATAGGATTGTACACACCGTTGCCCGTTCCACATGCACCTTGGCAAGACATAAGCATGGATTTTGTCCTAGGCTTACCACCTACACGGGAAAGGTATGATTCCATATTTGTGGTAGTAGATCGTTTCTCCAATATGGCACACTTTATCCCGTGCAAGAAGACTCTTGATGCAAGTCACTTAGCCAAACTCTTTTTCAAAGAGAGTGCGCATACATGGTCTACCACAGACAATTGTTTCAAATAGGGATGTCAAGTTCATGAGCTACTTCTGGAAGACTCTATGGCTGAAAACAAATACTAAACTCAAGTTTTCCACTGCATTCCATCCTCAGACAGACGGAAGTGGTGAACAGAAGTCTTGGCAACTTATTCCGATGTCTAGTCCGAGACTATGAAAAGACTTGGCCATCCATACTGGATATTACTGAATTCGCTTATAATAGTTCCGTCAACCGCACCACAGGTCGTACACCATTTGAGATTGTCCTTGGACTGCAGCCTCAACGACCGGTTGACTTGGTACCTTTGCCACCTCAGGCCCGTATTAGTGTAGAAGCCGATGAGTTCCTTAGACACATCACGGAGGTACATGCTGATGTTCGTCGTCGCATCGCTGTTAGCAATGACGGATACCAAGCAACTGTCGCTACGTGGAATTTCAGCCTAGTGATTTGGTAATGGTTCGAATTCCACCTGAGAGGTTTCCTCCTGGTACAGTGCACAAGCTCCATCCTTGGAACATGGGTCCCTACAAGGTCTTAAAGCGCATTGGCACTAATGCTTATATGCTAGAGCTACCTCCTACTCTGAAGATCAACAATGTCTTTAATGTAGCTGATCTGACGATATATTTGGGACACCATTCTGATGACGGTGACACTGAACACAACCTCAAACTTCCTCAATTTGTAAACCCTAAAGATGATGTCATCGAAGATGTTCTCGACAACAAGTTCACCATAGTTCGTGGGGGCAAAAGGTACTACTCCTTCCTCATTAAATGGAAAGGTCGACCACGAGAGGATTGTACTTGGATCCATGCCGATGACTTTCAACGCCTTGACATGGACCTCTATAAGCACTACATGTCCCTTACCCATTCATCGGAGTTGAATGATTCTAAGAAAGGGGGAGCTGATGTAGATCCACATTATGGAAGGTAATATGAGAGGAAGAAGGGTCCAGCCTTAGTCCACCTAAGTGGCTAGGGTCCAGCCAAGAAGCCAGCCGAACCCCTACTTGGTCCACCTGAGTGTGGCTAAGTACAAATAAGGGCCAATTGGGCCCATCGGCTAAGGGAATAATTAGTAGTTGTTTTTAATTAATTAGTGGGCCGTTGGGCCCATCGAGTTGAGTAAGTGGTATGTCGAGTCCAAATTGTCTTAGGACTCTATTTGTTTTCCACATTGGTTTATTATTCCTAGTCCAATTTTGAATTCCTAGTTGTAGTAGGAGTGTCTAGTCCTATTGGGAAACTAACTCCTAGTAGTAGTTTGATTGCTATTCTGCCCTCTATAAATAGAGGAGCCTATGTACTCATAATTTGAGATTTGAATAAAGAATAATTGCAGTTAATTGCTTAGAACAGCCGGGATAGCCGTGGGTGAGAAGCCCGGGCCGAGACAGCCACTCCTCCCCCACTTTCCCCTTTGTTTCTTTTTAGTTAAAGCTTTCTATTTTATCCAAAAGTTACTGCTGTTGAAGTATACGATTGTTGTGAATATTCAGAAGTTCAGATCTGTCCAAGTTACAAACCAGATTTGATTCTCTCCTGAAGCCTGCAATTATTTCTTCTAGGTCAGAAAATCAAGAAAGCTTGTAATTTCACAACCAGCCGTCAGAATCCTCTCAACTTTGGGGGTTTTTGTACCCTCCCTAGGGACTATCTACGCCCAAGAGTGCAGCTCAATCGGACTCCTACAGACCTGGCCGCACCTCTCTCTCTCTCCAGCTCTATAGCAGGTCTTTCTCTCTCCTATCAGGTTGTGTTTTGGGCTGGTTTTGCTCCTATATGGGTATTGTATCCTTGGGGGTTTATTTGAAGGTCTTATTTCTTTGTTTCTTGGTCCTATTTGTATTGTTTGGGGTTATAAATTGCTGGGGTAGTTTCTTGTAATCTACTCCTGCATTACTTAGTTTGATCATGCTACACTCCGACCATGGTGCACATGCCTCACTCCAGAGGCCCACACTGCGAGTTCAGGCCAGATGAAGCGGATGACAAAATTGACATGGAAATAGTTGTTTCTTCCTTGTCTAACACACTTGAAGGACTCATACTAAAGGGAAGTAGTAAATATGGTGAGAATGCTCGCTACCATTTCACCTAAGAGCTCGAAGTTTTAGGGAAAGGCCACGTAAATGTATACATCAACACTCCCCTGCATGTGAAGGCCAAGATCCCATGGTCCTTGCACGTGGAGCTCATGTGATATTTCCTTCGAATGGGCCAAGGGAGAAAAAATGTCGGGAAAATTCTTCTGATGCACTTCCCAAGAGTCAAACACTCAACCTCCATGCTTTGATACTATATCACTATCATTCCACCAAAGAAATCGAACTATTAGGGAAGGGCAACATAAATGTATACATCAATAGGGAATGGATACACAAGGCAATGACGAGCATCCTCATCTCCCATATAGACATCTAGTGTCGGGTATGGTGGGTATGATCAGAATACCTCTTCATCATCTTTTCAATAAATCAATAGGGAATGAATACATAGGGCAGTGACGTGCATCCTCTCAGACCCAGACCCCCAGCAACCATATCAACCTAGTCCACCACGCAGCTACAGTGAATCCACATTTGCACCATCTCCGACCCGGTAATCTATATCCTAGGTTGGAGTACCTAAAGGATGTTGATGATGAGACTTATCAGGTCGTTGTGGACTTTGAGCATTTCCTCGGACATAGCATGGCATAGTCTTCTTTTGTGAAAGAGTCAGAGGAATGGTTTCATCAATGTCAGCAATCTTCCTCATCTTTCTAGCTTTTTTAGAACTCTATATGTGGTACTGACATAGAGTTGGAGGAACAGCTTTGTAGCAGACTTTCGAGTTTTACTTTGGTTATACACTTATAGTTGTAACACTTGTATACATATAAATGTATTTGTAACACTTCGACATTTTATAATATCAAATGATTTTTCTTCATTTGTAATGCATATTTTACTTGCTTTTATTGAATTTGATGTGTTCTAGTGGACGAAACTTGACGCAATGGTTGTTTCCAACCTGCTCTATTCCTCTCTGAGACCCTATGGACAGAATACATGGCCACTCAATATGAGGTTAGAGGCACTCAAGGACACCTCTTTGGGCAACCTGAATGATCCTGGATTACCACCCAAAGCACTTCCACGATGCATGGAAAGAAGCTCTACAACCAGCGAGGGGTGATAGAACAACTCCTCAAGTTTAGGATCATAACACTCGCACCTGGTGTCCTCTTTGGGCAAGTCATAGAGAAGAAATCAAGGACCCCTAGGGGACCCAAAACATGTAGGTTCCATGCCCAAAAAATCTCCTATAGTTGAGAGCTTGTCTCTGTTACTGCTGCCCAGGAAGACTTCCCCGTAGTCACGGACCTTCATTCTGTCCTTTCATGGTTGTAGAATGCTGTGCTCAGCTTACCCTTGGCAACCAGAGTCTGGCTTCTTTGATGGAGATCCTTACCAGGATAGTGGGAGCTTGGAGAGCTCACCAACTCTCAAAACTGGCTGAGAGAACTGGGAAGCTCTGATACCAAGTTCAATTCTGTTGTGCAGAATAAAACCAAGTTTTGAGAAGGTGAGAAATAGCAGCAGTGTGGAAGAAGAGGTGAGATGGAGAAAACAACAAAACAATGGGAAGAAGAGAGGTTACGGCAGTCCACTTCTACCTCTCCCCCTTTTATATTACTGTCAAATAGAAGACTGGAAAGTACAGAAATACTTCATACATAATACTAATTCCTATTCAATACAAATTACATACGCATTCCCACAATAATGTTATGTCTTTTCTAATAATACCAGATAGAAAAAACTACCACCTAATGAACCTGACATGATCAAATCAATCATTTAACCAACCTCAATTCAAATAGGCTCCATGGTTTATTGACATGAAATAAATCCTCTTTTTTTTTTTTTTTTACCTGAACAAGAGCATCGGGACGAGACTCAAAAACAATCAAAAGAACACCCAATGGACATGAGGTCTTCTCCAAGATGAGCCCATCTGCAAGCTGGATGAAAATAGCACTCAGAAACTCAAATGTCAGTTACCAAAACAATGTAATGAACTAATGATATTTAATGAAGTCTACATTAGGTCAAACATTCAAGTGGAGAAATTATGTGATGCAGTATTTGGGCACTAGCAGCAGCACCAAGAGAAGAATAAGTACCTGTGGTTTCAGGAATTTCAGAATTCCTAGCGTCTAGCCTCACTGGGAATCCTATACCTACTCTACTATGGAGTTCTATTTAAGTAGAGTTCTGGTTCAGTTTCTTTTTTCTATTTCAATTATATTTATGTGTCCTACTTCAGGTAGGATTAGGAAACTATAAGTCAAGTCCTCTTATGAGTTGATTTTCTTTCATTATGTGAACTCCTTGTTGGTACAGGACCCCGAACACAGCTGGAGATTCTAGAGTCAGTTTAGGAGTAGTTTTAAGTCTGATTCTTGAGTCAGTTTAGGAGTAGTTTTAAGTCTTTCATTGGTCAATTAAGAAGCCAGTTTGATTCTAGTTGGTTTAGGCTATTTCTAGTGTCATGTTATGATCATATTATTTTGGAGTCTATATATATTTTTGTAACCAGCCATTAAAGACGTACGGATTTATTATTAATAAAGCATGTCACTCTTCTGTATGACTCAGAAACTGGTTGTGAGATTCAACCACTCTATTGGTGAGATTCTAAAACTGCAGATGTGATTCCAGCAAGGCCAGGTGAGAGGCTGGTCATATCTTCTTAAATCTCCTTTTCATTGTTCGAGTTCCTGCAATCAGGTCCAGTCTGCAACTTTTATTTCCCGCATACAGTTTTTTATAGAACCTGAGTTCTGAATCGGTCCCTATTCAGCATTTCTTTCTCAAATCAGACCTGAATTAAATTATTTTTTGGCTCTTAAAAATCTAGTCTTTAAACTGGGTCTCAGATTTTCCTATTCTTAATAGGAATTCTTTAATCTTGGCTTTTAGACCTGAGTTTTCAAATCTGGTTACATATACAGAAATCACACTTCATGCTTCATTGTATCATGGATTCAAAATTCATCTTTGAGCTGGTTTCAAGGAATCCTTTCCTTGGTAGGATTTTCCAAAATCTTCAATTCTGAACTCCAATGTTGATGTCAAAATCAGATTGATAATTCTGTTATTGTTTCTGAGGTTTATTGGTCACAATCTGTTTAACATAAGTTGGTCTCTTTAAGATTCTGGTTTCGTTTATTGTTCTGGAACCCTAAATCTGGAATCCTATCTTGAGTCTCCCATATTACCAGATCAGACCATCAGATTGGTCCCAAGTTTTGATATCATATTCTCCTTCCCAAATAGAGGACATGACCACTCTTTTGACCAAATCAGAATCCTTGATCTTCTGATATCTTAAATCTTATAAATCTGGTTTTTTTCACACTGTGATTCTGGTTTTTAAATGAGTTTCTAAACCAATCACTTTGTGGTCATTCATAACTGTGGTGGGGAGAACCTCAGAATGACCACCTCAACTGTATTAACTACCATGTATTTGACACCTTTGCCATTTAAGCTATCAGAATGTTGACCTTTCATCGCCAAGCAGAGGACTTAACTTTTACATTTCTGAAATACCTTTGGAATGAAAAACCAGATCAATATTTATAACTTCTTGTGGTGCTAAGTAAGCTCCCACATTCCAGACTTTGGGCCATGCTCTACCACTACCATATTTCTGCGTAAGTAATCACCTTTCACTTCAGTTTAATTTATTTTAAATCTTGAAGTAGAGAAATTAAATATTTACAGCTATGCCACCCACATACTTCAGAGGTTAATATAACAGCTATTCAGATCTACACTTTCTGTATTGTAAGTCAAAATATTAGTCTGCAAAAGGGAAAAAAAAATTAAATCGCATCCCCCTCTCCTTACCTCTGTTCTCTTCAAAACATGACCAATTGGTTCTTCCATATCTGCAATTAAACGAATTGATTTTGCAAGACTTGAGATCTGTAAAAAACCACACACTGGATTCAGCAAGATGAATATTTGCCTCTCCCTTCTTCGAGGATTTACTTCAGCAGAAATCTTAAACCCCAAGGGTAGCTCAGTTGGTAAAGACCAACTCCTCACAATAAAGAGGTCAAGAGTTCAACTCTCTTTGGGGCTAACTTATCTAAATAAATAAATAAAAACAAAACCATGCATCTAATCCTTCCAAAAGACCAGAAATAAATCAATTGAAATCATTCTTAAACAGTGTGACTATAATCATAGAAGGTCAGAAACCAGAGGTTGGAAAAATAACAATCTAAAACAGAACATATCTTGCCTTCCCAGGCTTCAGAGTCAACCGAGATATCAATGATTTCTCATAGCCACCCTGCTGTGCTTCAGCAACATCAGCTTCATTCTCAGCTTTGATCAAGTTTTCATTTGCCTCAAGTGCATCAGCGATGTCCAGCAAAATTTTCCTTCTATCTTCCGACGACAGGCTCTGCATCGAAGGCATTTATATAATATAAGCATGCATTCACAACACCTAGGCACTAAGAGGCCAACAAAGAATCGATATTGGTACTTGGTAGTTTAAAGTTGAAATAAATGGACATAAAACTGGATAGAAGATGCAAAACTCAGCAAAACAAATGCTGGTATTGTGACAATAAATCCACCTGAAGTCTTCTGGAACATTCCCTGGCTGAAACTGCCATCTCACGTGCACCAGTACCTTTGAGTGTAACCCACAAATGTGCATCTTGATGAAAAAGCGTACCAACATGTTCTCCTTTAAGTACTTTTATGATGTTGTCAGGAGCAAAGCCACTTCAGCATATAACGGAAGAGAAAATTAGAGCTCAACAGAAAAAATACAGGCCAACTGAGGAATAGTCTCGCTGAAGCATTGGTTTCAACAAATAATAGAGAGGGATTCCCAATCAACTTTTCCACTTCAATTTGGTGTTTCTCAGTTAACACATCATTATTCACACTAAGATTCTCTGGGAATACTCCCACCTTCATATGATTGGAAGATGGCATGATTAACTTATGTTGGATAATTTTCAGTTAATGACAAACTAAAACTGAGAATTGTCCTTCATGTCAAAATAACTGAAAATTCAGAGCTATCAATTTCATGATCATTTGGATTAAAAGCAGAATATATATATATATATATATATTCCAAGTACTAATATCTGATATTTTCATTAGTGGCACCGAGCATAATATAGAAGTATACCTCGTAATTACAACAGGGATACCAGCATAAGCTGCGTAGACAGCAGCTTTTACTTTTGCAGTCATACCCCCTCTTCCTACCCTAGATTTGTCCCCAAATGTGATTTCTCCTTGATGCTTTTCCTTTATGTATGTGTGGATTAACTTTGAATTTGGATCACTTGGAGGCCCATTGTATAGGCCATCTACATCACTCAATAAGACAAGAAGGTCAGCTTTCAGCTCCAAAGCCAAAAGAGCAGCTAAACTGTCATTGTCCCAAAATATGCCAGAAGAATCCTGCAAATAATGCCAAAAATCAGAAAAATAAAATACATAACTCAAAAGGCATAGGCTGAGAACCATCAATAACTGCTCCGGAGGTGTAAAATGAACTTCAGCTATAACACCAATAAGTGGGCATGGACACAAGGTTTCCAATAAAATTTGGGTAAAGAAGCAGCAACTCAACCTGGTGTATGCTGTCCAGAAAATAAGAGGTGTCTCTTGGAGTATGTGCGCACGAGCGCACGCGTGTGCGTGTGCGTGTGTGTGTGTGAACATAGGCATTATAGAAGCTCCAGAAGCAACAAACAAGGAAAAATTAAGATTCTAATAGTTCAAATTCTCCTCTAATATTCTTCCAGAGATCAACATGCAACACATCATAATGAACTAGGAAAACCTTATTGAAAAAGAGGCAATACAAATCAAAGTCAGATGACATTACAGTGCGATCCACTGAACTCCCAACTTTGCCTCATCAAGTGCTGGAGTGTCAGGCAATATACACCAACAAGAGAAGAGGTGTTGCTAGAGAGTGCCAAAACCAGGATCTTGCTTAACAAAGTAAAGAAGTTCCCAATAACCCAGGATCTTGCTTAACAAAGTAAAAACGTTCCCACAGTATTGAATCTAATGGTTCTGTAATAATTTCCTTCAACTGCCACTTTGACTCAATTGAGCCAATCAGCAAAGATGAAAACTTTAGAGAGAAGGGCCCAAAAAAAGGTACAACCTCAGGTCCCAATAAGCCATGAGAAGGAGAAAAAAATTCCACTATGATCTTGAAGATCCCAACACCCCCCCCCCCAAAAAAAAAAAAGTGGGCGAGCCTGTGGCACGTCATTTAAGCTACACTATTGCAACATGTTGATCACAGGTTGAAAACCTGGAAACAGCCTCTTCTACAAAGCAAGGGGAAAGGTTGTGTGCATTTGCCCCTCCCAGATCCTGCAGTAGCAGGAGCCACATGCACTGGTGTTGCTGTATATCTTGAAGATCCACAAACCCAAAGAAGCCCAGGTCCCCATGAGAGCAGCCATTGAACTTGAGCCTGATCACATCCTCAAACATCTTTTCATTCCTGCACTCCCAAACCCACTACAAACAATTGCATACCTTAGCATATTCCATAGAATCTTTCAGTAGAAAATGGATATTTTGTATGATGAAAAAGACAAGAAGATATGGGAACCACAGCGATAGACAAGATCAAGAGAAGGTTATGGGTTTTGTCTGATATTCCCATTACATACGAGAATGCTCCAAGGCAGCTAAGGAGTTTAATGGTCTCAACATCACACAAGTCAATATTGACTGACAATCAATTATGATTCCGAGTAAGGTTGCTGAAATTTTTGTGGCTACATGAACCAAAAGAAATAGAAGAATATTCTGATAGATAGTGCATTAACAGAGAATGTTAAAATACAAAGCATTACTTTTAAATATTGCGAATGTTTGACCAAGGTCCATGACTTAGGAGAAAGTGTAGGCTTCAGTATGTATGCACACATTAAAAAAGTAAAGAATAGACGAAGATAGCAATTCAAAAATTGACACAAATACCTCAGAACCCCATTGTTATTCTTCATACATGAGAAAAAAAAATCCAATCCACAGATTCCCTAATATATCATTTAATCTTGTAGAGACACCTTAACAATTCGTTCCATCCTCTCATAGCAACTTCTAAAAGTCCTGTGTATTCGAAAATTCAAATTCAAGTCCTTTCAAACTAGTAATCATTGGTAACACCAACCACAGCTATTCTTCCTATACGTTGGCTGTGAATGTTAGTTTAATTTGTTGAGAATTAATAACTAGGTATAGATCATAACCCCTAATTAATTCCACTGAACCTAATAAGTGGGAATTCATCATAATCTTTGGTCTAACAATAAGATTTTTAAAACAATAAGTAAGAATCTATTATCACATCCATCACATTATGGGTCACCATTCACTTAATCCAATAATTCGATTGGGTAATATAGGCATACACATGTGATCTACACAGCTCCCTTAAGAAAAAGGAATATCACCCACTTATGGTCCCCACCCCTTCTTTTTTACAGAATAAACAATGGACAACCATCCTCTCTTTCTCTTAACTTGCAGGTGATCATTATGGGTGACTACCAAATTAAATGAGGCATCCTGAAACTAATGAATGGTGCCCCTCTCTCTCTCTCTCTCTCTCTCTCTCCCCCCCCCCCTCTCTCTCTCTCTCTCTCTCTCTCTCTCTCTCTCTCTCTCTCTCTCTCTCTCTCTCTCTCTCATGTCTCACACACACACTTGAACATCTCTGTCTCACACACACACTTGAACATCTCAAGTGCTTGTGGCCTCTCAGTTCATGCATCTCAAAAACCAAAATTAAAGTTTATTGATTCAAACTAATAAAAAACCGTACATCACTTTTCTTTTCCCAATAATCCAACGATGGCCTAGCATCTTTTTATGGATGCATAATTAAAAAGCTTAGAAGAATGCACAAAGATTCTGGCACCTTCAGGCACATAGCCATAACTCACAAGAAGGATTTAGCTAATGACTGATGGGCTTGATGATAACAGAAAAGTATGACTCAGTGGTTATATCATTATAAGAATTTCTATAAGTTCAATAAAAATAGGTACTTAGAGAATTTCAATTTCAAGGAATTCTATTTATCGTTAAATATCAACACAAGCAAGGGACTAAATTCATTTTTTGGTCCTGATTTCAGTCCATCCAGGGCAATATCACCCAATCTTTGCAGACATTTAGTTCCATGTCATTATATTACAAGGCAATGGAAACAACAGTATAAGGAGATTGTTAGCGGTCAAGTCCCTGTATGACAACCCCAAAGAAACTGTTTCAACAAATCAAAAGATTGTTAGCGATCAAGTCCCTGTATACCAGCCCCAGAGAAACTGTTTCAACAAAGCAAGGAACCACCCCAACCCCACCCCCACCCCCCAAAAGAAAAACCCCAAATTATCAAACAGAGCAGTAAAAGATAGAAAAGAAAAATCAATTATGGAACATTAATATACCTCATATGGAGCTCTCCTGGTACTGATTGCATCATTCTCATTAAAAATGGGTATAACCCTCAGATTCAACAATGATTGCACTGTTTCAGAAATCTGCAATCTGAAATCTGGATCCCTAAAATCATTATCAGTCACAAGAAGCTGCGATGATGACACGTCCAGCTGTAATACAGAGAAACCTATACATGTTCAAAAGAAAGCTACTAACAGATAATAGGGAAATGAAAATTCTTTGAAAGAAGAAGACAAAATGGAAAATAAAGGAGAAGGTGGATTTGTAAGAAGGATGAGCAAACCTGACTGAACAATGCATCATAAAGAGCCATAAGACCACTCTGACCAACTGCAGCACACGCCTTTCCATCAAGTTCAACTTGTGGTTTTTGGAGATCAGCAAAGCTGCAAAAATGCATATGTGCACACACACACAAACACAAAGATTCTTTCAGATAGCTCATTTCCCTGTGCCAAACTCTAAAAACCAGGAGTACTGCAAACAAGTATAATGACATTTTGCTTCATTTTCATACTATCATACTATTATAAGCAGCAAAGCAAGCAAAAAATAAACGAAATATATAAATGAGTTGCTTCTGGATCCCAAACAAATGTTTGTCTGATGTTTACCAAAACCAAAACCATGATTACTTTAATTAGATAAATATCAAGGAACGAGTTATGCCTACTTCAAAAAATTAAAATGTAAGATTCAGGACTCTTGTTCAGTGGAAGAGTCCAAATTGTTGATTCTATGCTAAAGTGTAATATATGACAACATAGAGAAAACTAAATGAACCTGCTATTGACTAGTTTCCTGTATCTTAGCCTTTGGCGGCCAACACCAACTGCACCTGATGTCACTAAAATAACCTCAAAGCCTTGGGTGTTCATTTCTTTAATCTGCAGGTGTTCCATCCAGACAGAAAAGCTGTAAGATCTGAATCATGCCACAGGGACTGACGAAAGAGATAAAAAACAAATCCTAACATTATATAATAAGCAAGGATGACAAACCAAGCATACCTGCTCACAAAGTGCTCCCATTCTTCCCAAGGCTAGTCTTCCATCACCTCGGGTAACAACTGCTGTTCCAACCTTTCATAATTAAGACAAAGAGTAAGCAACCTCGAATTTGCGAAAACCATATGTAACCACACCACACCAAGACCCCCCAAACAAAAAAAAAAATAAAAAATCGACCCTTTCATAGATAAGGATATGTTAAAGAAACGCCAGTACCATTCATGAGTTTTGCACCCAAATGAAAATTGCATCAAAATTGGAACTTTGCACGTTAGTGAAACCAATGTCAATGTTTAGCAGAATTGAGGTTCTAGCGTCAAAAAGTCTAGAGGATTAAGCACTTATTCTATTTAACATAACTGTCATAGTTTCCTTCAGTTTGTTTTAGTCCTCTTTATAATAATTAAAAAAAAAACTTGTATTATTATTAAAATGCACCCTAAAAAAAATTATTAAAAAGCAATAACAATGTAAAGGGAAGAACTTGTATACAATTCTGTGGAAATAGTCTATCAAAAGAAAACAGCAGCTAAATTGTTTAATACGGCCAACCTACCTTGGTCTTCTGTGATAAGTCATTTAGGAGAACTTAACACTTTTCCTTATTCTAATAATTAATCCCACTTATTTCCTACCATCTGCAACTTCTTCAGCAATGGTATGACCCATGGTCATCTAACATGTGAAAAGTGGCAGTATTTAGAGGCACTGAAGAATTAAGATTAGTCCCTCTGCATCAGAATTTCTAACATTACATTTAAAATGTTAAAAGGCAGTTTAATTTTAAGGGCCCGTTTGATAACGTTTCTACCGTTTCTGTTTCAAGAAACGGCAGAAACATAAATTTCCATTTCTAGAAATAGAAACGGAATTGAAGGTGTTTGATAAGTCATGTTTTTAGAAGTCGATGATAACCAGTGAAAGAATTGCCACAAGTCGTTTCCAGAAACGGCGAAACAAGTTGAACTTGTTTCACCTGGGTCGTTTCTTGAATCATAAATAAGTAAAAATTTCTATTTCTATTTCTAAAAATAAGTGAAACGAAACAGTTTTATCAAACGCTTTTTTCTCCGTTTCTGCTGTTTCTGGAAACGCGTTTCTTGAAACGTTATCAAACGGGCCCTAATAAGAGCCACCGCCGCAGACAAAATATCAAAAGCAGCGTCAGGCCCTGTGAATTGATTTCAACTAATCCTTCATGATATTGGGATAAAAGAGAGAAATTCGCATGAGATTGCCAGAGTTAACCAGAGCAATCCCAAGTTATTCATTCCCTGTTTCACGCTGTAAGCATGATAACAGATTGTACAAAAACTACCATAATCCCACAGAAAGATAAGATTCCCCATGTGAGATAAATTATACTAGTAGAAGAGTTCAAACAGGGGAAAAGGCAGTAAAATTCGTTCACTAGGCTGCATTGTCGGAAACAACCATCATACAAGTGAGCTGCCGTCCACCTCTTATTCTAATCCACGAGACTCAACGACTTCTCGGTGGCCCTCAAGAAGCTAGAATTTGAGGATTTAGAAATTTCCAGGCATTCTCAGACTCAGCAGCCGCCTTATTAGCAATCAAGGCACAGGCATACTCTAGGGATCAAGGCTAAAATTCAACTCGAGAATATCTCTTCTTTGCACATTTGTAGAGACTCTAGGAAGATCATAAAGTTTCTCCTATGCCAGGATTATGGGATAATACCCCAGAGATGTCTAGATATTCCCATTGCAACTTGTTTGCTGAGCTTATGTTTCAAGTACACACATTTCCCTCTTCCATCGTCACCACCACCCCCAACCAAAAAAAAAATACACAGAAGAAGAAAACAATTCATTAATAAAACCTTAGAAAAATCTTAAAACTAGATTAGCCCTCTCCCAGATCTCTGACATCAACAATCAAGCTTCAATTTTCCATGAGGCATCTATATTAATCTAGGAACAAATTTTGTTCAAACTTCCATTAAAACTCCAAATAAAACCACCGCCATGTCCAAGGAATCAACACTCGTATAAAAATTGAATTGAACGGCAAAGAAAACTACTCCAATCTGCCTCAGACATCATTAGATGCTTCACTGCAATAGAAATTAAGGATAACGAAAAGAAAACCAGAAAAGCCCGATATTGAAAGCGAAAAGTGGAAAACAAAGAAGAATATGAGAATGCATGACACCTTGACGATGACACGCTTAACGTCCTTGACGAAAGCCCGCGTAGGATCGATGGAATCCATAATCTTCGATTGAGAGGAAGCTTTCGCCTCCTACTGTTTGGATGGGAGAGAAAAAAGCAGAAGAGAGAACCAAGCAGCAGAGAGGCAGTGGGAGGAAGAGAGTGAGGGTGAGAGTGAGAGAGTGAGAGTGGGAAGTGAGAAATATTCAACCATGCGTAGTCATAGCTCTGAACGGAAAAGAGCGAAGAGTCGGGGTGGAATTAAATACGATGAGCAGACGGCGCTCGCCACGTGGCCACAGCAACGATATCCTTCGCTGACGGACGGCTTAAGTGCTATGAGATCCGTGTCACGTGGGACTCCGAACCCTATGTTTCTCTATTGGAGAGCAAGTTTTATCTACCGAGTCGACTGACATCTCCATAGGGTATCTTTTGGATTTTTGTTTTTTTTTTTTTTTTTTTTTTCAGTTAAGATGATGAAAATTTGGGAAGAAGTGGAATCAACAACACTTAGATTCTATTTATCCGAAGAAAAAAAAAACAATTAAAGATTTTTTTTTGGTTGGGTGTATCAATACTTTAGGAATCTGGTTATGAGAATACTTAGATCACCAATCATTTAAGTGTATATAAATGTTTAGGGAGTTTTTTTTTTATTTTATTTTGTGAAACAAAAAAGGGAGAGGCTTCGGTACTTCTCATGGATAAGGAGGTGCACTGTAGACCCCCTCATTCCTTCTCCAACGGTTGTATGTATGATTGTGTATATAAAAAACCTTTTGTCAAATAGAAATCTCATTAAACTTCGAAAAGGCATAATAGCTTTTAAGTTTTTCTGTTCTAGCCTTATGTGCCATATAATGCCCTAATTTAATATAATCCTAACCTTTTATGAGGGGTTAAAATAATCCTTACCAATTTCTGGATATCCAATGACCAGGATTATCGTATCACCTATTATCTATATAATAAAACTAGATGGATAATCCATTCAAATTTCAAGGAGGAATGATACATAAATTTTTTTTTTCCTATTTTTTGGTAATACTTAGTATAACAATTCTTCCTTCACTCATGATCTTGTTATGATGACACGAGTCCTTCTATGCTTCCTTGTGTCACAAAGAAATGCTCATATGCACAGAGAAAATCTTTATCATTGTCCAAGATCAGTCATTGTTCCCACTATGAGCTAGTCGACTATATGTATACCGATAAATCTGAAGGGTTATATACGAAGCAATCTAATCTCATATCCCTTCTCACAAAAAGTCATGGGAGCTCCTTGATCCTTCTTCTCTTTCTCTTTTGGGACATCTGATGAAGACCAAATATTTCCCACATTCGGATTTCCTCCATGGCTCTTGTCCTCCTTATTCATGGTTTATTTGTCATGTGGGTGGAAATATATTGTCAGAACCAAGGACCTTCGTATTCAAGGGTTGTTCATACAGAATTGGCCATGGGAGATCCATTAATCCTTGGACAGGCCCCCGGATACTAGGATTTCACTCTCAGCTACCCCCATTCCTCTTTCCAATGGCCCCTATGATAGTTGTGGATCTCATTGATCAAGACTTGTGTGTGTGCTTGGAAGAGGAAGCTGGTTCATCATTTGTGACCTCCATGTATGGTAGAAGTAATCATTTCCATCTCTATCGTGCTTCATAAAAGACATGGTTCTTACATTTGGAAACATACATATAATAATTTATCTTCAGTTTCGTGAACCTATAGACTTTCTCTTGGGTTGTCGTCTTCGAATATTAGTCTGATTTGCCAAAAAATCTGACATATTCATGTTGACCAAGTTTCCTTCACTGCTCAATGAAGGAAAACATAGTCCTGATGTGATCCCCCTCTCTCTCCATGTATCTCCCCCAATTGTATGTTGTTGATGGGCCATGGTGAATTATGCCTATTCACCGTGGCCTCAGGAAAACTCGATCATATTTGTATTGCTCTTAAAATCAAGCAATTTGTTTAGAAATTACTTTTAGATCAAGTTTGCCATCCTAGTATTTTTTGAGAGCGAGGCTTCCATATTTTCATGAGATTCAATTTGCCTCAATTTTTGTATATCCTAGGGTTCTATAAGAGATCTCACCATCTTTGTTGGTGAATGACTAGATTGCTTTTATCTTTAATATTCAGGGTTCTCCTTCCCAACACAATTGGTAGTGCTTTGATGGCTAATATTCTGTGGAACATATGGATCTCCTTAATGATGCTTCAATTAGGAATGTTTTTAGTGGAAAGCAAATCAGGTTCCTGCATGATCCTGATCCGCATACATGGTGGAATCCACACAAAAAAAGTCCTTTGGTGGATTCCATGTGTGTGGATCAGATCATATGAGAAACTGGTCCACATTCTTTTTAATTAGTGGCGGCTTATCTTGCTCAACATCTAGCCAATGAATATTGTGGTGCTTCATTTTCTTTAACATTCTTGTGGAGATGTATCTACATTGCTTGGAAACACCCGAGGTAACATTATCAAAATCAATGTTGATGGCTTTGCTCTTGGTT
Source organism: Macadamia integrifolia (assembly GCF_013358625.1). Lineage (NCBI taxonomy): Eukaryota > Viridiplantae > Streptophyta > Magnoliopsida > Proteales > Proteaceae > Macadamia > Macadamia integrifolia. The sequence goes on from NC_056568.1 coordinate 19,947,266, forward strand.
CTCCAATTCTAGCAAGTATTAGTGGAGTCTTGAGAAACTCCTCAAGTGTCTTCGTTGTTGGATTTGCAAAATTTGTGAGCTTGACTTACTCTTAAATGGAAGATGCATTGGTAACCTGTAAAGTACTTTGAATTGCAATTTCTAAAGGGTTCTCTTAAATTGTTATTGAAGGGATGCTGATTTTCGAGATCTTTTAACATACAAACATCCAAAATTTCAAGGCATCTTACTTCAATAGAGAAGACTATTTCATTTTGATGACTCATTTTATGGTCATTTCTTTTCATCATGTATATAGGCAATGTATTGCAATAGCTGATGCCCTTGTTGCATTTGGGGTTCATCACCACTTTCTTGTGTTGTGGTCTTTTAGATTCCCTACCCTTTCATTTCCTCCTTATTTTTGGGCTCCCCCTAACCTAGCTTTGTTTCAGAGGTTGCTATTTCTCTTATCTAATATATGGGAAAATGAATTCCATAGGGGATCACAATCTCCAATGTATCCCAATCTTTCTATTTCTTTGTCCATATAGGTCACTTCAAATAAAAGATGAGAAACAAGTTGTAGCGGAGGCTGCACTCTCCCACAGAGAACATTATTCCCTAATATATTTATCGGAAAATATTTTTTGTTGGTGAGTGCAATTCATATATATGCACGAAAAAACATCTGCAAAGATATCATTTTCTCTTTTATGACACTTGTCATTGCACTATCTCTGCATCAAACAAACGTTAGGGCCAGACTCTGCCAAACAAAACTCTCTATGCATATTTACTTAAAAAAAAAAAAATTAATCATGATTCCCGATCCAATTGATTTGTCTCATCCAGATATGAAGATAGGAATTAGGATTTGTTACTATCAAATCATGTTTTTTTAAAGGTTTTTAAGTGTTACCGAATCTCGTTTTGTCTTTCTTGCCTCGATTCAATGTTCCATAGAAAAGAAAAAAACGTTTTCTGTAGGTGATATATACCATATACTGCAGACAATTGAACTATTGACGTTACTTTTTAAGGTGGTCCACTTCACTTTTCCTCCCACGGTGATATGGGTCCCACCTTAGAAAAAACAGGCAAAAATATATAGATCCCACCACGGGTGAAATGTGGAATATTGTTAATGGAATGTACCGATAGAGGAGAAGTCACCACCAAGGTGGTATCCATGTAGCAGAGACTCGGTGAGTTCGAAAAGAAGCTAGATGAGTCTATAAACTAATAAACGAAACTCCTACCAAAAGAAAACGCAACAACATGGAAATGCTCTAGGACCATGATTATGATGCAATCACATTATAAAAACTAATGTTCGAAAAATCATATTTTGATTCGAATAAATTATTCAAGTTAAATAGAAAAAGAGAGAGAATATTTTCATTGGGAGAATGAACTTCCGTCACAATTTGTTAATTTGTTTCTCTGCTTTTTCATGTGAAATAATCTATACAGATATAAGTGAGAAACAGACTATGAGAGGCATTGGTCAAAGATGTGTTCCCCACTGAAAACACATTCTCATAAAAAAATGGCAAAATCAGATCAAGAGTCATGTATACTTGTTCAATTAAAAAAAGAAAAAGAAAAATAGTGTTCATCTGAGTTTGATCGAATCACTTGTAACATGGTATTTTTTATCGAGTCAAATGAAACTTGCCCCGAGTCCAATAAGTGTTAAACCTCTCTCTCTCTCTCTCTCTCTGTGCGCGCGCGCACATGCTAATCAACCAAGGTGTAATTGGTGTCAGCATCACATCACAATGCATGGCGCAACCACAATACTACCCTCTCAGACACAATCCTCTGCTTCTTCTCCCCTGTTAGCTACTTTCATTTCATGGTTCTCTCTCCTCCTTCCGAGTGCATCATGAAGCAATGGTTGAGATTTTGGGTTCTCATGACTTCATCTGCCATTAATCTGACATTGAATGATTGAGATTGAAAGTGATGGTCTTATAATTCTTGATTGATCCTCTTCAATTTAGGTCATATTTTTTAAAACCCTTATAATATGACATTCTAATAATCATCTCATCATATTTATTTCTTTACTTCGTTTGTTTATTTTTCTATGGACATGTGAAAATAATTTATAAAAAGAAGCACATAATAAATTCTAGCTCTTTATAGTAATTTGATTTCCTTCAATCATCAGTTTAATTTTTCATACAAAAAGGCATATAATGTATTTGTTGTCTTTATCCACATGACACACTCAAGTCACCAAGTTAAAAAAAAAAAGAACGTAGACTTAAAAAACCTAAGGCTCTGTTTGGTTGTAATGGGAATTTAAAGGGAAGGAGAGTGAAATTTTCATACTTTAAAAAGAAATGTTTATAATCATTACCCTATATGATTATATAAACTATTTAATTTTTAACCATATTTAGTAATGATATATTTTACATGTAATTTTTATTTTATATATTATAGCAAAGGGTTTTGGATGCAAAGTAAAGTGAGATGTTATAACCAAATATAGAATGGTTTGAAGTTAATGTTAAAGTCACATGGGTAATGGTTTCATATATATTTTTTTTAAGTATGAAAATTTCACTTCCCTTCCCTTTAATTCTCCTTACAACCAAACATAGCCTAAGTTTTCCAAAAATACTACAAAGTTACTTCGGAGGCCAAAGATGGTCTTGTGCCATGTGGCATTCATCAGTTTGCATCAAAACTTTGTGACAATAGCTTCGAGATCCTATAAAACTTGTTATTTGATTTTTATTTTATTATATTCACATGCTTACACATTTTTTAAAACTGTTCCAAAAATTCAATTCTAAGTATAGGGCATTTCCACAATGGAAAAATAGAGAAGTATCTACTCCACACAAAGTTACTTTCACATGGTAGGTCAGATGCATCTGAAATTTTGTGAATAAGTAAGCCCAAGATCCTTGCTCACAATTCAGTACAAATGGAGTTGAAAAGTGGCGCGGACATGCATGGTAGTGTAATTGAATTTGAATATATATATATATATATATATTGGTGAAATTGAATTTGAAATATGGAATTACCCTTATAGCTTATCTAGAAATTTTTGTAGATATACAATAATCAAAATTCTCACAGTGTTATTCCATGTAGCATAGCATAACTAGGTGTGCAAAACATGTAACATTTTCTATTCCATGCAGAGCAGCTAGAAAACTTTTTACCTTCCAAATAGAAGGGTCATCAGAGGAAAGGAGAAAAAGAAAATATAACACCCCGTGTGTGGCTCCACTGGTCCAAAGGCATTGTGTGTTAACCGACATCTCTAATTCAGGTTTCCTCACGACTGATCTGTTACATGGGTTAAGTGTGGTTAAGTGTAACCGGAGTTTACCCTTGGGCTTGAACAGTAAAGTTGGACAAGTTCAAGGGATACCTGTTAAAAAAAAATAATAAATAAATAAAATGGAAAACATACATGATGTACCCATTTGATTGAGATAGACCACCAAAATTCTGGGTGTTCAATTTAGGGATTCTCCATCCATCCATCCGTACGACAAGATGACCAACAACATTGACTTGGACCATCTGTAGTGCAACATGGCGTCTGGCAAGCATCCAACGCCAAAAAATGTCTTTAGGCTGCGTGCAACAAACTTGGGCTCTGTGCTTAAGCATTTCTGACTGTTGAATGTGTGCTAGACACCCTATTGCGCCACAGAGGAATTCAATCCCCAACAATACTGCCACATAACAAATTGTTGGTGTTTTATGAGTTAGGAACCAGAAAAATCTATTTGTGTTACGGAATTTTTTTTCTTTAAAATAAGTAGGCAAGATGACACCAATGGTTAATTCTACGGTTCTACTAGGAAAATCCAAACATCGCAAGAGTCTGGATGGAGGTGAGAGTCAACTAATCAATTTATAAGAAATAACTCTCTCTCTCTCTCTCTCTTGCTCTCTCTTATGCCCTAATATATGTTGTCCTCCGTAAGGGTATCCATTGGTTGGGCCTAATCAGGTTTTTCCACTTTAAGGTGATTCATTCATTTAAGTAATTGGTCCTTATAGGCTTTGCATGGTCCCATTTATAAATATTTAGTCAAGTAGCAATCTTAATCAGGTTATCAATAATCGAATTAAATGGGTAAATAAAAACATTTATTGCAAAATGGGGGGGGGGGCTTAAAATATTTTGGCCTCAGTTGGGATGTCCTGATCGGATGCCCCTCAAGTAGCACCTTTGCATCGAGAATGACTGAATGTTAGTTGCGACAAGCTTGAGGTCGACACATTTAATAAATGAAACGGACTGATTTTGGGCTTTCCCGGTCATGTTCGATTAGGCCTACCGATGTGGATTTGCAATTGACACCCCTACTCCTCTGTAAAGATCCTTATAAGTCATATTGTCGAAATCACTACATTGACTATTGATGGGATCAAATTAAACCAAAATTCAAATTCATGACTAGATAATGGTGCATGTTTATTTAGTTAAAGGCTTGAAGCAGTGACAGATTTGCCATGTGTAGATATTATAGGTAAATGGTACAAGTGTTCCTTCATGTGTGAAGAAGAAGACGGAATCTCTTCTCCAGCATCTCTGCTGGTAAACCTATGACTAAACTCATTTCATCATTAATTTTCACCGATTGTTGCATAAGATTGAAAATACACTTTTCATACTAATCAAAGGGTTCTGACCTTAATGGCGAGGAGGTTGGATCTTAGATAGATTGACATAAGATTAAGATATAGGGTTTCCATTACTCATAGAATGAAAAGAACTCCCTCACCATTGGTGATTTGACCGTATGATAAGACATTCATCCCATTATAAGCTCTCACCCTCTATCCTTTGTGTGGGATTGATAATATGAATGAAAAGAAACCCGGTCCCAAATTTAATTGTAGAATGGTCACACTGAGCACCTCATGACATTCATTTTATGTGGAATCCATAAACTTAAATCATTGGACTAACATGGCCCTTAAGATTACGCAATCCTGGAAAGAGATATCTAGCAAGTAGCCAAAACGAAAAAAGAAAATGTGAGAAAAAACAAGATTTTAGTTGAATTTTGTAGAAGCTGGGAAAAAAAAAAAAAAAAAAAAAAAAAAAAAAAACCAGATACCCTAATACTGATGTTGACAAATCCACGCTCCACGAACAACCATAACCATACATAGTTACATCAGCTACAAGGCATCGAAGATAAAAAAAAAAAAAAAGCAGATCGTAAAAGTGGGTCAAAATCAAGGGAGTGAAGGTTGGAGTGACAACACCTAGCCTGAATCAATAAAATCTATCAAAATTGATCGAAAAAATTCAGATCGAACCAAGCTGATCTTTATTAAATTGGTTTTAGAATGAGGTATTTCAGGATCAGATGAAAATTGGATCAAATCGAACCAATCAATAATCAAAACCGAATGAAACTGAGTAAAAAAAAATGTGATTATGAGGTTATAAATGGGTTACTTGATTATCGATATTTTATAATATAAGTGAAAATGTTTTCTGTTGTAGAGGGAATTATTACGAAACAATAAATTTGAGGTTATAAATAGAAAAATTGATTTGTAAATTGTAATAATACTTCCATTGATCTTCTTGTTCAATATATAAAATTAATTGGATATGAATGATTGGATAATAGGGTTCATTTTATGATTTCAATATTAGTTATCTTCTTAGTTATTATCTATCAATTGGTTTTAATATTAATTATATTTCCCTTACAATAAAAAACCATGATTTCATCACAAATTTAAATTTTTTTCGCCAAATCTTTCATCACAGAAGTTATGAACGTAAGATTTCATTATGGTTCAAGTCCAATAATAAACTGATATAACTGGTATAAACCCGATATTGAAGAATCAAAATAAATTGAAATCAAACCGGACCGAAACCAAAATTCATCAAAAACCGAAGTTCCTTAATGGATTGATTTTGGTCCCTCTCATTCCTAGACTGTAACCGATTGAGCCAGACCAAAAATGATTTGAACCGACTGTTTGACACCCCTAGGTGGGGGATAGACAAAATTTTCTTGCAAACTACAAGAAAATGCTATCCTACTGGCGCAAGTACACGCCAGCACATGGGGCCATGGGAAGGTATGCAGGAGCATCTTCAATGTAAGGGTGGTATGGTCTTCCTGCACCATTATGTCTAGATAAACTCAAAAATGTGTCAAATCTAAAACCAAAACCGGCCGTTTAAGACTGAATCTTCAAAAGCTAGAATATTTTTTAGGTTCAGTTCGGTTTAGTTTTATGATTGTTAAACCGAATTAAATTACCTTTTCAAAACAATAAGGAACCGAGTAAAATTAGATTGTTTATTTACCATTTCATTCAATGTGGATGATAAATTCTATTCCCTTTTAATGTTTGATAAAATTTCGGTAAATCATGAACCTTAAAGGGGTGGGAGATGGACAAAATTTTCTTGCGAACCAGGTTTGTAGGAAATTTCTAGCTGCCCATAATTGCATGCATCAAAATAGAATTTCATTCCAATTAAAAGGGATGTTTTGGAAATGGGAAGAGAATGCTACACTGTTGGCATAGGTACACGCTAGTGTGTAGGCCCATGGGAGGGTAGCAGGAGTATCTTTAGTGTGGGGGTAGCCTGGTCTTTCCACACCTGCTAGGTAAAGGTGTCAATTTAAAACCAAAAATCACAACCAACTATTTGAAACTAACAACTAGTTCCATTTTGATTTCAAAAGCTTCAATCTTTTCAGGTTCAGTTTGGTTTCAATGTCATGACTAAAACCATTAAATCAAACCAAATTACCTATTTTCAAAACGAACAAGGAACTGAGTAAAATTATATTCTTTTTATCATTTCAATCAATGTGGATGATAATTCGATTCATTTTTAATGTTTGATAAAAGTTGGGTGAATTGTTGACATAACAAATGAGAGTTTTTTTTGTCGGTAAAGAAGTAAAAAAAGTTTATCCAAACACCTAAAATAGAACCTAAACTTAATATGAAACCGAATTAAAACTGAATAAGGAGTCCAATATGAAACCAAATAAAAACAAACCGAACCAAACCGAGTCAATTCGATTTTGATTTCTAAAATCTGTTCCTATTCTTAGCTCGGTTCGATTTTAGTTTATACATCTTATATCAGAAATTGAACTAAGACCAACAGAATAACCAAACCCAAATCCAAATAGATTGACACCCTTATGTCTAGGTGTAGACATACACAAGTATGTAGCATTCTTTCTTCTTTTCGAAAAAAATGCTAAAACCTAAGAAGATTTTTGCGAGAACGAAATTATTCTATTTTGACACATACAATTGCAAGTAGTTGGAAATTTTCTACTGCTTCGTTTGAAGAAAATTGTTTTCCAAAAAGTAGGCTAGCCAGCTTTACATCGAATAACTATGTTAGGTCCATATAATGGACTTTCATAAACATGTTTGATGTGTAGTCTGGATAGGTATATAGCACAAGTCAATTCCTTTATGGACAGAAATGATCAAAAGGTTTGAATAAGCTTTTAGAAGTTCACACTTCACTTCGAAAAGCGTCAAAAGTGACAATTTGATTAAGAAGCAACAATTGAAACAAAAAACCAAAAATGAAAGCAGAATGCTATGAAGTCTTGTGGCCCGAATTGGGCCAAAGAGGGGTTCCGCGCAAGGCATCAACAAGGACAGATATTTTTTATTTCACGAGAATGATGTGACATGATGCCTACTCTGGCTATCACTCTCATTTGGTTTGAACCTGTTTTAGCTAAGGATACAGTCTAGGCATGCCCTTTTGCAAGTAATCCCTGCTTTTGGTCCCTTATGGTAGAAAAAGACCCTTGAGTGTGCTAGGCTTTCAGGCTTTGGTTGCCGTTTTGTGCCATTTTTTGCTCGGGTTGCTTTGCAGTTAGATACTATAATTAGGGGGGTTCTTGATCGGTCTCGACTAGTTGTGTTTTTACCCAGCGCAGTTTCTCCGATGAGTGGTGATGATTTAGATATGGAGTATGCCCATTATTTTTACTGAATCTCTATGGCTTCACCTTCTTCCTCTCTTTTTTCTTCCCCTCGACGATCTTCGTCATCCCGTTCATCTTCTTCATCTTCCTTAGACTATCTCTATGAACTTTCTTATGTCCTTGATGATCAGGTTATCCCTGCTACACCTACACCACTTCTTAATCCATATACTATCTTTCCAAAGACCCCACCCCTTCTAAATGGACAACCCTTCTTAAACCTAAGAAGACTCCACCTCTGAAAGAATTGGTTTAGGCTTCTCATTTTAATCAATTCCAAGTCCCTGCTACTAAAAAAGAATACTTTTTCACTCTTGAGATACCTTTGGAGTTAATCCTCTAGTGGATTCAACAAGGATATACCCACCTCCATCTTGGAGCCATCAAATTTGCTCTCTCTTTCCATGACAAGAAAGGACTTCTAGTAGTTTCCCGGATAGCTCTTTTAGACAGTCATTTTTGCGGTATCAACATGCCGTAATTGCTACTGTTCAGACAACATTGAATGCAGGAACAGTGTTTTTAACTCTGTTTCCTAATTTTAACATCCCACTATCAGATCCTCTTCTCCCTATTGCCCTTAAGTTTCAAATTCATATTACTGGTGCTCCCCAGTATGCTATTGCTCAAGCTGCTACCTTACACTATCAGATGGCCTATCGATTGCAAAATCATGTTTTTATCCTTACTAGCCATATAGAAGATGCTTTGTTCATAACAATGGACTCTAACCAAGTCCCTTGCTGTACCTATGTCCCACTACAGATTTCACGAGACGAACTCCTTCGTCTCCTCCCCTCTTCTTGGGTTACAGCCTATAAACAACAAGTGTCTAGTTCCCAATCACAGGCTCCTCCAGAACCTGTCTAGTCCACAAACCCAGAATATATCAGACACTCCAATGGTGAGGTAGAAATCCGTTTTCCTCCTCCAAATCTTCATACCCGTCCTTCTTTTCCAACATCTTTTGATATGATCCAAGATAAAATTCCTATTAAATCCTTCAATTCCCAAGGTGGCCCTATCTACTTCTTCCAAGATCCCATTACTGGTCACAAATATTTTGACCTTGTGACTGTGATTCTTGTCTACAAGATTCTGAGGATGAACCTTCACCAACTTGCCGTTCTCCAAGACGAAAGTCTTCCCAACAGATTTAACGAGAACGATATGAATCTGGAGATTCCTCTGTAGGTCCACTCAGTGAAGAATCCAAATACCCTTTCTTTGTTAAGTATGGAAAAAAGGTTACCCCCCAACCTTCTCCCTCTACTTGCAAACCTCCATCAAAACCAGATCTTCCCGCTCCGGTTATTCCTCCCTATTGTATGTATACTCCAGGTTCTTCTTCTTCTTCTCCCCTCAAGAATTTCCCAGGACCAAGTGACTATGGCCCGGATACTCATGGTATTCATCATGTTTGGAAAGTAAAACCTCCGATCCGTCCTACAAGACAATCTTTAGAAATTTATCCAGCCGAAGCAGCTTTGAATTGGCAAGCAGAAAATGCTATTGTTCAAAACCAATACCTTGAAAGAATTCTGGCCCAAACACAGCAAACCCATGGCACTTTGACTCATCATGATCATCTCTTACAGTCTTTACGTTGAGAAATTGATCACGTGTATGCCAGAACTTGCTGGAATTGCTTATAGTGTTGCAGATACCACTGCTACCTTTGCCCTTATTGGCCAAAAGGAAAAACATCTTCGACATCTTGAAGCTCAACTTCAAAGCTTGCAGTGGCCACAACCTCCTTTTGCAACAAGCACGCAGCAACCCCTTCCAGTTACAGTTCCAAGTTTCATTCCACAAGATCCTTTTGCTATATATGCTTCTCCTACTCCACCAGTTGTCTCCTCTCCAGGGACTTTTCCTATTGAAGAACTCAAAGAACTTCAAAGACAACAGCGTTCTCTTCCTAAAAGAACAAGAGCAACTAGAGGACCTGCCAGTGGTAGACTTCCTCTAGCATGGATATCTACTACCGCATTAATGGATCTCAGTGATGAATATGAAGAAGAATTTGCAGATGCCCTACCAGCACCTCCTCCTTTAACACCTTATCCTATGCCCGTCTCCTACCCAATGCCACCACCTCCAGTACTAATACCACCACCTATGCCTCAGACTTCTCCCCAACCATCTACCCCTGCGACGGCTCAACCCCCTAAAACTATCCATACTATCAGTCCCCCTCAGAGAATGCTTTATCTGAGTACCTTACAAACCTTACCATCACTAATCCTCTTCTTTTATTTATGAATGATGGTCCTCATCCTACTGCTCCTCATGTTTCAGAAATGGATGATGACCCTAAAATTCATAATCCTGAGGATCCACCTAGACCAAATCCTGCTCCACCCACACCGCATACCGGTACCAAAACCAGGACCCTAAACAGTTTTTCACCCTAGATGATATCCCTGTCCCTAAATGGGCATCCAGAATTGTAGATTTTCACGTATGGATCAATGCAAAATTAATTCATGAAGGAGCCTCCACTGTCACAGTCTTGTCCAAATTTGTTGTAAGACTCCAAGGAAAACTCAAGGAATGGTATTTAGCTCTTGGCCCTTACAGACAACTTCAACTTGTCTAGCTTGCAGAGAGCCAGTTTATTACCACTCTCTATCAAGAGTTTCTTGGCCCAGTTTCAAATGATTTATCAAAGGCCCGTGACGAATTCCTTCAAATGAAGTGTTGTTCCCTGAACAGGTCAGATATTGATAAACATTTTTCATGAATGACTGATCGTTTCCATAAGATTGGTGGCATTGATGATAAAAATCTCAAACAAGTTTTCCTGAATTCTTTACCAGAATTTCTTGGTGCAGATACACAGCAGTTTTTGAGGAACCAGAACATTCCACTAGCATTGTGTACTATTGGTTCACTCTATAGCTATGCTCTTACTGCTCTTGACAAACTTTGCAACATCAAAAAAGTCTGAAAAGATTTGCAAGATAGATTTGATAAGGTCTCCTCTGCTTGTGATACTTCTTATCTCAAAATTAAATGCAAAGGTGACAAGTCTTGTAATTGTTGCACCAAGAAGTCCTCTCATCACAAAAAGTTTCCACCGTTCTCTCAGCATCAGAAATGGAAACCTAAAAATAAGTTCTCCTTTAGAGCTCCAAAGTTCAAGAAAAAATGGAGATTTCTTCGAAAAAAGCAATTCAGAGGAAAGAATAAGTCTACTTCTTGCTATGTTTGTGGAAAAGAAGGACATTTTGTAAAAAATTGTCCCCTGTCTCGTAAGAAAGATAAGGTCATGCATATGTTATCATTTCTTCATCATGAAGATCTTCCAGATGTAGACATGGAATCTTTGTATTCCCTTGACAAATCACCCACAGATCTTTCCCTTTTTTCCATTGATTTCCCAGTAACAGACTCAGACCCAAAGTCTTCTCTCTCCGAGTCCGAGGAATCTGATCCCCTCTACCAAGTCATTCCTTTTATCTCCCATTCCCAGACCAGCCTACAACCTTCTTTCTTCCCATATCAGGTAGTTTCTCTCCCTCATGTTTCAATTCAACTAATCCCTGAACTTTATGCCAAACCCTTTAAAATCATAGCTTTCCTAGACACAGGAGCTGCTACCACCATTATGAATCTAAAAGTTCTTCCCAAATCCCTTTGGAAAACCCAGGAACCCCCTTTACCATTTCTTGCAGCTAATAGTGAAAATTTTCATGTCAACCTAGTGTCTAAACATCCCATAAAAATCCAGCTTCTACCTACCCTGTCTTTCACTCATACTGTTCTAGGAACCCATTTTTCAGGAAAAGACCTCATCATAGGTTTTGATGTTCTCAGCCATCTCCCACTCCATTGGACTCCCCATGGCCTTGTGTATAAACAACAACTTCTTCCCTGGTCCCCTATTTCTAACCTCTTTTTTGCAGGTCCATCTTTGTTTGAAGAAATTAAAGCACACATCCTTTCAACATCTTGTGCAGAATCTCATATAAAATTTCTCACAAAATGTTCCCATCCTTTATAGCAGAATCCTGACTTCTTTATTACTCTCCCTTTCAAGAAGAATGAAGATGTCAACCCAACAAAAGTCAGCCATCCAGGCATGAATCCGGATCATCTTTCTTTAGCGGTTCAAGAGATCCAACAATTACAGTCTCAAGGTCTTTTAGAACCTACCCTCTTTCCATGGGCATGCCAAGCATTTTATGTTAACAAAAGGGCAGAACAAGTTCGTAGAAAATTAAGAATGGTAATTAATTATCGGTCTTTAAATTTCTTTCTGGATGATGATAAATTCCCACTTCCAACTCGCCAGGCTTTACTCCTCCAGTTGGCCCATGCCAATATCTTCTCCAAGTTTGATCTCAAAGCAGGTTTTTGGCAGTTTGGGATACTCCCAGAAGACAGACCAAAAATAGCCTTCTGTATCCCAAGATACCATATTCAATGGACGGTGATGCCTTTTGGTCTGAAGACAACCCCATCAATCTTCTAGAGAGCCATGATGAAGATCTTTGCTCCCATCCAAGACCATGCCCTTATATAAATTGATGATATCCTCCTCTTCTCTAAAGATGAGACAGATCATCTTCAACTTCTCCGGCAATTTCATAAGATTGTTCAAGATTATGGTCTTATGCTCTCTTTTAAGAAGATGCAAATCGGCGTCTCTACCATTGATTTTCTTGGAGTAACCATCTCAAAAGGACAATATAACCTTCAACCCCATATTGCAACTTCGTTGCAGAGATTTTCAGATGGTCCTCTGACAAAAAATCAGGTCCAACAATTCCTTGGAATAGTCAATTACATGACAGAGTTTCTCCTCAGCAGATCAAGCACACCTCCCTGCTTCACTAGCTTCTACGAAGAAAATCTCTTCCATGGTCTTCTGAACATACCACAGCAATTCAAGCTCTAAAAAAACTCTCTGAGAATCTCTCCACCCTCCAGATCCCTCCTACTGGAAAAAGAGTTTGACAAACAGATGCAAGTGACACTCATTGGGGTGCCGTTCTTCTTGAAGAACAGAATCCAGCCACCAAAAGGACTATTTGTGGTTACAAGAGTGGATCTTTCAAGCCTTCTGAAGCTCATTATCATTCTACCTTCAAAGAAATCCTAGCAGTCAAGCGTGGTATAGAAAAATTCCAATTCCATCTCATTGGTCACAAGTTCCTCATCGAACTTGATATGTCAAGTTTTCCCCGAATGCTTGAATTTTGACAGAAGATCCTTCCCCATGTACAACTTCTCCGATGGGCTCAGTGGTTCTCCCAATGGTCATTTGATGTCAAACACATCAAAGGAAAAGAAAATGTTTTGGCAGATTTCCTCTCCCGACCTCCCTCAACCTTTGCGGTCATATCCTTACTTTTTCCCATAACCCCTAGAGCCTCTACCTCTCAACTTCAACCTCCACCACCTGGTCATAACCATTGTTAGTTAAAACGGGAATGACAAAAAAATAGAAACGTATGGTACGGGTTTTAAACAGATAAAAACGATGAATAGTACAGTAAAAAAAATGGTCAAAAAAACAGGGAACGGCAAACGGACGAAAACGAACGGTACGAGTATTAAACGTGTAGTTTTCAAAAAAACGAAACCAAAAAAATGGTAGTATACTCATGAAATTTAAGAGATTATTACCTGTATACATGCATCTAATATTCCAAAAGCTCTAGGAGTCCCAAGATAAAATAGCCCAATGGGCTACAAGAAAATGAGATGTTGCTAGCTTTAACTTCTCTTTACTCATTGGGCTATAAGAAGATGAGATTTTTTTCCTATAAATAGTATGGAAGTTAAAAATAAAAAACCAAGTACCATATTGTCTTCACTCTTCACTTTTACTAATAGTTTTTTTTTTTAATTATTTTTTTTTATAAAATTCCTATTTTACCCTTAAAAAAAGAATACGCGTTTAAAACGGCTGTTTAAAACGCGTTTAAAACGGATTCTTTTGCCGTTTCCATTTTTTTTCGTATTGTATAATAGCATACGGGAAAACGCGTTTTAAACGACAAAAAAATAGGAACGCGTTTTAAACGCGTTTTAACTAACAGTGGTCATAACCTCTGTTGTTCTCTCCCACCAGATCTCCCACCAGAAATCTTACAAGACCTAACCCAGAGAAAAGTCATTTCCTACAAGAAGACTATAGCCATCTAACTTCTCAAAGTTGCCCTTCGCCGTGAAGGAGTAGTCTTACTAGGTAGCTCTTTCCACCCTGACTACCCATTTCTTACCCTTTTCTCCTTTACTACCCTATATGAACTTCAAGACCTTTCTCTTATCTACAAATGTATCTTTTGGCACCTTTGTTCAGCCTACACCATTGCTCTAAGCCTTCTTCTTACCACTATCCACTAGTTTACTTCTCGTTCGATGTTTTCCCACCGAGGTGTTCCACGACCCAATCTCACAATTCTTACCTTCCTACAACTCTTTGCTCCCATAAATCACTGGTTTAATCTCTTCTCCTCCCATCTCTCATAAAACATGGAAGAGAACCCAAATCAACACCATATTACTATCCTTTTCCACCGTCCCCCCCTTATACACCAAACATTTGAAAATCAACAACCCTGCCATTACATCCATTACACTTCTGATTTTCATATGTTAACCATCAGATCTTATGATCTCTTTACCACTCGAGCTTAGCACAGGAATGAATGGCGAGCCTTTTTACACACTATGTGTTCAGTAAATGACGTCTCTCCAAGTCAAGTTCTTGCCCCTCTTCTTCTTCGAATGGATACTGCATGGGAATTTTATCAAACAGGCAGACTCACTGATCCACGTATTGAACAGCTACTCGACACCTACAATGATTGGTTGATTGATACTGCCAGCTCATACCCAGATAGTAGTTCCGACAACTCTAATAATTTTAATGTATAATTTTATTGTTAAGTGGTCGGTCCCACTAGTGTTTGTTGTTAAGTGGTCGGTCCCACTTATCGTCTTGGTTTAAGTGTTATGTAACTTTTTATCGTCTCGTGCTTTGTAAAAGGCTTTGTACGTGTCCAAGTGTGGGGTCCAGAGTAAACGAATCCAATGTGTTTGTAAGATTGTATAAATAGAGCCTTAAGTGCTCAATAGAGTAGAAGGAACAAGGAAGTTTTATGAATATCCGTGTCAGAGTAAAAAGAACAAGGAAGTTTTATGAATATCCGTGTCAGAGTAAAAATGGTATCAGAGCCGGGTGGACCGGGGGGAGAGTGAGTGCACGTCAATCTCCTGTGCAAGGAGTTTAGTCCCACATTGCTCGTGGATCCCATCCATGGTCTATACTTAAGTCTCTGGGCGCTTTCTCCTGATAAGCCGATTTTGAGTGAGAAAGAAAAGGGCTAAACCCAGATCTGGTAAGAGCCATGCAATCAAGTAAAGTTCTTTTCTCAGAATGAAATTAAGAAAAAGAGAATTTGGATAGGCTAAGAATAAGCTTTATACGTAGAAGTAAACACAATTAATTTAAAACTCCTTAAACATAAGAAGGGGAACTTAAAGAATTTTTATTATGTTTTGAGAAATATATTTTTTTGGATGGGTACACAATAGAAGGGGGAGGGGGAAGGTAATAGCCAGGAATAGAGGTGTCAATGGACTGGGAAACACTAACCCAACCCTAAGGTCTCTTAACTAAGCCCAAGCCAACCCAACCCTAGGTCCGCCTGAGATGTCTCAATCCAAGCCTGGCCTTGTCAAGCTCAACCCAACCCTGCTCGGCCTTATTGATCCTAATTGGGAAGGGCAAGGTTGACCTTAATTGATCATGGCAACCCTTGTATATTTTCATTTGGATGGGAGAGAGAGAGAGAGAGAGAGAGAGACTATTAATCCACTCATTCTCAGCTTTTGAAAGCCAAAAATTTATACTGAAAAAAGGAAAAAGTAAAGATACACATGAGTGGTGTGATCTTAAAAGGTGTTGATAGTGAATAGAGACATTTAAAAAATAATATAAAAAATATAATCATATAATATATTTGTTGTAAATAGTAATAAATGTATTATATACATAGGGTCGGGTTGGGCCGGCCTGGGCTTAACCCAAGGTTCAACCCAACCTAGCTCCGCCTTGCATTGGGCCTGAAAATTCCAACCCGAGCCCGCCTTATGAATTGAAACACTTAACCCAAGCCCTAACCGGGCTCAGGGTGGGCTAGGTTTGGTTCAAGCTGACTGGGCTTTTTTGACATCCTTATTTATTTCTTATACAATAAGGAGACTTGAACTTGAGACCTCCTAGTGAATTTGGGCTTTGCACACCGCAACTTCACCAATTGCGTTAAGCAATTATTGTTAATATTGAAATTATTATAAGCCATAAGGGAATAACTTTGATAAATCAAGCAGATCAAACGATCAAATGTTGGGACTTCAAGTGAACTAACAGAAAAACATGTGTGATTGAAGAGCAGGAGAATGCTACCCTATTGTCGCAAGTATACGCTAGTGCGTGGGCCCATGGGAGGGTAGCGGAATCATTTTTAGTGCGGGGTAGCATGGTCCTACCATATGTGTTGTGTCTAGGTAAGGGTTCCAATTTAAAATCAAAATTAAAACTGGCCATTTGAAACGGAACCAACAGTTCAATTTTGGTTTCAAAAGCTTGTATCTTTCCGAAGTTCAATTTGGTTTCAATTTCATGACTAAAGTCATTAAACTAATCCGAATTACCAGTTTCAAAATAAATAAGGAACTAAGTTGTGAGGGTAGCGGTTGGAGAATTCTCTTCCCCGGGGGAAAAGGACTTGCGTTCGGCCCTCTCTCCTCTCTTTCTCTTTTATAGGGAGGCCTGTGTCCTGTGTACTTTTTTGTGGGCCCCGCACTGCCGTATCACAGCTCAGAGATACGTGGAGGCCTATTTCACAGGAGTGTAAAGTTCATCATTAAGACGGGGGTTTGTTGATGGTCCAATACGGGGGATTAAGATCATACAAAAAGGGGTCTGGAGTCACCACCTAGGATTATGTGCCTAGGACCAAGGGGTGGGCCCGATTCCTGAGAAGATGGCCCGAAAGTTGGTCTAGTCCAGAGATTTAGGGTACGTGTCAAGTTACAGAATTGGGAAAGTTTTAGGCACCCAATCTTCCTGGTTCAACCGGTCTTCCTACTAGATGCTTAAGAACAAACATTTTCCACGATTTTTCCTATTTCACATTCATGGCTAAATTATCACTCATATGTATATTGACTTAATTTAAAAGATTATGTACACTACAACAAGGTTAATATAGAGTCTACATTATGCTAATTCGGGTGAGAAATTATAACTGAGATTGACCCCTGTTTCGGGTTAAGAGGGATGGGACCCTTATTAGTGCTGGCACAAACTGTCTTTTGGATTTTCCTGGCTCAGGGGAAGATGGTCTTGACTTCCAATTTCCTTTTTTGAGAGATCTTGATTGGACAGAGTTCCGACTAGGAATGGTTACTTTCGGATTTTAACTGTGGTATTGATTTGGCAGAGCTTCCATTAGGGATGGGCTACTTCAGGGTTTTGGCTAAGGTGGCACTCCGGTAGAGCTTCCGCTGGGGATAGGCTATGGAAGGGTTAGGTTGTGGGTACTCTAGCAGAGCTTCTGCTAGGATGAGCTATTTCTGGACTTTGGCTAATGTGGCACTCCGGAAGAGCTTCCACTAGGAATAAGCTATTCTCTAGGGATTGAGGAACTTCAAGGCTTACAGAACACTTTGAAGATCCGAAGAACACTTCAAAGATCCGAAGAACACTTCGGATCTTATGAAGATCTCTTTGAAGGCTTGACGAACCTTAAAAGGGGGAGGGAGACTAAAGGGAAACTTTTCTTACCAAAATTCACTCAAAGAAGGCAAAGGATTAAAGAATTTTGAAGGCCTGAAGAACACTTCAAAAAGCTGAAGAACACTTTGGATCTGATGAAGATCTCTCCGAAGACTTGAAAAACCTCAAGGGGGAGGGGAGGAGAGAGGGGCAGAGCTTCTCTACAAAGGGATTCTCACTAAGAGGCTTGGGTTGTTGTGGTGTGAAAAACCAAAGGGAGGGGGTATTAATAGGATTTTTGAACCAATGGGGAGGAAAGGGGAAATTCCCTAGCCAATAGGGAGAAAAAGTGATTTTTCTAAACCAATAGGATGAAAATATGGAATTTTGGACCAATGGAGTAGAAGATGATTTTCTTTGGCTAATAGAAAAAAAGTAAAATTTTTTGGGCCAATAAGGTAAAAAGATACTTTTTTGGGCGAATGGGAGGTTACGGCATAGGGTATGCTAGCGGGGTAGTGTATAGTGCACAAGTGAGTGGAGAGAAAATCTCTTCACCCAATAGGTCAATGGAACAAATATTTCAGCCATTAATGGTGGCACACGAGGTTGGGTAAGGGTGGCGGGGCAGCCATGGGTGCACAAGGTAGGCAGGGTGTGCATGGGGAAGCTGGCAGGGGTGTGCGGCACATAGCATACAGGACAAGCATTGCTACGCGCAACAGGGGTGTATGGTGCAGGCATGGTGCACGCGGCAGGCTGGCGGGTGCATGAGGCTAGTAGGCGGGGGCATGAGATGGCAGGTAGGGGCCCACAACATGCACTCGAGGGCACACGAAGGCTAGTGGGCCATGTGGCATGCGTATGGGGGTGGGAGGGACAGGTTGGCTGGTGTGCGAGGCTGGTAGGCAGGGCCACGAACTTGGCAGGCTGGGGCACACGACGTGCACGTAGGGGCACTCGAAGGCTGGTGGGCACACGCAGTATGAGCGTGGGGGTGCACGGGGCAGGCTGGCAGGGGAGAGAGTGAGGCATGCACACAATGTGCACAAAGGCTAAAGGGCATAAGTAGCATACGAATGGGGGCACGAGGGGCCGACTGGCGGGGGGCGAGCTGCTTTGTGTGCTAGGGTAACTGGCTAGCATGCATGCTGTGCACGACGCTTTGTGCGAAGCTGGATGGCTAGCATGCTAAGGGCTGTGCGTGGCTAGCTGGCTGGCTGGTATGCATGGGGCTATGTGCAGCTAGATGGCTGGCATGCACAGGGTTGTGCGTGCAAGGCAGACAGGGCTACATGCGCACAAAAAATGTGATTTTCCAGGAAAGATTATGGGAGATTCGACTGTCCAATTTTGACATACCATATATCGTTGAAATCGCGTTTCTGAGTACTATCCATCCGTACGGTCAATTTAATCGTATTCCTTCGTATATGAAAATTTATAATTGGGTCCTCTTCCCTCCCGCACGGGATTTTTGGGGTTTTGGGTGAGCAGGGGATGTTTCTAGGTTTCTTTAATCAATTATTATCTCAATCGATCAGAAGCAAGAAGTCATGTCCAAGATCCACAATTCATCATAGCCGAAAGGGGGGTGACAAAATTGGGTGTCTATAGAATGCCCCTCTTTGACCGAGGTCTATGCCAACAGCTGAAGGGCAAAGAAATGAACGACCACATTTTGTCACCCGAAGCATATACCGCTGTCATTTTGCTCATTAATAACGGAGTTAAAAATGTAACAGGTAATATCTTTTAGCTACTTTAAAGTTTGAGACTTACCTGGGCTGCTGATTTGTAGGAAAGAAATTCACTGCTCTTCCAATCCTACAAAAGACGTTAGTACTTGATCTTTGTCTTCTCTTATGCTAGGCTTCCATATGCCAGTATAGGGGATTTTCTCTCTAGGCTGGGTCTTTCGACCCATTTTGGGCTATCTGGGACCTTCGATTACAAGAAAGAAATTTACTGCTCTTTCAATCTCGCAAAAGAAAAACATTTGGGTTCCTAAATTTTCCTTATTCGGTCTTCCATGTGCCAACCTAGGGATTTCATTAATGAGATTAGTCCACTCGGACCCGATTCAAAGAGATTGGGCCACCTAGGGCCGGGTTAATAAAATTGGGCCACCTGGGGCCAGTCCAATGAAATGAGGCCACCTGGGGCCAATTCAATGAAATTGGGCCACCTGGGGCCTGGTCAATGAGATCGTTTCTTTTCTTGATTTCTTTCATGTGCCTTGATTGAAATTCTTGAATTTTGAACCCAGAGATTGGAGTCTTGAATTTTACTCTTTTTTAGTTGGAATCTTGCTCTTTGCTTTTGATTTGGAATCTTACTCTTTACTTTTGATTTTTACTACAATTTTGTTTGCCAATGGGATTTGACTTTCACCTTCCCTCTTTATGTGATATAATTTTTATCTACCACACAAATTTTGATTTGGATTTTACCTTCCCTTTTTATATGATGTAATTTTTTACTTACCCATTTGCTTTGTATTTCACCTTCCCTTTGATTTTTACCTTCCACTCTCATATGATATAATTTTCATCTACCAAAAGAAATAATTTTGAATTTGGTATTTTGTGGTAAGAACCTTTCATTTGCACCTTGGAATTGGAATCTCAAATTTTTTTTATCCTAGGAGCACATGGGGGAATACCACTGACCTTGGCCAGATATGGTCATCCAAACATAGCTCGGGAGTGGTACAAGATGCTCCCCTGCAAAGTGAAGGAGTTGGTTAACTCATTATACCTGAGTCGATTGGCTTCCATAGAGACTAGGAAGTTCATCCTGGCACTGGCAGAGGCCCTGATGGAGCGATGGTGACCGAGCACTCACACCTTTCATCTTCCTACTGGAGAGATTATCATTACACTTCTGTGCTTCTATGCTTTGACGAGCATACCATTTGGAGGGAGACCCTTGTCTTTTCCTAAGACTCTGACAGCACAGGAGTTCATAGATCTGATAGGCTTGACATTCAAGCCAACCAGAAAGATAACTGGTTAGGCGAGATTAGTGCCCGTTGGTGGAGAACAGACCTGTAGGTGAACCCTGGTAACATTGCGTAGGTGACCCATTCTTTAATTTTATTTACTATGGGTCAGTGCCTCTTAGTGACCTTCGGGGTGGGGTAGACATTTGCATGGCTGCCTTCTTTCGGAATATTTGGGAAGTGGACGCCTGAGATTAGGGCGGGGCTGCTTATGCATACTTTCTGCGGAACCTAGACCTACCATCATATGGAGACCGAGGTCTCAAGGGAGCGGGTTACATCCTCCAGGTAATCTCTCATCCTTGTACCCATTTCTTTTCATTTGGTTTTATTTACTCACTTTGAATTTTTAAATCAGCCCTGGTGCTATGAGAATTTGGAGATTATGGCTCCCATACTAAAAGATCCTCGAGTATCGTCCTTTTCCATAGCCTCGAGATGGGGAGACAGCTGAGTACTCAGGGGCCCGCACCATCCTCTAGGGACCACTGCTCGTTCTTTCCTGAATGACCTTACAGAGGTAAGCCATACTTGTCATTAAATTTCCTTCTGTCCTGTGATGTGCTTATTTTTTCTTGAATTTGCAGGTCACTTGGAGACCATTCCATCCTCTTATGTTCCCAGATCTTGATGAAGTCACCCGGGCTAGATATTTATCAGAGAACAGAGTTTATGGGGCCATGCCTGGTATTTAGGAGAGAGAGTTACACCCGAATGGTCTGATTCTAATATATGCTTCACTCCTTGTCTTCCTCCACCGACCATGCATTGTCCAGAGCACTGTAAGTTAAAACGCGTTTTTTTAAACGCATTCCCGTTTTTTTGCTGTTTAAAACGCGTTTTCCCGTATGCTATTATACAATCCAAAAAAAAAAAGAAACGGCAAAAGAATTCATTTTAAACGCGTTTTAAACGGCCGTTTTAAACGCGTATCCGTTTTTTAAGGGTAAAATAGGAATTTTATTAAAAAAATTAATTAATTTAAAAAAAAAAAACCTATTAGTAAAAGTGAAGAGTGAAGACAATATGGTACTTGGTTTTTTGTTTTTAACTTCCATACTATCTATAGGAAAAAAATCTCATCTTTTTATAGCCCATTGAATAAGGAGAAGCTAAAGCTAGCAACATCTCATTTTCTTGTAGCCCATTGGGCTATTTTATCTTGGGACTCCTAGAGCTTTTGGAACATTAGATGCATGTATACAAGTAATAATCTCTCAAATTGCATGAGTATACTACCGTTTTTTTTGTTTCGTTTTTTTGAAAACTACACGTTTAATACTCGTACCGTTCGTTTACGTCCATTTGCCGTTCCTTGTTTTTTTTACCCTTTTTTTGACCGCACCATTCATCATTTTTATCTGTTTAAAACCCGTACCGTACGTTTCCATTTTTTTGCCGTTCCCGTTTTAACTAACAGTGGTCCAGAGTGCATTCCTGCAGATCAGATCGAGAGACTAGCTGACGGAACATGGGATGATTTGTTCCTAGACCAGGATAGGGATTACAAGACCTTCCTTGAGGAAGAGACAGTATGCACCCCTTTTGGTCCTGACGGTCCAGTGATATATTGCTCTTCCTTGGGTATCACCTTTATGCTTTAATTTCTTTTTGTTTGGCCTTGACTAATGTTCTTTTAGGGGAGAACACGACATACAAACCTTCCTACTGTTCAATCACATGTTGGTGTTGCTGGTCCATCCCAAGCCGAACCTTCTACTAGTGCGGGTGGATCCCTTAGGATAGCCACCATTCCCTTCCATGGCTTCCCAAGTTGGTCATATCCCAACATAGAAAATCCTAGCATCCCTCATTTTTTGGGGCGGAGAATAGACATAGATGCTTCTCTCGGTCTGCCTATTCCATATGACTATGTGAGTATCTGATCATTCCTCATTTGCTTGGCTTTTGACCTCCCTTAGCTGATATGTGCCTTCTCAAGTGTCTCCAGAGGTCTATACTGAGATCAGGAGGATGCATCAGAGCTTGTGTGAGGTGGTGATCGATAAGGTATCTTTGCCCCTTATTTTTTTTCCTTCTTTTATTACTCTTTTTCTTAACCATCTCTTATATTCCTCAGGATGGAAGGATTGTTGCCTTGGAGAGCCAAGTCAGCTCCTACCAGCAAGAGAACGCCCAGCAGCAAGCACAGATTCAGGATCTAACCCGTGGACTCCTCGCCATTCCATGAGGGCGACTATGGTTCAGACGAGGACTTTGACTCTTAGGGATCTGTTCCTGTAGTTCTTACAAGCACAAACACATGTATATCTTTTTTCTTTTTCTTTTTCCCTCCCCCTGTTTGTTCATTTTGTTTTTTTTAGCATTTTATGAATGGAAACCTATCTTTGGCACAAAGAAAATCTCCTTTTGTTTATGGTTTGTAACGTTTAGGCATAATTAATTCCATAACTCAAGTCTTCATTAGAATAATCGGGATAATATGAAAATCCAAATATTTCCTCATTTTACTACCAAGTGAATTACATAAAAATAACTTTCCTACCATGAATGGGATAGATGGGTAACAATATAGGGAGACAATTCTTGGGCTGGATAAAAGTTCACCAACTCCTCTGGGTCATTTGCTTTTAGTCCATACTGTCGCCTAATATACGTAGGCAAGTAAAAGGACGTGTGAGTCAATCCCATTAACCTGACGTAGTTGTATCAAGGGGTCTTCATCAGAAAATCTTCTCGTGACTTCCCTGGGTATCTCCATGTAATATTCTTTGTAGTTCTTCCTTGTAGGTACTCTTTCCAATCAACAATGAGCTTAAATTCTGGGGCTTCCCTCCTTTCCTGGTAGCAAAGAGCTCCGAGTTGGCATTCTTTCAATGGCCTAGTCAACTTCAGTTTCTCGAGGAGCCAAATCTAGAAAATAGCAGGACTTTTTTGATACTAATCAAGTTCGAATCTATGGCTATGGCTCATGTCATCAAATCCCTTGAGCATTTCTGCAAGGACTGTAGGGATGATATCACCTCATTTCTTCAATTGCTTTACCACTTCTATCAGAACGAGTGGTGCACCACATCCAGGGGTTCGGAGAACATAGCGAGCTATCATGCAAAGTAGATAAGCATCCTGTGATCTTTGTTGATGGATACTGAGCATAGATCTTGGCCACCTTCAGAATATGAATCTTCCCATATCTAACGAATTGCTTCACTTCCTCCTCCTTCCATCCGAAGAAATCCTGAATTTCCTCTGAGTAATCTTTCTTCAAAGATGGTTGTATAAACCTGCCCTTGGGTGGAGATAGCATACAGACTCAGAATTCTTCGAGAGTTGGGCAGATCTCAACTGATCTAAACCGAAACACATGCAGATTGGTATCCCAGTGTTGAGGCACTTGTCGATGTATATGGTGATGTAATTTTACACATCCGATTCGACTGAGCATTGATATATTTATAGATTCCAGCAGTCCTGGTGCTCTCATGTTTATGTCCAAGTTCCATTTTCTCAATGTCTCATCCAGCAAGTCCATAACTTTTCCTACAACCATCAGAAATAAAAGAAGAGGCGGTGATTTGCCAAGTATCACTCATTAGCTATTGACACAACCAAACCTTTACCACTGTTACATCAAACACTTTTTATATAGATTTTTTGACTAATCAAGGATGGGGAATAAACTAGCCTTGACATACTGGTGCCTGGTGACGACTATTGGGGGTGGAATTCTGGATAAAAATTTGGAGGACCATAGGTGAATGACAGATACCTAATGGTCTTGTATGGCAAATGGTGATTCTTGGGGGACACAAGCTATGATGATCTTTTGGATACTTTGATTGTTAATCTAGGAACTAATTTATTGCCTTGAGATGGTTGAGACCGCACTTACACATGTCAACTCGCCTTCGTATCTCTTGAGAGGAATCAAGCCTAGCATAGTTCGAGCTATTCACCCTTTCAGACATAATATTTCTTGAGTTGATCCATATTGAATAGTCTAGGTATGTCTTCACTATTGTGGTCTAAATTTTTATAGCTTTGCTTGGTAGAATTTCTTTGATAGTGAATGGGCCACTCCAGTTGGGCCTGAATTTCCTGTTTGGGTCATAAATTAGAGCTCTTGGTTCTCGAAGAACAAGCTCACCCTCCTCTATATGATGGGGCTTCACATTCTTATTGAAGGCCCTTGCCAGTATCAGTTGATACTTCTTCAAAGTATCCATAGCCTTTATACGTCTTTCATCGAGAAAGTTGAGCTCATCATGTCTGGCCTTCACCCATTCTCTTTCAGGTAGCTGACTATCCAAGAGCACCCTCAGGGATGGCACCAGGATTTTCATGGGTAGAACTACCTTAACCCCATACACCAAAGAGAAAGGAGTTGCCCCTATCGAGGATCGCACAGAAGTCTGACATGCCCATAAGGCAAGGGGAAACTTATCTGACCAGTCCTTGTGTGTTTCAGCCATTTTCTATAGGATGACCTTGATGTTCTTGTTAGTCAGCTCTACTGCCCCATTGGTTTATGGCCTGTACGTGGTAGAGCGATGCCTTTTAATACTAAACTTTTTGCAGATTTTATCGATTTTACCCAAAAAATGGGATCCCTGATCTGATATCAACTCTTGAGGTACTCCATATCGAGAAATGATATTTTCTTGGATGAATTTTGCCACTTTAGAAGAGGTGAGGTCTGCATATGACTGAGCTTCTACCCATTTGGTGAAATAATCAATGGCTATCAAAATGAATTCGTGGCCATTGGATGCCTTGGGGTTGATCTACCCAATGATGTCAATGCCCCAGGTAAAGAATGGCCAAGGAGAACAGAGTGAGTGCAACTCCATTGGAAGGATATGTATGATATTGGTAAATATCTGACATTTGTGGCATTTCTTGACAAAGCTTACACAATCTGCTTCCATTGTGTTCCAATAATATCCTAGTCTGGGGATCTTTTTAGCTAGCATTCTGACATTCATGTGGGGTCCACAAAGGCCTTGATGAATTTCCTTCATGATGATTGTAGCTTGCTCTTTGTCCACACACAACAACTGTATTCCATCATAGTATTTCTTGTATAATAAGTCTCATTGAAGGATAAATTGGGTGGCATATCTCCTTAAGATTTTTTCTCTCTTTTAGTTGCTTTAATCAGATACTTCTTTTCCCTGATGAAATTGACTATGTGAGCAAACCAAGACCGACCATCTATAGTGAGAGAGTTCATTGAATTCTAATAAATGAGCCTGCTTCTTTGTTCCACTAAGAATGGTCGAACCCTAGCTATAGAATTGCACTCTACCATGTAAGCCAAGGTTGTAAGGGTATTGGCAAACCGATTGTTGTCCCTTTAGAAGTATTCAACGAGATCTTCTCAAAGTGTCCAATCACTTCCTCCAGATGTTCTTGATATGGTTTCAGCTTCTCATCTCTGCTCTTCCACTTTCCATGTGTCTGATAGATGATTATGGATGAATCACTATATACCTTGATCTTTTTTACCCCAATGGTCAGGGTAGTTTTGAGTCCCAAGGCACAAGCTTCATATTCAACAATACTGTTAGTACAGGGGAAATCAAGGCGGAATGATGAAGGCAAATAAAGACCATCAGGGGTGACAAGCAATATTCTTGCACCACACCCCTTTTGATTAGCTGCATCAAAGAACAACTGCCATTCATTAGCTGTCTTCTTCTTCTATTACTGTGATTTCTTTATTGGGAAATGCATCATCCAGGGCTCTTCTATCTTCTATGGGGTGGACAGCCAAATGATCAGCTATAGCTTGACCCTTGATAGATTTTTAAGCAACATAAGTGATGTCAAACTCTAATAACAACAACAACCATCGAGCCATCCTTCTTATTAGAGATGGTTTCTCAAAGAGGTACTTGATTGGGTCCATCCTTCAGATCAAACGTACCAGATAAGCTACCATATAGTATCGCAACCTTTTTGTTCTTCAAATCAGTGCAGCACAAGTTCTTTCCAAAGATGTATACCATGTCTCATATTCCAAGAATTTTTTGCTAAGGTAGTATATGGCATGTTCCACCCCCTTTTCTATCTCTTTTCGTGCTAGCAGTGAGACCATGAAATATTCTCCTACTGATAAGTACAACAGAAGTGGTTCTCCGTCCACCGGTGGCATTAATACTGGTGGGTTCATAAGATGTCCTTTGATCTTATCAAAAGCTTATTGGCATTGGTCATTCCATTCTATAGCTGATCCTTCTTTATCAACTTGAAGATTGGTTCGCAGATCGTAGTTAACTATGCTATGAACCTATTGATATACTAGATGTGACCTAGAAATCCTCGTATCTGCTTCTCAGTGCGAGGCATGGGAATTTCTTGGATTGCTTTGATCTTGATAGGGTCGACTTCGATGCTTTTTTCACTTACCAAGAATTCCGACAACTTTACTGTCGTTGCCCCGAATACACACTTTTGAGGATTCAACTTCAACTGATACTTCTTGATTTTTTTAAAGAATCGCCTTAGTGCGGGAATGTGCCCCTATCAATCCTTTGACTTTACTATCATGTCGTTGACATAGACTTTCACATCCTTGTTCATCATGTTATGCAATATGGTAGTAGCTGCTCTTTGGTAAGTTACCATGGCGTTTTTTAGTCCAAAAGGAATCACCTTGTAACAATAGGTTCCCCATGGAGTGGTGAAGGCTGTCTTCTCCCGATCCTCTGGGTGCATGCTCACTTAGTTGTATCCCTAGAATCCATCCATAAATGATAACAAGGCATGCCCCTTCATGTTGTCCACCAATACATCAATGTGAGGTAATGGGAAGTCATCTATAGGGCTTACCTTGTTAAGATCCCAGAAGTCTATGACATTCGTACCTTGCCATCTTTCTTTAGCACTGGTGCAATATTGGCTAACCATTGGGGGTATTTTACCACTTGTAGGAACCTCGCATTCCATTGCTTTATCACTTCTTCCCTGATCTTTTGACTCCATTCTGGACGCATCCTTTTAAGCTTCTGCTTGACTGGCTTTGCCCTAGGGTAGGTTGGCAATCGATGTTGCACAATGTTGGGGTCTATATCAGGCATATCCTCGTAAGACCAAACAAAGACCTCAACGAATTCCTTCAGAAGACTAATTATCTGTTCTACTTCTTCGTCATCAAGGGTAGTGCCAATTTTTACCTCTCAAAGGCATTGGTCGGTTCCTAGATTAATTACCCGAGTATCCTCACGGATGGGTTGGGCTTTTCTTGGTTTGCATTGTTTTATTAACTCTTGATATTTATTAAGATCATCATCAGAAAAATGAGGCAAGTCATACTCAGAATTAGAAATTTCATTCATGAAAGAAGGAGTAACAGACTCATCATACATGGACTCTGGACTTTCCTCGAGAGGGAAGGCCAACTCACATCATAAACAGAAAACTCAACAACTGACTCGACTACAGGCTCCATAACTAGCTTGATGCTTTTATCAATGGTATTCAGGGTAGTTGACTCAGTAGCATGAGTAAACTTGAAGTCTTCTCCCATGCTTCTCCAGTTCAGGAGTAGGTCAACGGCTTGGTGGATGAGCAGATGTGGCAAGGGACCTTCTTCTTCTTCTAGAAAAGTCACTGTTATATCTTCATGGGTGCTGACATCAGACACTTGTTTTTCACAAAGATGAGCTGATCCAGCTCATATTCTCTAAAGTCAAACTTCTTGAGGGGTGAGGATTGCTGGAGACTACTCAATCCTCTTTCTATGAAGTCCAATTTTTCAAGCCTACTGATTGAGGCCATCCCTGCTCCTCGGTCACATTTTTGACCACCATCTCGGGTCTTCCCATTGTAGTTAATTTGGGAATAGTGCATGTAGATCATCATTCTTTGTGCTCTCCTTTGCTTTGTATAAGTGCTTCTTCCTCTAAAGGGCCTGTGCTTGAGCTCATGTAACTCCTGAGCTCGTGGCTTTTGTAGAAAAGAACAGATGTGACTTTTCAGATCTATGGGAAGTTGCAGACTCCAGATGAGTCTTATCTTCTTTTTCCATTCCCTCTTCAAGAGTACTCAAGGACTTATCAATTCCTTTGACCGGATCAATGTTGTTGGGTTGTTAAAGGAGAACCCATCTTCAATCAGTGCCACTTCCACTATTCTGGTGATGCAATTGTCTTGAACATTTTCTTTGGCTAGCATTTGCTATTGTTCTACCTCATGAGTTATCCAGGCGAACTCATCTTGAAAGAATACTTTAAATCCTGGTTGCATTTTCGTGGCGGTTTCATCAAACCATGGTTTAGCATTTCTGCAAAAGGAAAAATCTTCTCCTTCCCTTACGAAGTACCCATTGATAGTGGGGTAATAAGTGGCAGATATTTTCCTTGTCATCCTTAGTACCTTTCGCCCTTTGCTACCATTCTTTCTTCTTGGTCCGAGAGCTTGAGGAATGTACCCAGCTAACCATCGGAGTAGGTAATTTTGAAACACCTTGAGGATACTTTTCTAATCCCATCCCTTGAAAGTATTGCATGTTCCTCATCATTTGGTTCACTGGAGGGCTCCATATAGCTTCATAGTTAGCTGAAATCTTTTCATCTGGCATTTCCTTGGCGAGTTTTGCGCAAGTTTCCTCTATTTTAAAACCACTAAGTTGAACTTCCTAGTCTCGTTCTTCTCCATTTTCAATGTTGGCTAAGGTGTTGACCACTTCGGGATCTCTGGCTATTATAATAACCTTCCTCTCATGAATGAATTTTATTTTTTGATGGAGACTAGAGGACACTGCCTTCGCATGATGTAACCAAGGCCTTCCTAAGAGTATGTTGAAATATGCCAGTATATCAATGATCTGGAAATCGATATCAAACTTCACC
This sequence comes from Macadamia integrifolia, assembly GCF_013358625.1. Taxonomy (NCBI): domain Eukaryota; kingdom Viridiplantae; phylum Streptophyta; class Magnoliopsida; order Proteales; family Proteaceae; genus Macadamia; species Macadamia integrifolia. The sequence goes on from NC_056568.1 coordinate 19,976,804, forward strand.
CGGCTGATCATTAGGGTGATGGTGAGGAAGCCAAGAATTTTCCTCTTTGTGTTGTCATATGCCCGTATGGTTTGGTTTGACAGCCTCATCTCTTTTAGGTTGATGCCAATACTCTTTGCCGATCTCAAAGGTAGAACATTCAAAGCAGACCCGTTGTCAATGAGAACTTGGAAAACCACCTTGTCAAGACATTCTACCTTGATGTGTAGAGTTTTATTATGCTAGGCTCCTTTGGAGAGTTCAGAGTTTGAGAACATCAATGACTGTACCGCATATGTTGCCCCTACTATGGCGAGAGATGTGCCAGATCTATCTTGAGTGGCACTTGAACATTGGTGAGAGACTTTAAGATTGCTTCATGGTGTGTGGGGGAGGCCATCAACAATCCCCAAATTGAGATATTAGCTTGGGACTTCTTTAGCTGAGCCAAGACTGGATTCTCTGGTTCTTTCTTCAAGCCACTGGTTCCTGCTTCATTAGTCCTTGACTGTTCTACGGCTAGTGCCTTACCCTTGTAATCTCTTCTATATTGAGTTTCCATCACATTGATAGGTTTCTTCACGATGATCTCCGTAATATAACACTCCTCATCATCACTATTTGTTATGGTAATTATTCCTGCCATAGGATCATCATCCTCTTCTAATTCTCCTTCCTTGCTAGGGGTGGGAAGTCGAGCTCCTCTACAAATGTCAAGGGCCTTGGCTTGCACTTTCTTAACTGCATTGGAAATCCGTGCAATTGTTGTATCCACCATTTCTGCAAGTGTGGCATGTCCCCCTGTTTCTTCAAGGATTCTCAACTACTCGGTATAGCATTGTTCACTAATGGCTACTTCACCTAACATTTGATCAATCTCATCAGCCTCGAGTTTGATGTCAACCAAACGATTATAGACATAAGCCATGTGTTCTACTATAGGATTTTTTTCACCTTCAAAAGTGATCTCATATCCTTTACTCATGTGCCAACTGAATAACATCTGTGGGATAAACCATCGGGTCATCCTCTGCAATTGCATACATCGAATATCCTCCTGGATCCCTGGGTGAATAGTACCCTGATTCACCTAAGGCCCCTGGTAGTCATCCCAGTCCGTGTACTCATCATCACCTTGAGACTCAGAGTCATGTTCATCATTCTCATTTGCACTCTCATCCTCATCGTCGTCGTCATCATCCTCTTCTTTGTTGATTTTCCCCTATCTTGGTTCTTCATCAGATTCCTCTTGACCATCAAATTCCCCTGTATCCAAACGCTCGTAGTATTCAGAGCGTATAGACCGGAAGATTTCTATAGGGCCAGACTTGACTTCCCTGGCCCGAAGCCGGACTAAACTAGATTCATCATCTTCTGTGCCACTCCCTATTTGGATTAGAGAGGTATGTTTTTTGACTTTCAACCCTATTGCCAATGCTATTACTGCTCTAAGAAGATCATCTGTAATCTCTACAATTATCACCAAATTATCCTCTGGAGATATGGTTCTCTGAATTAGTGAAGTGGGATAATTACCTTGGTCTTCTCCCAAAGTATTCACCGATCTTGTTGTTGATGTTATCTTTGGAGAATCTGGTAATGCAAGCATATCCTTTTAGCTATATCCGTCCATCCATCCTTCTTTTGGGTTATCTACTGAACCTTGAGAATGGGATTGGTATGAGGGTGATAAGGGATATGAGACGGGGTGATATGAAGGTGATGTAACATAAGAAATAGGGTATTGTGAGGAAGATAAGAAGTGATAAGATGATGAGGTCCCTTCTCCTTGATGGTGTGGTGAAGGTTGATGATATGGTGGAGGTTGATGGTATGACGAAGGTTGATGGTATGGTGAAGGTGGGTAATATGGTGATAGTGGTAAAGTGGATTCTTTTGTTGATGTGTGAGGAGAATAGCGAGTGCTTGATTTTCTAATTTTTCTTCTGATGGCTCTTCTTTTTTGGGAGTTCTCATGGCCTTGGCCCTTTGACTCATGGCTTTTCTGTAAGTGTGGGCAACAGTTGCAACTTGTTCACATGATCATAGAACATGGGATGACAAAAGTGCTTATCCAACTGATACATGTGAACGACCCTTCGGAAGGGGTCACACTCCTTTGACAAGCATCCTTAACAAGACCATTGATGTGCCCTACCAATTCCAGAGGAAGAGACAACTTCTGCACAAGCAAGAACTTCTTTCTCCACTCAATACGCCTCTCCTCTTGATGCTTCTTAGAATCCCTAATAAAATAGGTTGGATCATAGAACTGAGGGTCCCAATTTTGCCAGTCACTCATTGTTGCCAACATGTTGAAGGTTCCATGGTCTGGGAGTGGATTAGTATTGACATTAGGGGATTTCTTGACCTTGACTTTAATAATCCCGTTGTCTACCAAGTCTTGAATTGCATGTTGCAGACTCAAGCATCTTTTAGTGTTGTGCCCCTTCTGAGTGTGGTAAGCACAATATTCATGATCTCTATACCAAACTGGGGGAGAATTGTTGATTACTCTTGGAGCTACTATCCCTAGCAATCCCTGTTTCTTTAGCTTTTTATACACTACTGTCACGGGCATTCCCAAATCAGTGAACTGTCTTCTTGAGCGGGAAGCCTTCTGAGCAGGGGCATCTGCTTAAACAACAAATGGTTGTGAAGAGGTGACAGGCGAGACTGTCTGTTGGGCTGCACTTACCACATTGGTTTTAGGACCCTTTCTGCATCCAACTCTGGTGTTCGTCCCTGCATCTTAGGAGGATCCTTGATACTGAGCTTCCCTTAGGATTCTATTTTCTGCATGTGTGCCGGTGGCTATCAAGGCATCAAAATTTCACAAATATTGATAGTAGAGAACATCATAATAAGGCTTTAACAAGTTTTCAATCAACATTTCTACTTGTTCTACTTCTGAAGGCCGATCTGCCACCTTGGCCTTATCCCTAAACCTCATCAAGAAGGCGATGAATCCTTCTCTAGGCTACTGTCTCAATGTCTCCAGGCCCCAAAGCTTCACTTCCACTTTAGTATTGTAAGAGTATTGCTTGGTAAAGGCTTTCACCACTGTTGTCCAATTGGGTGTTTGGGCAGACTTCAACTGTGTGAGCTACCGGAGTGCTGGTCCTGATAGAGTTAACATGAAAGCTTATCCCATCTAGTTGTCAGCAAGTTTCCATGCATTGACGATGCTGAGGAAGACTTTGAGATGAGCCTTGGGGTCTCCTGACCTATCAAATCTGTCAGTCTACCATTTGAACTTCTCAGGAATCCTTGCCCCAGAAATGAAACTCATTTCATCAGAATCCATTGTTTGACTTTTTGAACTTTTTCCCATTCGGAGCATATTTTCTAATTTCTTTAATTGCCCTCTGATTTTTCTTTCTCTCTTCGTCTCTGGAGGTTCCATTCGGACAGGTGCCACAAACTCTCCTTCTTCATCTTCAATTACTAACCTAGGAGCAGGGACCTTGGAATAGGCTCCCTGTTGACCATTAGGACGGGTAGGTGAAACTCCTCTCTAACCAGTTGGCTGGACTTGTTCTGGTTCTCCTGAGTCAACTCGAGAAGAATTCTCGTGATGACCTGTAGGTCCGTTCTGATCCAACTCTCGTGTAGCTTGTGGTGGTTCAACCTTGGGAGGGTTTTGGAGTGTATGCAGTATCTGGGCTATTCCTCTCTTGACCTCGACCATTTCTGTCTGCTGGCTCAGGTGATTCAAAGTCGTGTGGATCTATGTGAACTGTGTTGTAATCACTTAGAGGTAGCAATCTCGAAGAGACAATGGAGGTGATACTAGACTTAATCGAGTCAACCAGTTACTCTAACGTGTCTAAATGGACTATGAAGAATACTTGAGGTGTGGAATTATGCCTGAACCAAAAGTGGCTTGCTTTAGCATTCTTACATTCCCAACCCTTTATTCATTCATCCACTCAATTGTCAAGCAATGATCCATCCAAAGTTAGTCCACTTAATGATAGAGAGTGGGTAGGGATCTATGCCCTTAGTCCATTCAATGTCATTAGTAGAAATTTCATACAAATGGTTTGACCAGAATATTCCCATTAATACATTCTCGGTCGATAAAGTTATGTTTTCCTTAATCTTACCCCACTAGGTGACCTTCCTCCTAGTTTCCTTGGATCTTTTAGATAATTCGGCATTTCATGGGGCTTTAACAGAAATCAGCCCAGATCGCATATGGCAAATCATCCATATTTCATTTCTAAGGAGGAAGGACACCTTTTATCCGAAACCCACTTAGGAGAGAATTTCTTTATGACTAGAATGTATTATAGGAAAATTCCTTTTCAAGACCACAAACGAATTCTGCAGATCAACTTATGGCATTCCTAATGGTCTCCATCTATTTCCTACATGATGCGAGCATGCGGTGAATGCAATAAGATTGATAAGGCTTCTTTGACAGGATCTATATATGCAAAGTACGTGATCCTTTTGATATACCCAGAGGTACGAGATTAAAGGGGAGACTTCCTTGCCCATTACTCGTGATTACACACGAGGTTAAGCAAGTGCCCACGGGGTGATGGAACTATGAGTGATTGTGTGTAAAAGTGTAATGCGAAAATATCATTATTTATTCTCAGAATGTCATAAAGTGTATGGACCTCCCCGAGCGTGCTGGCATAATTGCGAACATCCTCGCTATTTAACAATACCCCGGACCATTATACAGGAAGCGGCTACCATTTGCTCTCAGAGTACTCTCCATGATATGCACTGACCTCCTCGAGGGTGTGGGCATGACAGGGAGTCCCTCGCCAAATGATTTCACTTTGAGCAGGATGCATGATGCGGCTAGCGAGTACAAATACAAACATGGGGTTAGCCAAACATGTTTTCAAACAGATGTGGTGAAAAATGTTCTTGCATTTAGAGGTATCATCTAGTGTTGGAAGCTTAACATTATCCCCAGTGGAGTTGCAACTGTGAGGGTAGCGGCCGGAGAATTCTCTTCCCCTTGGGGGAAGGACTTGTGTTCGGCCCTCTCTTCTCTCTTCTCTCTTTCTCTTTTTTAGGGAGGGTTATGTTGTGTGCTTTCCTGTGGGCCCCGTACAGCCATATTGCCTCTTAAAGATACGTAGAGGCCCATTTCGCAGGAGTGTAAAGTTCATCATTGAGATGGGGGTTTGATGATGGTCTAATACGGGGGATTGGGATCATGCAAAAAGAGGTTTGGAGTCGCCACCTAGGATTATAGGCCTAGGACCCGGGGGTGGGTCTGGTTTCCTGAGAAGAGGGCTCGTAAGTTGGTCTAGTCCAGAGATTTAGGGTACGTGTCAGGTTACAAAATGGGAAAAGTGTTAGGCACCTAATCTGCTTGGGTCAACCGGTCTTCTTACTGGATGCTTAAGAACGAACATTTTCCATGATTTTTCCTATTTCGCATGCATGGCTCAATTATCACTTATATGTATATTGATTGAATTTAAAAGATTATGTACACTACAACAGGTCAATATAGAGCCTACATTATGCTAATTCGGGTGAGAAATTATACCTGAGCTTGATTCCTGTTTCGAGTCAAGAGGGATGGGACCCCTATTAGTGCCGGCACAAACTTTCTTTTGGATTTTCCTGGCTCAGAGGAAGATGGTTTTGACCTCCAACTTCCTTTCTCGAGAGATATTGATTGGACAGAGTTCCGACTAAGAGTGGTTACTTTTGGATTTTGATTGTGGTATTGATTCGACAGAGCTTCCACTAGGGATGGGCTACTTCTGGGTTTCGGCTAAGGTGGCACTCTTGTAGAGCTTCCATTGGGGATAGGCTATGGGAGGGTTAGGTTGTGGGTACTCCGACAGGACTTCTGCTAAGATGACCTATTTTCGGACTTTAGTTAAGGTGGCACTCTGGCAGAGCTTCCACTAGGAATAAGCTATTCTCTAGGGATTGAGGAACTTCAAAGGCCTGAAGAACACTTTGAAGATCCGAAGAACACTTTGGATCTTATGAAGATCTCTTTGAAGGCTTGACAAACCTCAAAAGGGGGAGGGAGACTAAGGGGAAACTTTTTCTCCAAAACTCACTCAAAGAAGGCAAAGGATTGAAGAGTTTCGAAGGCCCGAAGAACACTTCAAAGATCATCTTATGAATATCTCTTCAAAGACTTAAAAAACCTCAAGGGGGGAGGGGAGGAGAGAGGGCAGAACTTCTCTACAAAGGGATGCTCACTAAGAGGCTTGGGTTGTTGTGGTGTGAAAAATCAAAGGGAGGGAGTATTTATAGGATTCTTGAACCAATAGGGATGAAAGGGGAAATTCCTTAGCCAATAGGGAGAAAAAGTGGTTTTTCTAAACCAATGGGATGAAAATATGGAATTTTGAACCAATGGGGTGGAAGATGATTTTCTTTGGCTAATAGGAAAAAGTGAATTTTTTTGAGCCAATAAGGTAAAAAGATACCTTCTTGGGCCAATGGGAGGTTGCGGTGTAGGGTATGCTAGCGGGGTAGTGTATAGTACACAAGTGGGTGAAAAGAAAATCTCTTCACCCAACAGATTAATGGAACACATATTCCGGCCATTGACAGTGGCACACGAGGCTGGGTAAACGGTGGCTCGGGTAGCCATGGGTGCATAAGGTAGGCAGGGTGTGCACGGGGAAGCTGGTAGGGGTGTGCGACACATTACGCCAAGGATAGGAGGCATGGCTGCGCGCGACAGGGGGTGCATAGTGCAGGCATGGTGCACGGGGTAAGCAGGAAGGGGTGAGCGATGGGCTGGCGAGTGCATAAGGCTAGCAGCCGAGGGCGTAAGGCTGGCAAGCGAGGGCACGCGAAGGCTGGTGGGCATGCGTGGCATGCATGTGGGTGCATGCGAGGTAGGCTGGTGGGTTTACAAGGCTGGTAGGCAGGGGAGCACAACTTGCACGCTGGGGCGTGTGAAGGTTGGAGGGAGTGCACCGGGCAGGCTGACAGGTGTACGTTGTTGGTAGGCGAGAGGCACGACATGCACGTGGGGTGCCCTCGACATACGGGTGGGGGCACCCGTGGAAGGCTAGGGGTTGCGTAGCGCTGTGCACTGGGCTGGCATGCGTGGGGCTCTACACGCGAGGCAGGCAGGGCTACACTCGTGCAAAAAATGTGATTTTCCTAGAAAGATTACTGGAGATCTGACGGTCCGATTTTGACACACCAAATATCAGAATTGTGTTTTCGAGTACTATCCATCCGTACAGTCATTCTGACCGGATTCCTTTATATATAAAAAGTCATAATTGAGCCCTCATCCTTCCTACACAGGATTTTCAGGGTTTTGGGTGAGTAGGGGATGTTTCTAGGTTTCCTTAAACAATTATCATCTCTATCGATCAGAAGCAAGAAGTCACATCCAAGATCCGCAATTCCTTATAGCCGGAAGGGTGGTGACTAAATTGGGTGTCTACATAAGTAAAATGATATTCTTTTTACCATTTCAGTCAATATGGATAATAAATTCTATTCCTTTTTAATGTTTGGTAAAAGTTTGGTGAATCATGAACTTATTAAATATGGAATATTTTTTTGTTGGTGAAGATAAAAAAAGTTGGCCCAAATACCTAAAATAGAACCTAAACTTAATATGAACCAATTTAAAAGTGAATAACGAACCCAATATGAAACTAAATAAAAATTTGAACTGAACCACACCGAGTTTATTCGGTTTTGGTTTCTAAATTATGTTCCTATTCTCAAATTGATTCGATTTGAGTTTATACATCTTGTATCTTGAATCAAACCGAATAACCAAAACTGAACCAATTGACATCCTTGGTCTAGGAGACTAGGACTCAAGGCATAGACATTCACAAGTGGGCTTCATTCTTTCTTCCTTTCGAAAAAAAAAGAAGGGCATTACATGAGATTACGGACAATTGGGAATTTCATACTGCTTGGTTTGCAGGATTTTTTTCACCCCAAAAACAGGTTGGCTAGCTAGCTTTACAATTATTATGTTAGGATGGTCCATATAATGAACTTTCATTAACATGTTTATTGTGTAGTCTAGATAAGCATAGAGCAAAGTCAATTCCTGGTGCAAGGACCATGCAAGCCACTAATAAGTGTGGATATTTGTATTTCATAGGGATGGGGTGACATGACACCCCCTCTAATGTCTGGGTGCAAGGACCACGTGCCCAGGTAAAATTATTTTCCCCAAAAAAGAATTAAGAAAAAGAACTTGGGACAACTAACAAATAAAAAACAGCTAGCTCACAATCAGCTAGAGGTCAGTTTGTACATATTTTGAAGTGAACACATTTAAAACTCCTTATACAGGGGAAGTTCAATTTTTATTCTGTTGTTAAAATATTACAAGGCACAAGCTAGTAGCTTTGATAAATCAAGTAGATAAAATGATCAAATGGTGCGGCTGCAAGTGAACCAGGAGAAGGATGCATGTATGATCAATCTGATGTCGTGTTAATATTGATGTAAATATATTGGTTGAAGGACGCATTGTATATATTGTATGTGAAAAAGAATGCCACTTGGTCGTGTGGCCCATATACCTAAACATGGTGGAGGATGAATGATGGCCCTACCTGCCTTTATGAAATTCGAAATACATATCCCCTGTTGATGCTCCTGTGCACCCTCTCATTGATCCCGTATTAGTGTAGGAGCCATGTGATCAGGTAGCATTCTTCTTTCCATACATAGCTACTTAATTATAATATATCCTACAAAATAGATGAGGTTGTTAAATAAATTTTAGTTACCTAATAAGATATATGGTGTGGGTAGTTTTATATTTCCATACAAATAAAAAAAGTACTCCTACGTACATTAGACATTTGTTAGAGAGAGAGAGAGAGAGAGAGAGAGAGAATATGGAATATATTAATTGAATTTCAAAATTTCAATTATTTGAGCCCTTTATTCATGTTTTAATTAAGGGAAAAAGGAGTATGTCCAGGAGCATAGCTTTTACGCCTAAACACAGGCCCTTTAAAATGACTAGTCTGCACCCTTTGCACCCTTTAGGAAAGATAAAAATCCCATCCTTATTGATGCTTCTATGAGTGCTCTCATTGTCCCCTTGCAGGGGTGCAGGAGCCGCAGTCCTGATCAGAAAACTCTCTCCCTTCGATTAAAAACTAAAATAAAAAAAAATAAAAAAATAGATAATACAAGATTGACATCAAAGTTATCTGGTCTAACAAACACAACAATGACCAATCAAATCTCAAAGAATAGATAATACAAGAAATCATATATAAGAAGGAGATCATGGGAGCAGAATTTGTTTTTGATATAAATCCGTATTTTTGTTTTCCATTCTTGTTCACACGGAATATACTTTATAACTGAAGGATATATAGGTATAAACCTGTAGAACAAATTCAATTCAAGTAAGATCGTTTCACACAGAATATACTCACCAAACAAACAGCTGACCAGGATTCCAGCTTTGACAAGGATAGAATCACATGTCCATTATTTTCATGGACACTGAAAACCGAAGGCCCCAAAAACTCACATGTCCATTATTTTGACAAGGATTCTAGCTTTGACAAGGATTGTGATAAGGACAGACCATTAAATCACAGCCAAATGTGTCTCAAGGCATTTATTGAGTGGCTTGATGTGAAGATAAGGGTGTTAAAAGGTCAGTTTAAATGTAAACCGCATCGTTTTGAATCTTTTGATGCAACATTTTTTAATGTTGTGGACAAAAAGAGGGGGTGATTAAAGATAATCCGACATCGTGAGTTGAAGGAAAAACTCGTGATTCATAAGCAGAGGTCAATCCCTTCTATATAAAACATGTTTTAACAAAATTGTGCGGGTACCAATCAGTCATTCCCGTAGTAAAACTAAATTTTTTTAGGTTGTAGATTGTTAAGTTGTTGCATCCTCTGCATTGATTTTGTCATCTATATTTGATTATATTTCTCTGAAAATACTGAAAACCTATCTGCTCGAGTCCTTAAGCTTTGTTTTTTGAAGTCTGGCATATGTATTTGTAACCATCTGAAACAAAGGATCACATTTGTCAAGATTATGGGTGGAATCATCACTTGTCTAGCTCCTCAGCCCTCTTATGGGAGAAGAGAGAGTGAAACAAATTAGAGTCATCACCTAAATTAGGATTTTCGACTCATGCAAAATAAAGAATAATTCCATGACTACCCAATAGGAAACTGATTTCTAGGCATGGGTCGTTGTTACCGTTGAAGAAGGTGTTAGATATCCCTAGTCTACCTGGTAAAAACTGGCCTTATAACTACTAGGCTCAACTAAGTAGGACTTGCAAATAAAACTACAACACAAGAAAAGACATAAAGTAAGAAAAAAAATGTGGGGGAAAAAACCAAATATGTGGAGCATTTGGCTGCATGGTTAGTGTACATGGAATATAAATGGAAAATACAGAAGATACATCATATAATAAGAAAATACACATAAGATGCAAATCCTAGATGTATAAAAACATAAGGAGAATTATGAGAAACATATTTATTACGATGAAAACAAAACAAAAATACATAAAATATGTGCATGATAAAATACCCTGCCTCAAATATAGGCCAAGGTATATGGCACTAGGTTCTAAACGCAGTCAGCCTACCTCTACCAAGATCAAAGAAGCAGTTTACTACCTCACAAACCATGAGATCATCCATTAAAATCAGAGTATGCCTATAAAAATCCTTAATTTAATATAATATATGGTGATCAATCTACAATGATAATAATAAAATTACAAGCCCGATAATTAATAATTAATCTAACCCACAGATCTTATAAATAAATACATCTTATAATCATTAAAACAGCAAATACAAATAAAGAAGGAAATCATAATCTTCTTCATTGTGTCTATAAGACACAACCTCACAACCATAGCTGATCATCAATCCACTTCAGCTCCGATTCCACCATCTAAAAATATAAGTCCACGAGGGGTGAGCTTCACAAGCACAATGATGAATGAGCAGGCAAGCACACATATCCAATCATGATGCTAATTATATGCTCATGATAGCAGCCATAACATGATACCACATATGCACAACCACATGATCCATTCATTCTAATTACTAAGTCTCTGTGTATGGGTATAAGTGCTATAAGCAACATAGGTCGTATCCCCTTTTCCAATACGTCGGGCTCCAAGGATGCAAGCTAGTTCTAGCAGGAGTCAACTTATCCCCGAAAGAATATTGTTCCCGCAACTAACCCTATACAGTAACCCCTGACAGCCATGGTTCTGGAATCGCACATCGTCATTGGTCTCCCATGTTGCCTGACAATCATGCATACAATAGGTCATATAATGTTGTACCCTCAAAGGAGACAGTATGTCGTATCCGGGCGTAGTAGCTCTCCATGACTAATCACCGAGTGGGATTAACCAATACATTACTCCCTATTGGTAAGGGATTATAGCACTGGGATGTGATCTAAACCATATACAATCTACATGCATCCACAACAATCCATAGCATCCAATCATCAAACTGTGGCTATAGTTATAATGCTGACTCTGAGGTCATGGTATAGAATCCTCCCTTGGCCACACCGTACCTTAGATCGTCAATGTTATAATCATTACCACTCAACTATATCACTACACATCCACAAAACTTCGATAACATCAATCTCAGTAAAACCATGCCACATGTACAATATATATATATATATATAACTTTATATAAAATACATCCAAAAACAAGGATTCCACCATATTACACAAGGGCACACAGAAATGAAAATATAGAAACACTCCGTATAATAAATCAAACACCCACTCACCTTTATACCCAAATCTGATGTCCTTTCGTTGAATTACCGCCATCGTGTATCCATGCCGAGCATCATAGGTTCTTAATTTTATCAATTCAATATTTAAAGTTAGTATCATTACTTACTGTCCAAGGACAACTCTATTTCTAGAATCCTGTTGTGTTTCTTTACTGAAATCTCAAAACAACCGTTGAGCAGAGACATTGACTTCAAATTGGTATCCCTCACAACCAACTAACTTATTTAGCCAACTTGGCTTCCTGACTCTTATGTGGGTCATTGACCCGACTCACATGACCATAAGTCCTCTATCTGCCTCACTGGGTCAAGATACAAATTATTGGTTACCATACACCCCTTGAGGGAACCTATAGATTTCACAGCCCTTACCTGACTGAGCTGGATTTCCTACACAGATGGGATCCACAAACATTTCTCCCCTCATTATTTCCTTCCCAACTATCCTCCTTGTGTGAATCAATTCTGCTAAGTGTGGGTTACGCATGCTCGAGACATTAGCAACCATACAACAGTACCATGGGTTCTCATAAGTGCCTTTGGACCCCCATCGGCAGGTATAGACTGTGATCACTTGCTGGAGATGGTCTGCAGAAGTCTAAATTCTGCCGGGACCAAATCTCGGGTTCCAGGCCTCAATTTTTTTTCACAATTCCTTTATGTAATGTACAAAATGGGTGGGGTATTTAATTGGTCACTTGCAGTCCAATTCTCCTAATCCCTATTTTAGTTCAATTGGTCCCAATTAGGTTTTTTGGGAATTGATTGGGATTTCTATCCAATTACGTAGAAAGAGGTCCATCCCACTTAATTCATCACCCAATCACCTTTAATTGGATTTATTAAAATTCATGAAACCTTTGTCCAATTTCAATTTGGGTCATTCATTAGGTACAAAGTCAATTTGGGTCAATTGGGTCCAAATTTCCTAATTTACCTACCCGAGTAACCCAATTAAATTTTCTATCCATTTTTAGACAAAATTGGGGATATCTGTGGTATTATCCCACTTCCAATTGCAATCGATTTTTCTTAACTGGAAAAGCCCCTTGGTCTAGGGTTCACTGGGACAATTTACAGTCAATTGGATCCCAAAATTGGCGCTTCAACTGTAGGGAGCTGATTGGTGTCCCCAAAGCCAATTCCCCTTCATAAATTTCATTCTATACCATCCCTATAATATTGGCCGGATTATACTACCACAAATTCACAGGGTAGTTGAGAATTCTTACCACTTTCCGAGTACTTGGGACTTGCAGGTGTAGCAGCAGCTCTCCCCGTGCACCTGTCCAGCTCCTACGCACTTCCCCAAAAGTAGCAGCAACACTGACAACCCTGGGGTTTCTTCTGGTAGTAACTTCGAAAAGGCAACAACTCCACAGCATGAGAGTAGCTCCATGGCAGTAGCATGAGCACCTATAATAGCACACCAACCCTTCTCCCTTCTCCTTCCTTTCCTTTTTCTTCTTCTTCTTCTTCTTCTTCTTCTTCTTCTTCTTCTTCTTCTTCTTCTTCTTCTTCTTCCTTCCCTTTTTTCCTTCTTTTCTGTATGCCCACAAATTCTGTAGGGTAGAATGTGAGAATAAGGGGTAAATTCTCCATTTTATATGGTCTAGCCACATGGACCTTAGGGTTTGTTTGGCTGTACCCCTATAATTAACCAATGAGGTTAAATCTCAATAACTTTGTGTAGGTCCCACCTCTGATTGAGTAGTAAGGTGGTATATAGTTAGTGTGTGGACCCTTACAATTGAGGTAAAGATTGTGGTCTAGGGTGTAGGAGTGTGGGCCCATAGCAAAGATTCCACAAACTTGCTTGCTGTCAGGCCTCCAACAGGTCCAACCGGTTGGCTGCTTGTCAGTGGGGTAACTTGCTGGTGACCCTATTTTTGGTCCACCAATAGCTTAAACCTTTGAGCTTCCTAGTGCGTGGGACTTGTTCCATACCTTTTTGATCATTTCATCACCCTCTTTGGCCTGTAAAAATAGATAATTATTTCCCCCTATTGCAATACATATTGGCCCACAATGGGACAACCATTTGCCTCAGTGTCAACTAGGTCCTAACACTGGGATATTCAGCTGCTTCCAATTTCAGAGTGTTACAAGAAACACCTAAGAAAAATCACACAAAAATCCTTAAAAATAGAAAAAAAAATCCTTTCAGATGAAATAAGTGATAAAACTTGAAGAAAACAACGAAGAGACATCAATACATGGATTGAAACAAGAAAACATAAGATAAAAAAAATCCTAAAACAATCGATAAAACATCTATGCAACCTATATGTGAGCAACTAAACCAAGATGCCACATGCACACCCTAAGCGTGCATGAAAAGGAAATATGTCAAAATATGAGCGCAAGCAAGTTAGGCAATATGCATATATATATATGTGTGTGTGTGTGTGTGTGTGTGTGTGGACTTTAAGGTATATAACAAAATAGAATCATACAAACCATAGGAAAATTCTTCCTAGTCAATGAAGTTTGAAGAATAAAGGTTGGAGGTTACTTTTAATTCAGAAGATCTCAGCGTCAAATACCCACTACTTAGGGTTTTCTACACTTTCTCTCTCTCTCTCTCTCTCTCTCTCAACTCAACTTTGGTCTCACAACTTAAAGCAACCTAAAGAAAAAACTTAGAACCACCTCATGTGAGAAGGCTTCTATTTTTATATCAGGAGGGGAAAATATTTTTTTTCCAATAAGTTGCATATTTGAATTGAATGAGGAAAAAAATTGAGTACAAAAAATAGCCAATTCCCATTACCTTCTTAGGACAAACCTAGAGAAATGTTAAGGAATTCTTAGCATAAGCAGGACATGTCCTGCTAAGAAAAAGAAAATTACAATAATCATAGAAAAGACACTTTAGACTCTGTAATACACCATGTGGGCTGCATCCTCTTCCACAAACACCTTCAGATCATTAGGGAACCTAGTAGGCATAATCAGGATTTCTTCACTTGGAAGTTCAAGAGAAGCCATATAGTCTGCTGGCCTATTTAATTCCCTCCAAACATGCTTGAACTCTATTAAAGCAAAATATTTAGTCAACTGCAAAATCCTTCTCTTAATAACTTGAGTATCCCAAGGGCCTTGGATCACTCCATTCAACATGTCCACTACAAGCTTTGAATCTAACTTGATTGAAACCTTTGTAAAGTTCTTCTCAATACATAGAGTTATGCCTCTGAATATAGCTAGTAATTCCATGTGAAGTACTGAAGCAAAATGCCCTATACCAGCATAAGCTAAAATGGGCTCCCCTTTGTTATCCCTGATGATTCCTCCATAATAACCCTTATCCAGTTTTAGGGATCCATCACAATGCAAGGCTATCATAGAGATTGGTGGATTAAATCAAGAGCAAGCCCTTGGGAACTTCACTATCCACATCATGTCAATCTTCCATTTTTCACTAAGAACTGATTTCTAGGAGTAGAAACACCTGAAAAGTATAGGCCCCCACATTTGCTTTTGACATTTTCAACAATAGTAGATAGGATTTGGATCCTTATTTTCACTTTATTTTTGAAAATTCTGAAGTTCCTCTCTTCCCAAATATGCTGAATAGTTGCACAGAAAGCCAATCTTCCAACACTTTTTAAAGGGTCATCATTATTGAACTCATCTTTAACCCAAACTGCAATGTCCTCTATTTGGCCATGAGGTCTCCCATGTAGAGAGCATAATGACAGAATCTCATTCTAAATATTAGTGGTAAAAGGACATTCAAAGAAAAGATGGTTCCTATCTTCCATACCAGGCCAACAGAAAACACAGTTTGGAGAAACTCCAACACCACGCTTTATAAGGTTATCTTTTGTGGGAAGGGCATTAACCAAACATCGCCAAGTAGTAATAGAGTGTTTAGGAATATTATCATTAAACCACACAACATCTATCCACTCAATCTTAGAGGCATGATGCCACACAATATCCCAACCTGATTTGGTGGAAAAGGATCTTGAAGAGTGTCTTTCCACACCACCATATCCCTATCAGCATAAGGAAGCTTGTGGATATCAGGAAGAGCTCCCCAAGTTTCCATAAGCTCCATAGAAGTAGGTGGACTAGGATGCCACTCTCCTTCCCTTAGAATATCAACTACTTTAGCTAATCTAGGGGATTCAACATCATATTGAATTCTATCTCCAAATCTCTTCAAAAGAATACCAGAAGGGTGCCAATTATCTAACCAAAGGTTTGTCAATCTGCCATCACCAATGAGGTGGTGCACATGAGGCTCTATAATATCTCTGTACTTAATAATTTTCCTCCAAACCCAAGAAGAATTTGAGGAAGGTCTTACAGTCCAAATGGAATCATTTTTTAGGTATCTAGTATAAATCCAATTGACCCAAAAGCTATTTTTGTGAGAGGCAATCCACCAAAATTGCTTCATAATTCCAGCAACATTCATCTCCTTAATGCGCTTGAGGCCAAGGCCCTCCTTCATGTTTTGGTTTGCAGATAGCTTCCCAGGAGATATAGTGAATTTTTCTCTTAAGAGAAGGGCTAGACTAGAGGAAATTGGAAAAAATAGATTCCAATTTAGAAATGACATTACTCGGGAGCCGAAGATGCCTGACCAATAGATATAGCAGCCTTGAAGAACAAAGGATATAAGCTACAACCTCCTCGCATAGGATAGGAATCTGGTTTTCCATCCTTCAAGCTTCCTACAAACGAAGTCCAAGATTGGAGAGTAGTCCACTATGTTCAATTTTCCTGATATAAAAGGAACACCAAGATACCTAATTAGAAATTTGGTATCCTTAAAACCCGTTAATTCCAGAAGTTGCATTCTGTTAGAATGAGTAAGGCCCTCTAAAATAATAGATGACTTAGCTCTATTGAGATGCAACCCAGAGTAGGAAGCAAACCCATCTAGAGCCCCCAAACTAGCTATGACTGAGTCACTAACCGCCTTCACAAATATCATGAGGTCATCAGCAAAGATGAGATGGGAAATGTGACCTTTCTTGCACTTTGGAATGAGAGAGATTTTCCCATCCACTTCCAGTCTTCTCAAAACTCCAGAGAAACCTTCCATAGCCATGCTAAACAGGTATGGGGAGAAAGAGAGGATCCCTTTGCCTGATACCCCTCCCTCCAACAAAGTAACCTGCTGGACTCCCATTCACAAGGATGGAGAAAAAAGGGGAGTTAACACAAGCTCTAATCCATCCAAGAAACTTAGAAGGGAATCCCATCCTTTCCATGATCTCTAAGAGAAACTTTCTACTAAGAGAATCATAGGCCTTGTGAAGATCAATCTTCAAGATAGCTGTTGGAGATACTTTCTTCTGCTCAATACCACGAACTATATCATGACAAATCAAAATGTTGTCAGCTATCGATCTTCCTTTAATGAAAGCAGATTGATTTTTTCTTACCACATCACCAATAACCTCATGCAGCCTATTGGCAATGATCTTTGTAATAATCTTGTATAAGACATTGCAAAGAGCAATAGGCCTAAATCCAACAAAGAAAGAAAAATCCTCAGACTTTGGGATGAGGCTGATGAAATTATGATTTATGGAATTTAGCATGATAGATCTTCTAAAAAACCACTTCATTGCCAGAGATAAATCCTCTCCCACCAATTCCTATGAATTTTTACAGAATCCAGAACTAAACCCATCTAGACCTTTGGAATCTTTCATGGCAAACACCACCTTTCCAATTTCTTCATTTGAGACATCCTTCTCCAGCATCCACTGTTGCTCGTTAGATAAAACTCCTTAAAGGGGAATATTGTTAGGACAAAAGCCATCATCTACCAAATCTGTTCCAAAATTATTTTTATAAAAGTCCACAACCTCCTTCTTTATTAGATTTGGGTCATCCACCACAAGTCCATCTTTCCTTTCAATTTCTAGAATATTCTTCCTATGCTACCTGCTTCTCATAGCTGAATGAAAAAACATATTATTACTATCCCCAATTTGCAGCCATTTAACCCTTGATTTCTCCTTGAGAAAGCTCTTCTCTGCCTTCAAAGCTTCCCATAGCCTCTTTTTTCCTTCTTTCTCCAAGATAACAAGAGATGGGTCATCTGGATCAGCTGATACCTCAGTCTGAATGTCAAAAAGATTCCCTTTAGCTTCCTTAATAGCCTTGAACACATCACCAAATTTGTCCTTATTCCAAGATTTGAGCTCAAGTTTAATAATTTTTAGCTTAGCTGCAAATTTAAATAAATGATTTAAATTGCCATTTACTGGACAACTCCACCTTTCCTTTACAACATCCTCATAATCCTGATGGGTTATCGAAGTGTCAAAAAACCTGAAAGGTTTTAGTCCCATAATTCTTATCATCCAGAATAGACAAATGGATAGGACTATGGTCTGAAATTCCTTGGACACAAGAACTTGGCTTCAAAATATTTGAATTGATCAATCCAAGTATTATTGCATAACACTCTATCCAATTTACATGAAACTCTACGTTGCCCTCCCTTCCCATTACTCCAAGTGAAAAATTGTTCCTTCCACTTTAAATCCAATAAATCAGGCTGGAAGAGGCAATTATTAAATTCATTAACATGAATTTGTCTAATAGGCTCCCCTCCTCTTTTTTTATGCTGATTACGAACAATATTAAAAATCTCCAGGTAATACCTATGGTAGAGAAATTCTATGAGATAAATTTATAATATCCTTCCAAAGGTCCCTTCTATCATCAACCCCATTACTGGCATACAATACAACAAAATTCTATGCTCGAACCCTTTAATTTAATCTTCATGTGCACTAATTGGTTAGTAGTCTTAACTTCTTGAACCTGGAGGTGAGAATTATCACATCCCACCCTGATTCTTGTAGGGATATCATCTTGACAATTATGTAGGAAAGACCAAATAGCTTTCAGAGAATGAAAAAATGGAGGGGATTGTAAGATTTCCAATTAGGTGGGCTAGCATAGTCTATTGATTTGTTTCCAAAATCGGTTTAGTGGTGTTGACTATAGATGGAGTAAGCAGAAAGAATTCAATATTATTGGTAAGTGATCTCTATAGAGATATTGGGTTCTATTAGCACACCTTAATGGTATGAAATATTTATTACTATGTGTGGACCTAAGGTATTATTTCTTTAATGGGGAGGAAACCCTAATTTCTTTGTAGGGTTGGTCCCTACCCTCACCCTCATATATAGTTATCACTGACCCATTAAGTGAGGCTAATGACTTAAAAGCAAAAGGGAAAGAGGGTAGACCAGACCAACATTGATCGTGTTGTACAAGGAGCATACGAAAAGAGAATTGAGGAGTTGTTATTCTTCAGCCATGGATTCAGGTATGCCTAAAACTTATCTTTGTAATGTTTATCATGCATGCTAATCGATCTCCATGAATCGTTTTCGCATTTATTTTCTATCAATGGTATCAGAGCCTTGTTTATAGAGATCGATAGGCTGTATACATATACACTTTTTGTATTGTTCTGAAGCAAAAAGCCATGACTCAATGGAATGTAATTCTGATATGATTTATTTTAACTTGACTATGTATTCGTTGTTGCATTCTTTTTTTTTTGGGTGGTTCGATGGTCGTACGAATTATAATAACAAAAAAAAAAAAAAAAAAACGGCCAAGGCTGAATCTGGAAAAACCATGGCGCACCACCTATTCGACCAATGTCCCGATCGAGACCTAGTCACTTGTAACTCAATCCTTGTTGGATATACACTCTCGGGCCCTCGGCTGATAATCTGATATGGACAGTGGTAAGGTTGAAGAGGGTTTCCAACTTCTTTGCCTTATGCGGAAGTCTATGGTGCCAAGCCATCTTATGTTAACAACGATTCTTAAGTTGTGTTTATAATTGAGTCTGATCAGTGTTTTGGAAATTGTTCACAATGGCTATTAACGTCATGATTTCGATTAGCGGTAATTGGTTCCGTTGCTGGGACTCTTGGTGTCATTGGCTACCGGGATCGGCTGCCATTTACGGCGGTAGTTTACTGAAATAGAACCTTTTTTGACTTGTTTCTTACTTTTGTCCTTTGTCTTTTGTTTATTTATTTCATTAAATTTTTTTTTTATTGTTTCATTTAAACTATTATGGGCTTAGGCCCATGGGCTTGATCTATTGATATATATATATATATATATATCAAATGGGATTTGTAAGGTGGGCTCTTTTACGTTTTAAAATCCCATTCCGTTTCAATTTATGGTTCATACTAAAGTCTTTAAATACTCATCACTAAGATATTGTCTTGATTTGAACTAATTTTGATCCAATTTAAAATGAAATGGTTATTGACTCTCATGATGGGTATTTATTGTGCCACTTGAGAGGATGGAATACTGTCATACCTGAGTTTACAAATTCTATAATCCCATTATATTTTGTAGGATAAATTTTTTCCTACTGCAGTTGATAGATAAATCTAATATTGTCTATATATTGATTTATTTATATGGCATAAACTTGTTGTTTTGTGATTTTCTTGAACCAACCTTGGTTATTTTGATGGGTTCTTCAATACTATATAGTCTGTGACATCTGGTCTATAGTCTATTTATGATAAAGGTAATTTTGATGGGAATGCACTAAAATAAATGAGTCATTTTGATAATGGATAGTCTTCAAATAATGTCCAATGAAGTTTTTCATATTTACGTCTATTCAAAACTATTAAGTCATGAGCCATTGAAGATTTCGTTTATTTAAAAGAATAATGGGGTTCACTTAAATTATGGACCAAACCAAACCGAACCTTGATCAAACCAGATGGAGGCCACATATGATTGAACTAGTTTAGAATCGAACCGAACCGATCGGGTCAGGTTTCAACCCGATCCAGTGACCCATATTTTTGACACGTTTGGGTTTTTTGGTTATGACGGTAAACTTGGGCTTGGACTTGGATTTGGATTAGAAGGTTGGAATTCAGTGTGTAATGGGCTTACATTAAAATAGTATTCAGTGGATTTTATTGAAAACCAAAGTAATGAGTTTTAAAGTTGATTTTAAATTGTTTTGAGCTTGAACTTATAAATTGGGGGTGAATTAACTACTTCTTTTACAATTTTAATGAAACTCAATTGTTAAACCATACAAATAGATAAGACTTAAACTGCTTATAAAAGTGCAGTCTAGAATCATCTGGTTTTGGTTTAATTATTGGAATTATTATTATTATTTTAAACCTGATTATGAAAGTTGTCATTGGTTTTGAGTTTTGGTTGTTATCATGACAATATAGTTCTAGAAACCATATGTAAATGGATGTGATGCTAACATGCACCTACATCTCACTGTATTGATAACATGCAATTGTAAAAGTGACATACATTATTAATGCATTATGTGGTTGTTATCTTACCTATTTAAAGTCAAACAGAAACGCTCTGTAGACAGTAGGCATGTGGTTTATTTTATTAAATGGAAATTGATTGGTTTGTCACATTACTTTGTACTATTTATACGGTTTGACCAGTGGAATGATGAAATTCAGAACTATTCTGAAACATTTGTAGTGTTCTGTCTTTGTTCCAGAATGACTTCGAAATTATATTTCTATTTATGAATGTTTCTACATTAGTTTATCATTACCATGCTATTGAAAATGTCATTCATGAATGACGTAAATAGAAAATTAATGTCATTTTATGATTGCATGTCATATTTGGAACACCCTATGATGAATAAATATATATTAGAATTAAATTGGATGTAAGCTTTTGCACATGATTAGCTGCATAACACATCTCTAGGGAACCATGAAAGGGTGATGTGGATTTCACCAAAGTGACGTATCTTATTCTTTCATGGTTTCCCCTAGGGCAGTATAGTAAATAACATTTGCCTAAAGATGATGTCACCAAAGTTAAAGAAAATGACAGTAACCTAAGGTTTTTGATCCCAAAGGTGGGGATCTCAAAAGTTATTGTTCTTTTCAAAGTTAATACAAGAAAATGAGAGGACCAATGAATTTCTGTTCCAAAGGATAAAAATATAGTTTCAGTTATAACTCTTGAATGATATAGTCATTACAGTGAATATGAATCTCACCAAGTTAAACTTTGTTATTGGTGTGGTCTATTTAAATGGGATTTAGTGAAATTTTTTTGTGAGTAGAGTTGACATCTTAAAGAATAATATTAATGATGATTCCTATACTCACATTTGAGATGTTATGACATAAGATCATCCTACGTTGCTTGTACATGTTGATGGTTTATTAACTATTTTCATTATAGTTTCAATGAAATCCAGTTTTGGAGTCTAATAATTGTATAGACCATAAACAATTTATGCAAATGGAATAAAAAATCATTTAATTTTGATTTATTGAAATGGCTTCTGAAATCTGTTTATACTGTTGACTATTTTGGCCATGTTTTTATTCAAGCCAACAGTTAGATTTAGTTCTAATATGAACTGATGTTGACTCCTATAAATGGTATTTTTATTAGGTCATATAGTCATATTCTCTTATATTAGTGGGAGAATATATTATTATCCTATTGAGAGTGATAGATGCATTATACATGTTTTATTATGCATACTACACTTGTTGTTTCACAAATTTTAAGTTAATCTGGGGTATTTCGATGTTTTCTTCGATGTTATATTTATCGTTCGTAACATCAGGTTTCATCATGAGATACATAATTATGAGTTTTGACACCCCTTTATGATTCAAAATATCACAAGTACATTGTTTAAGTAATATTTCTTCGAATTTATATGTCCTATTTGTACTTATGATAAAGTTCAATTTTATTGAAAATTCATCGAGATAAAACAGATATATTACATTTGAGTGACTTAAATGAACTCATTGAAGTTTTAGTGGCTTATTGATATAAAGCTTATGAAGTTGTTTATACTTACTATGGATCTAAGCCAACATTACCTTTATTTGTTAAAGGCTTATTGTTGTTTTAACCTATAAGTTATTCGGTTCATGTGCCCTATTAGCTAAATAATTTCTTTTTTGACTTAAAGAAATTATGGGGCTTTATTATAATTGACTTTAAATTTTATAGGCAAGTATTTGTATTAGATATTAAAGTCATTTGAGCCTAAAGATCATACTTGTATATAATTTATTATATCTAATGCATTATGGATAAGGTAACATATTTCATGTGTTTTTTGCTATCATGAATAAATGATATGAACCTTCATATTTAGCATGTTGTCATTATAGGAAATTGTCATATTTAGATTTTATATTTATTTATGGTAATGACTGGAAGTACAAAACTGTCATACTAAAAATGTACTCACTTTGATAACTGCTAAATTATGGTGTTACCATATTGACTATAAAGGTTTACAATGGGTTGCTTTTGTGGGCTTGTGTTGAATATTTTTATTAATTAAATATTGAAATAGCTCATCTTGTTGTTTGCACCCAAAATCTAAACCCACGGGCATTTGGTAGCAATCCAAGTCTATAGGTTTTCACAATTTCAGTGATTACGCTTCCACTTAGTGGGCTAGTTACTGAGATTGTGAAATTACTATTGACTATTTGGGATGGTTGTAATCAAGGAGATCATATGACGAATGATGTGCTCTTGCCACTATAGGTGAGTCTTCATTTGGTCGGTTTCCATTGATAGTGTGAGGGTGACGTTTTGGGCTTCATAGCTTTGGAGGTTCTTGTCTTGCCACCACAGGTGGCGAAATCTTCAAAGTAGTATTGTTTCGAACGTCTCGTCTTGCATGTGAAAGATTTCACTACGTGTTCGGCGATCTTACCACCACAGGTGTGACCCCGATGACTCGGATCTTTCCCCAGTTTCTGTTTTCCTACAGTTATTGAAAATAATACTGGGATAAATCTGATTAATAGCCCAATTAGTCAGATTTAATTATATTGTTGGGAAGTTTAATATGATTTCTGTTCTTGCATATTGTATATTTTGGTAAATATGTATGATTATTTTTCCAGCTTTGACTTCCCAGCTATTTTCTGTTAAAAATTTTGAATGGTTCCAATTTTAAGGAATGGAACTAATCCTTTAATATTTTTCTGGCTATTATGATAATAGATTTTAATCTTGAATTAATGAGCCTCCTAAGCCAGTGATTGTTAATTATGTTTAAGCTAAGGTTCTTTATGAAAATAGGAGGAATCGAATAGGTCTATTTAAAGATCAGTAGGAGTAAGTTCATAAATCATAAATTTCTGTAGAACTACACTACTATAGATGAAAAAAAAATTTATTTATCCGCTAGTTAAAGGCTTGATTCTAAAAGTCTTCCAAGAGCATGTCACTGATAAGAGACCTGTTAGTTCTTTTGATATATTTTATTAGTGGGAGCTTTGCTCATATATCCAGTTGCATCTGAGTTCAGCATTATTATATTTATGAAAGATCATTATTGTTATTGAGAATATACATGTATTTTATCATGGACATTTGTTTATGTGTATACACTTATTTATTTGCCTCCTACAGAAAAATGAGGCTATATGTAGTGTATTTGCCTCATTCGGTATCTGAGTGTTCAGTCAATACACACACATTCAGTCGCTAGCAAAGCTTCGTTTGATTGAGGTCTAGTACCAGTGTTTTGGGACATTCGGACCCAGTCCCAATGAGCTTCTTTGATTGAAGCTTGAGCGTTTGGGAGATGCTTAAAGTTAATGAGACATTCGGTTTCTGTCTCATAGGGCTCATTTGGTTTTCGAGCCAGGACCAATTTAGAAATAGACATGATGATCACTATTGCATGTTATTTCCATACCACACTTTCATACTATTCAGCCCAAGTAGGTAAGGTTATGAGCACTTAGACGTGTTTGGTCCCATGTCGCTTTAGATGTGATGATCAATACGGTTGGGTGTTTGTAATTCTCATTCGGACCAAGGCATTTGGTTTAAGGTGCACTCCGTTCAACACTGTTTTGTTTGTGGCCACATTCAGTTTATCTAAATCGGAGAGTCGTTTTAAATAAATTTTAAAATATAAAAAACTTGTGACATATGCTGCCTAAGTGGGAGATTGTAAGATTTTCAATTAGGTGGGCTAGCATAGTCCATTGATTTGTTTCCAAAATTGGTTTAGTGGTGTTGACTACAGATGGAGTAAGCAGAAAGAATCCAATATTATTGGTAAGTGATCTCTATAGAGATATTGGATTCTATTAGTACACCTTAATGGTAGGAAATATTTATTACTATGTGTGGACATAAGGTATTATTTCCTTAATGGGGAGGAAACCCTAATTTCTTTGTAGGGTTGGTCCCTACCCTCACCCCTATATATAGTTATCACTGACCCATTAAGTGAGGCTAATGACTTAAAAGCAAAAGGGAAAGATGGTAGACCAGACCAACATTGATCGTGTTGTACAAGGAGCATACGAAAAGAGAATTGAGGAGTTGTTATTCTTCAGCCATGGATTCAGGTATGCCTAAAACTTGTCTTTGTAATGTTTATCATGCATGCTAATCGATCTTCATGAATCATTTTCGTATTTATTTTCTATCGGGGATATTATCCTTTTTAACCTTGGTCTCAAGAATAATACCCATTTAAATTTTTTATCCAACAACATGCTTTTAACAGCTCTTTGTTTCTCCGGGGTATTTAAACCCCTAATATTCCAGTATATGAAATTCATCAAGAATCATGTTTAGAATGATTCCCCATAGCCTTCCTGGCTCCACCGTTAAGACCCCTATTCAACCTATTTTCCTGAAAAGAGGAAGAGACTTCAACTATCTTGGCTTGCAAAGACATCTTCTTAGGCTGAAGAGGTCCTCCTCTTTTGTTCCCTCTAAAAGGCCGAACCTTACTAGGGCTTAAGATATCAGAAGAGGAAGAAATGACAGGAGAATGAAGCATACATCTCTTAGGAATATTCTCCACCAGAATTTGGGAAGAAGGCAAAACCGTGGCCAAGGGGTCGATATAAGGGATTTCCTAGAAAGTTGACTTTGCCCCTTCATCATCCAACCGATCATCAATAACAAAAGAATCTTGGACAAGATTCACATTGGAGCATAAATCTCCGAATACACGTTTTAAGATCAATATTGTATAAAAATATCTAAATAAAACTACGTAAATGCTCTGAATCATGGGATGCAATCATTGCGTGCCTTGCTGAGGACAACAACAACATATATACCCTCACTAAACAAAGGATATCTCATAGTACGGTCAATGAAATTTAATGAAATCGAAACTAAATTAAATAAGACTCACCTAGATTAAATTTCTTGGTGTATGAATGTTGGAGTAGCCTAGGCTCAGATTTGGAGGAGCTCAAGTCGAAACTACTGCAATGGACTAGCAGAAAATCAAAGGAGCTCTCTCTTTCTCTCTCAAGTTCTTTAGATGTTCTAATCTCTAGGGGATCCTTGAAAACACGAGGGGCCTCTTATTTATATCTTAGGATGTTTACCATGTCAAAGGCGAGTGTTCCTCATCCAAACTCTTAAAGATCTCCTTTACTCTAAGGGGAATGAATGGTTATTAAACAAACTAGGGCGAGGATATGATGAATTCCAAAACTTGTAAGAATCTCCGCCATGTCCTCCAGGGTCTTTAAAGGTGTCTAAATGAGTGTTTAATTTTGAAAATACAAGATAGAGCCATTGCAAACATGAACTCAAAGAGTTCAAGATTCTAGAGAAACTTAAAATCTTGTGCTAGCCAAAGGCACAACATCACTGACTAGAGCCCATCCTGTGGCGGCCTTTTTTTTATTTTTTTATTTTTAACTGCCCAAGTCATCAATTCACTTGCCAAACTGGAGACTTTGTTCTTGGGTTTGGGCTAGGTCTTTTCAATGCATAAGAAACTCAATTTACAGTGATTTTTAAGACACTTTTGGCCATTTAAATCCTAAACAATATGAGGAATTGGAGCACTACTAGCGGCATGAGGATCCTCCCAAACTATAAATAATAGGTCCCATAACATTTTGGAACATCTTGACTCGTCATCGCTTAGCCTGCTCCAAGTGACAAAACGATGTATCTATTGGATGCCATAAAGACTTGTGCCCTGCTACATACAAATGCCCTAAGCTATTCTTCTCACTATTTCACAAGTCCCACACGAGCATCGAAACCCATGAGTGGAGAGATTCTCTCTTCATTGCGGGTTATAGAAAACTTGGTCTTATTTTATTTTATTTTATATTTTTTTAATTAAGAGTTATCAACTTACTTATTTTAAGCTTATCATTTTCATTTATTTCATTTAATAACATGATTTCAACCAAAATAATTACACCAGTAGGTGGAGTAGGGAGGATTAAGGCATTTTTTCTTGTGCTTTTTTTTTTATTGTTTATTTTTTGCTTTGGACTTTAAGTTCTACCCGAAAGATGACATATGTTGCAAGATCTACATAATACTATTTAAATTATGGGAGAGGGTTCTTTGAGCAAGTGAGCTAAGAGAGTGCATCAATAATGAAACGGTTTTATACAGTAGAGGCAAAAAGGTAATTTTATTTGAAGAACAAAGAGATAGAATAAGTGCTAATGTACCCTCCTTGCTTGGCTCAAAGAACTTTCCCTCGGATTGCAAAAGATGAATTATTTGCAATCCTACTTAAACTAATCCATCAAAAAGTTATATTTTAATTTTTTACGACCCTAATATCTACCATGTGACCAATGGGGTTGGTAGCGTAGTGGTGAAAATGCCCTAAACCTATCACTGCTCGAGTCGGCTAGTTGTGGATTCGAGTCCTGGTATGCCCCACTATCACCCATTGGTCCTGTGGAAGAGCCGCTTGTCATATGAGGGCTTGTCCTGGGGGCTATGTGCACTACCATGGAGCACTCTTTTTTGGTTACCAAAAATATATATATATATATATATATATCTACCATGTGGTAGATCACGACGATACCATATTTTGTGTAGTGTGTCAGTAATGATTCTCATATGACGAATCTTCCCTCAGGTGGTCATTTGAATCTTTAACATTTTCCTAAGAGTTTCAATTATACTGGATGATGCAACCATGTAATGAAGTTACATTATCTACATGACATATAAGCATATTCTTTCAACATTGAGGGAAAAAGGATTCTTTTTCATATGTTTGGAAATTCTAACAATAGCTATATGGAGAAGGAACGTGAAACAAATCCATACCAAAATAGAAATTATTACCGAACATTATTGAGTAACTAACTTCAAATCATTTTAAATTGGATTATTAAATTTTATTGTGCTTGTAATAAATTTTTTTTGTCATTTAAAAAAATAAATAAAGATGATATTAAAAAAATTAAAATTTGAATAGTTTTATATACATTTTATGAAAAATCGAATTCAAACTAGACCAAAAATCAAAACCAACCCGGTTACAAATCGATTTAAGAAATCGAAGTTCAACAATTCATCATTTGGTTGTTTAATATTTACCATTCCATCCTAGGGTTCACAAACCCCTATATATAGGGTTTTAATATTTTCCCCAAAATTCCCTCTTGATACCCCTTCCCCATACGGGTATTTTAACACACCACGGTGAATGGATACCCATTCTCCGTGGCTGAAAAAAATTCAGTCCTTGCATTTAAAAGTATACATACTTACCACATATGATAAAAGCTTAAAGTAGGTTGCACGATCATACTTCCAAAATTATCCTTTCTAAATAAAATAAGGGAGAGGGATAGGTATGCCGCCGATATCAAGTATGCTAGCGGATAGCACCAATAGGAACACATGATGGAGTATCATTCAGGAAGGATATGAGGGTCATTTCAGAAAAAAGGGAAGAGAGAGATAGACACAATGGGTGCTAGCATACTTGATATCGGCGGCATACCCAACCTTTTCCCATAAAATAATTACTAGAGATAGTTACTTGGACACCCCTTGTATATTGTCCATATTGCTTGACACCCCAAACTATTGAACATATTACTTAAAACCCATGAAACCTGTTAGTTTGCTCTTAGTGGTTGAAATGGAAAAGATTATTTTACCTTTATGAGTTATTCTACTAAAAAATGACCAATAGTAGAATACATACCTCAATGTTGAAAAATGGCAGAATGCACATGTGATCACATAAATGTGTTTCCTTGTAAGTCCGTTCTTTGATCAAAGATCAGCCTACCTTGAATGACCTCATAGGTAGAAACTTTGATATTAACCAGCACCTTGGTAAGCCGACATAACCTGAGGATGGATACATTTACTCTGGAAAACCGTCTGTGGTAAACCTCCACTTCCTTAATTTAGGTTAAATACCGTCATAAATCATAAACTTTGGCTAAATACCACTTTTTACTATGACGTGTCAAAACAAACAAGTTATAAATATACAACCACTAACCACATAAACATCACAATAACGAAAAGAGAAGATAGTCATTGTATTAAAATACTCATAGTCAAATAATAAGCAAACATATGGTCCCACTCAACCAAGCTAGAGAATAAAAACTCTCACTAAACAAATACATCAAAAGATCCTAGTACACCCAAGCTAGAGACATGAGCCTTGGAGGCTCCCACTGAAAGCTTTGATGAGCGGATCTGCCACCATCTTCTTAATAGTAAGATGCTGAACATCGATCTCCTCATTGCCAACCTCTCTCTGACGGGCAAGTACTTGATCTCATTGTACTTTGAACGACTAAACTTGTTGTTTCTGGAGAAGAACATTGCAGAGTTGATATCACACCACAACCTCATAGGTCGAGAAATGGAGTGCACAACCTTTAACTTAGAAATAAAGTTCCTCAACCACACAACTTGCTTGGTTGTGTGACACACTGTATCAAAAGCAGGTGAATGTCCAAGTGTCTGGACCTAACTGACACTGAGGGTAGCTAGCTGTTCTATTTGGGCCAGTGTGTGATGCACTGAAGGTGCAGTAATTTGGCAGTTCCCACATGCAAGTTAGGTACGAAAATAATAAAAAGGGTATGGAATGGGTCCCACACCCAGTGGGTTGAAGGGCTCAATGGACTGGGCTGCTGGTGGACTGAAAATAGGGTCATCGGTAGGTTGCCCACCTGACCAACGGCCAGCTGGTGA
Source organism: Macadamia integrifolia (assembly GCF_013358625.1). Classification (NCBI taxonomy): domain Eukaryota; kingdom Viridiplantae; phylum Streptophyta; class Magnoliopsida; order Proteales; family Proteaceae; genus Macadamia; species Macadamia integrifolia. The sequence continues at coordinate 20,006,573 of NC_056568.1, forward strand.
GACCTGCTGGAGGGCCTGACAACAGAAAAAATTCAGACTTTGGTTTATGAGGCCTACACCCGCACACTTTAGACCACCATATTCACCTTAATTGTAGGGGCTTATGAATTGATCCTTTTACCAACTTACAGACTTACAGAAGGTGGGACCCATAAGAAGTTATAACAGAATAAACCAGTTAATTTAATTTAAAACCAAAACCAAACAGGCCCTAAGGGTTATTTGCTATAAATAGGTAACCCACCCCTTTCACCCATTCTTTCCTACAGAAATCGTAGGTGGAGGAGAACAAAGAAAGTAGAAGAAGAAAGGAAGGAGAAGAAGGAAAAAGAGGAAGAAGAAGGGGAAGAAGCTGTTGGGAGCTGCTACTGCTCAACTGTAGCTACTGACAATAGCTGCTGCCTCTGTATGTGGCTGTTGCTGCCTTTACCATGTTACTTCCAAGAGAAAACCCTAGGCTACTATCGCTGCTACCACTGTTCCTGGACTACCTAGAAGCTGGATAGCTGCATAGGAAGGATTATTGCTGCACCTGCAATTCCCAAGCACTAGGTAAGTGATAGAATCTCTTCAACAACTGTGTACATTAGTAGTATAATTTGGTTAGAAATATAGGGTTAATAATAGTGTGAGGGTAGCGGCCAAAAATGGGATGTCTCTCTCCTCCCTTTTTTTCTGGGGTGGGGGGGGGGAAGGACTTGCATTGATTCCGTCCTCTCTCCTCTCTTTCTTTTCCATAAGGGAGGGGTGTGTCATGGGTGCTTACCTCGCGGGCCTTGCACCGTAGTATCGCCGCTCGGAGATATGTGGAGGCCTATTTCTCAAGAGTGTAAAGTTTGTCTTTCGAGATGGGGATTTGATGATAGTCCAATACGGGGAGCAGCGTCATGCAAAAGGGTTTGGAGTTGCCACCCAGGATTACAGGCCTAGGACCCAGGGGTGGGCCCAATTCATGAGGTTTGGATATAATGAGTTGAGTGGGATCATTCTCTATAGCGAGGATAGGGCTACAGGGGGCATAGACAGCGGCTGCAGGGGGCGCAAGCAGTGGCTGCGGGCTGTGGCTGCAAGGGGGTGCAGGCAGTGGCCATAAGGGGCATGGGCTATGGCTTCAGGGGCACGGGTAGTGGCTGTAGGGGGTGAGGGCAATGGTTGCAGGGGCTGTACCCGCTGGCTGGCTGGCCAGCGCATGCAGCATGCGAGGCTGGCCTACTGGCTGGCTGACCAATGCGTGTAGCATGCGTGCGGGGCAGGCCTGCTGGATGGCAGGCTAGCTGGTGCCCATGACATTCGTGCTAAAAAATGCAATTTTTCAGGGAAGATTATGGGAGATCCGATGGTCCGATTTTGACGTACCATATATCTTTGGAATTGTATTTTCGAGTACTATCCTTCCATACAACCATCATGACCGGATTCCTTCATATATAAAAACTTGAAATTGGACCCTCTTTTCTCCTGCGTGAGGTTTCTCGGGGTTTTTTAGGTAGGGGATGTTTCCAAGTTCTCCTAGTCAGCCATCATCTCTTGTTGATCAGAAGCTGGAAGTCATGTCCTAGATCCGTATTTCATCATAACCAAAGGGGGTGACAAAATTGGGTGTCTACAGAATGCCCCTCTTTGGCCTAGGCCTATGCCATTGGCCGAAGGGCAAAGAAAAGAATGACCACATTTTGTCACCTGGAGCATGTACTGCACTCATTTTGCTCATTAATGATAGAGTTGAAAATGCAATAGGTAATATCTTTTAACTACTTTAAAGTTTTAGGACTTACCTGGGCTGCCAATTGTAGGAAAGAAATTGGCTGCTCTTCCAATCTTACAAAATATGTTAGTACTTTGATATTTGGATTTTCCTCGGCCGGGCTTTACATGTGTCGGTATGGGGAATTTGGCCTCCAAGCTGGGTCTTTCGAGCCAATCTGGACTATCTGGCACCAATGGTTACAAGAGAGAAATTCGCTGCTCTTCAAATCTTACAACAGGCTAAAACATTTGATTCTTGGATTTTCCTTAGCTGGGCTTCACATGTGCTAGTTCAGGGAATTTGGTCTCTAGGCTGGGTCTTTCGAGCCAATCTGGACTATCTCGGACCAATGGTTACAAGAGAGAAATTCACTACACTTCCATTATAACAGGAAAAAACATTTGATTCTTGGATTTTCCTTAGCTAGGCATTACAAGTGCATGTTTAGGGAATTTGGTCTCCAGGCTAGGTCTTTCGAGCCAATTTGGACTATCTGGGACCAATGGTTACAAGAGAGAAATTTGCTGCTCTTCCAATCTTGCAACAGGCCAAAACATTTGATTCTTGAATTTTCCTTAGCTAGGCATTCCATGTGCCAGTTCATGGAATTTGGTCTCCAAGCTGGGTCTTTCGAGGCAATCTGGAATATCTGGGACCAAATGGTTACAAGAGAGAAATTCGCTACTCTTCCAAACTTGCAACAAGCCAAACCATTTGATTCTTGGATTTTCCTTAGCTGGGCTTCACATATGCCAGTTTAGGGAATCAATAACGAGATCAGGCCACTCAGAACCGATTCAAAGAGATTTGGCCACCTGGGGCCGGGTTAATGACTTTGGGTCACCTGGGGCTGGTTCAATGCAATTGGGCCACGTGGGGCCAGTCAATGAAATTGGGCCACTTGGGGGCGGTTCAATGAAATTGGACCACCTAGGGCCGGTCAATGAAATTGGGCCACCTGGGGCCAGTTCAATGAAATTGGGTCCTTGATTCTTACAAATTTACTTCTTGATTTAGAATTTTGAACTTTGATTTTTGACTTTTGTTTTGGAATCTTGATTCTATGATATTTAGCTCTTGAACTTTGAATTTTGATTTGGGATCTTGAACTTTGATTTTTAGCTTTTGATTTGGAATCTTGAACTTTGTGTGATAATTTCCATCCATCTCACAAATTAAGATTTCACCTCCCACTTTCATATGATTTTACCTACCAAGTAGATTTTTTAACTTTCCATGTGATTTTAATTTTTACCTACCACAAAAATAATTTTGAACTTGATATTTGGTGGTAAAAATTTTTTATTTGTACCTTGGAATTGGAATCTCATTTTTTTTTCTCGCATTTTCCCGGATTTTTCAAATTTTTTTGAAGATCTTCAGGTTTTCCTTGAAGTTCTTCATCTTTCTCTTAAAGATCTTCATAGTTCTTGAGGAAGGAGTTCTTTGGAGAATTTGACATCTTTCTAGGCTTTTGTGCAAATTAGGGAACTTCTTAGGGTTTTTTGTGATTTTAAAAAATATGGCTGAAAAAAGAAAGCGAAAGACATGTGGAGAAGTCCAACTGGGTGGTTGTAGCAATTATTCTCAAAGGGATGAGGGCGTTGCAGATTGGTACTCCGGATAGACTCTCCATAACACTCAGAACCACATGTGCAACTCAGTATGGGGCTCTTGGGTAAGTCCTTACATTTCATTCATTGTTTGCTCATTCATCATTTTTTAATTTTTTTTGTTATTTATATATATATATATATATTTTATATTTTCATTTATCATTTTTATGGTTATCTTCTTTATTAGCCTGAAGGGGGGGTACCACCAACCTTCGCCCTATATAGCCATCCGAACATGGTTCGGGCATGGTATAAGATACTTCCACGCAGAGTAAAGGAGATGGTTAACTCATCTTGCCTGAGTCAATTAGCTTTCATAGAGACCAAGAAGTTCAGTCCGGCATTGGTAGGGGCCCTGATGGAGTGATGGTGGTTGAGTACCCACTTCTTTCATCTTCCTGTTGGTGAGATTACCATTACGCCCCTGTGCTTTTATGCCTTGATGAGCATACCATTTGGGGGGAGACCCTTGACCCTTCTTGAGGTTCCGACAGTCAAGGAGTTTGCAGATTTGACAAGCATTGACATTACAGCAGATCAGACACATATCCACCTTGGTGAGATCAGTGCATGTTGGTAGAGGACCGGCATGGGGGTAAACCCTAGTAACATTGCACAGGTGACCCGCTCTTTCCTACTGTTTACTGTGGGTCAGTGTCTCATTTGAGGAGGGGTGGATATTCGCTTGGTAGCTTTCCTCCAGAATATTCGGGAGATAGACTCTTGGGATTGGGGCTGGGCCGCCTATGCATACCTCTTGTGGACCTTACTATTATCTTATAGAGACCAAGGTCTCAAGGGAGCGGGCTACATCCTCCAGGTAATTTTTCATCCTTGTACTTATTTCTCTTCATTTGGTTGCATTTCCTTATTTTGATTTTTTTTTTAAATTACCCCTGGTGCTTTGAGCATCTGGAGATTACAGCTCCAGACTGAGGGATCCTCAACATCGCCTTTTCCCATAGCTATAAGATGGGGGAGCAATCGGGTACTCAGGTATCAGTGCCATCCTCCAAGGACCACTGCTCGTTCTCTTCTGAAAGACCTCACAAAGGTATGCCATATTTGTCATTGAATTTCCTTCTATCCTGTGTTGTACTTCTTCTTGGATTTGCAGATCACTTGGTGGCCGTTCCAGCCTCTCCCTTTCCCAAACCCTGATGAAGTTGGTTTGGCTAGATATCTATCTAAGAATCAGGTCATGTTTAGGGGCATATAGGGCCACGCCTGGTACTTGGGAGAGAGAGTTGTACCCCAGTGGTCTGATTTTGAGACACGCCTCTCTCCTTGTCTCCCTCCTCCCACCATGCATTGTCCAGAGTGTATTCCTACGGACCAAATTGAAAGCTTGGTTGATGGAGTATGGGATGATTCTTTCCTTGACCATAATAAGGACTACAAAGCCTTTCTTGAGGAGGAGATAGTATGCACCCCTCTTTTTCTAGTGGTATGTTGCTCTTTCTTGAGTAGTTCCTTCATGCTTCAATTTCTTTCTGCTTTGGTCTTAACTGATGTTCTTTCAGGGGTGAACCCAACGTGTAGATCTTTCTACAGTTCAGTCACACATCAATGCTGCTGGTCCTTCACAAACTGGACCCTCTACTATTGTGGGTGGGTCTCTCAGGATAGCCACTATCCCCTTCTGTGGCTTCCTAGGTTGGTGCTACCCCAACGCAGCCAATCCTAGCCTCCCTCATCTCTTGAAGTGGACAACGAATTTAGATGCTTCCCACAAACTACCCATTCCTTATGACTATGTAAGTATCTGATCATCCTTCAATTGACTCTCGACTTCCTTTGACTGATACGCTCTTTCTTAGGTGTCCCTGGAGGTCTACTCTGAGATCAGGAGGATGCATCATGCCTTGTGTTAGGTGATGATTGTAACATTCCTGCACCATGCCTTCCATATGGTATAGGCATGAGACACTTAAATTTTCAATCCAATCGGCCAAATGACACTTAGGATCCGGATGTAAGTAATTACCAAACCTATCATTAACTCAACTATCAAATCAGAGTATATGTAAAATTCTATAATGGTCAAGATATAAATGTGGTGATCAGCTACAATGATAGCTCCATAGTATTACAGCCCCTTAATAATTTTCCCACAAGTACAACAAATTATATGATACCACTTACATTTAATTTACAACATATAACACAAAGTATCAAGTTCTTGTCTTAAATCATTAACTGATCTTTTCTTCATCTTCGATGAATCACCTGCTCACTTCTACTTCAGCTTCAATACCTAAAGAGGAGTGAGGATTGGGGGGTGAGCAGGGGTAATGCTCAGTGAGGGGTGGAGGAGAACAAGCACACACATCCATATGCAATGCATTCTCCACTCGTAGAAAATGATGCTCATAAGTCCATTTACTTAACTATTCTCATTCTCTAGTCCATTACTAAGTCTTATAATCTATGGGTATGAGTGCTATCGACGTACGTGGCATTCCATACCTTGTACATTGGGCCTCAGGAATACAAGCTACCCCACAGGCAGGAGCCAGCCAGTGCCAATACAGGTCCCGGGTCACACCAACTAACCCCTAAAAGTAACCCTGTATCATAAATATATCCATAGGCATACAGTACGTCGTATCCTGTCTCACATCCATAACTGATACCACACATCTCATCACAAGTGCATTGTTGATCAGGCAGCCACATAATTCAGGATTAGTCCATACCTAAACCCCTACAGAGGAGGGGTGTAACACTTGGGGTTGTGATACCTAATCTAGCATTCTAAATGATGCACAACCAATCATGGCAATCACACATGCAAACATAGGCATCCGCACGTGACCTATCTCACCTGTCTTACCTTTCTCATTTTCATTCCATCCATTCCATCACAATAGTACCATCAAAGAATAAATGCAGGTAAATGCAAATGCACATACACAAGCAATTTAATGCGTAAACAACATTAAACATATACACCAAAAGAATTGGGGGGGGGTTGAGAAGGGCACCCACTCACCTGGACAATCTGATTTAGTCATCACTTTTCCAGGTGCTACACTGTTTCTCTCACTGCTATTTGGAACTCCTAAAATAAAACAAATGTAAATACATTTATTAATTAGGTTTTAGAGCTCAAACACACACCCTAATTGAGTCATTACTATTCTCCTATAAGCCCTACAAGTTCTCTCTCAGACCCATACATCACTGTCAAAGTCTGAGAACAAAACAGTCTCTGGAAGCTTAACCAGTTGGAGACTCTGCAGAATTTCAATTTTGTCAGTTTCTCTGCTGGTTTTCACCTCTATTCTGGTCATAATACCCTTGCTTTTGTATCATACTTTCACAATAGTGAATTAATACTCAAATTCTCATTACTCTATCAACCAACATCATTCCATTTTAATTAATAAAAATCAAATACCCCTTATGGCAGTAACTTTCGTGATCGAACCTCAAAATTTCAAAATTCCAGTCACAAGAATGCAATTTAACTTTAAATTATCATGATACAACTCCAATCTAAGGTTGCATGCATACATTTCTTCACCAATTCCACTTGTAAGAGATCAGACCTCAATTAACTTGCATGCTTAATTAAGATATTCCAAGAACAGAAATCAGGTAGAAATTTCACTTCTTCTCAAGCTCTTTTATTGTTTTAAAATTTTAGGTGAATATCCACACGTTAAAACTCAAATCGGCCATGATTTGTGCCTCATTTGTATAATTATTTCATGCATTCCTCATGCATTGCCATCAGTCCATCAAAATCAAAGAAATGAAACTCCATTTAGCAAGTTCTCTTGCTGAAATTTTTAGAACTTCCTTCCATATGACAGAATTGGTTCATTCCCTTTCCATTTTTTTTTCTGAAATTCTTTCTTATTACAAGTTTACATTACTTAATTACATCAACAAAAACTATTTTCCTACTCAATTTAAATTTCCATGCTTCATCTTAAATTCAAAATCCTTACTTTAATTCTAGGTTTTGCTTCTCAGAGAAGAAAATTGGGTATTTTTTGTTCCAGTGGAATTAACACCATGTATATGTAGAAACGCAACCCTAAAACGATGCAGAAGATAATGGAAAAATAAAACAAACAATGTACACGGATTTTACGAGGTTCGGTAAGGTTGCCTACGTCCCCGGTGAGATGAGATCCTGTTTCACTATCAATGGAGAATAGGGTTACAACGCTCGTCCTCACACCTCTCAGTATTGCTTGCATTACAGAGAAAGAGACTCTTGCTACAAATATATAGCAAAAAAACCCTAATCCGGAAAATACACAATTGCCCTCAAATAAGAAAATTTGAGCGGGGGGTTGCGCCCCCCTACACCCCTGCTATGCAGGGGGCCTCCTGCTCCCCTTGCAACCCCCACGGCCCGCTAACTGACTAGTAGAATCGCCATTTTTCCTGTCTAGGTGCTGCACCAGTACTCCCTGGATTAAATTGCGACGGAATACAAGACAACATACACCAATAGTATATCAATTTTCCACCTTGCATGAGTGTTTCCCACCTTTAGTTTCATGTTAAGTTACTGAAATTTGGAAAACCCCATGGATTTAGGTTCCTTAGAACAGTAAATAGAGAAATCGGTTCTCTATTTGGGCATGTGAGTGAGGGTTTTCACTGGGTTAGTTAAACCCTAACTCCTACAGCAAATTCCTTCACTAATTTTCATAAATTAACTGCCCTTAGCCCCAACTGATTCTCATACTAACTTAATTCATGGATGAAGTTCAGATGTACTAACCTTTGATGTTCTTCTGGTATATGCATGTAGCTGGAATCAGTCATCCTTCTCTCCAAATCTCAGCTGAATCAAGACCAAGGCAGCTTTTACTTGTTGTGGAGAGTACCAAATGCTTGCATGCATCATCAGCAGCATCCATGGCTTTAAGACAACAACCGTAGGAGCAGCATGCAACAAGAAGGACTGCCGCACTCTCACTTTCTTCTTCTTCCTCTTCTTCCTCTTCTTTCTCCTTCCTTTCCTTCTTTCTCTTTCTTTCCCTTCCTTCTTCTCTCCTTCTATTTCGTTTCTTATTTACATTAATGAGAGGAGAGAAATAACTCTCCCTCTGATTTATAGGCTAAACAGACTAAGGTCTGTTTGGCGAAGTCATTTTACCAAAAACTCATTTTTCTCCTTTTAAAACTTAAAAGCTTTTTATGGGAGATGGGTTTCAACATGAAACTAGCTACATAATTATCTGCAAACACTCCTCTATTTTTGTTAAAAAGTGGGTGAAAAACCCTTTCAATTGGTGGGGCCCACCGAAGAAAAACTTAGTTTCTGGGCATTCTGTCCCCAAGACAGTTAGGTTAATTGGACAGAATCTCTCTAGCCGGCTCTGCCCAGTCTTACCTTTTGTTGTCCAAATTTTGTCCCAGTTTTACTCACCTTATGTCGGACCCTTTTACCATTTTGGGCACTCCCAAGACCCCTTCAAAACCTTCTTTTGGATCCTCAATTCATTCTCTCTTACTCCATTAATTTATAATTTATTTCCACCAAATACCCTCCTTCATAAAATTTCATCTCTAGGACTGAGGGTTATGAAATCAGGGTGTTACAATGATCGCCAAGGTATTTTCTACTTTTTTTTTCTTTCATTATTCTTCTTCTTGATCCTCTCCTGTTTTTCTTAGGATGGAAGGATTGTCGCCTTGGAGAGTCAAGTCAGCTCCTACCAATAGAAGAATGCCCAGCAGCAGGCACTGATTCAAGATTTGACCCGGAGGCTGGAGAGTACAGGACTGGCATCCCTGAGCTCCTTGGCATTTAAGGAGGGTGATTTAGAGTATGGTTTAGATGATGAATTTGCTTCTTAGGGACATGTTCTTGTAGTTCCTGCAAGTAAAAACGCATATATATTTTTTCTTTCTTTTCCCCTTCCCCTATTTGTTCCTTCTTTCCTTGGCATTTGACCTTTTTATGATCGGGGATTTGTTGAGGTTATAAAGCCAATTTTATTTATGAATTTTGAATTTTTAGGCACGATCAATTCCACAACCAAAGTTTCCATTAGAATAATCGGGATGACACGAAAATCCAAATGACATACTACTTTACTACCATAGACAAGATAGGTAGGTAACAAGGTTAGGAGACAGTTCTTGGGTTGGGTAAAATCTCACCAACTCTCTTGGGACCTCTTCTTTCAATCCATATTGTCAGTTGATGTAGGTAGACAAGTAAGAGGATGTGTGAGTCAATCCCATCAACCTGACGTAATTGTGTCCAGGGTTCCTCATTAAAAAATCTCTGTGTGGCCTCCTTGGGCATCTCCAAGTAATATCCTATACAGTCCTTTCTTGCAGGTACTTCTTCCAATCAATGATAAGGTTAAATTCTTGAACTTTCCTCTTATCTTGGTAGCAAAGAACTCCGAGTTAACCTTCTTTTAATGGTTTAGTCAACTTTAGTTTCTTGAGGAGCCAAATTTGGAAAATAACAGGACTTCCTTGATAATGATCTAGTCTGAATCTATGGCTTCCTTCATAATGATCTAGTCCGAATCTATGGCTATGGCTCATGTCATCCAATCCCTTTAGTGTTTCTGCAAGAACTGTAGGGATAATGTCGCCTCCTTTCTTCAACTGCTTCACTACTTCAATCAAAACTAGTAGTGCATCACGCCCGGGAGTTCGGAGAACATACCAAGCTATCATGTAAAGTAGATAAGCATCCTACAATCTCTGTTGATGGATTCCTCCCAATGATAGATATTGAGCGAAGATCTGAGCTACTTTTAGAATGTTAATCTTCCCATATCTAACGAATTGCTTCACTTCCTCCTCATTCCATCCGAAGAAACCCTGAATTTCCTCTGAGTAAATTTTTTTCAAAGATGGTTGGATTAACTTCCTTTGGGTGAAGATAACATGCAAACTCGAAATTCTTCGAGAGTTGGATAGATCTCAACCAACCCAAATCGAAATACATGAAGATCAGCATCCCAGTGCTGAGGCACCTACCGAAGCAATTGGTGATGTAATTTACACACTTGATCTGACCAAGCATCGACACATTAATTGATTCCAGCAGCCCTGGTGTCCTCATGTTTGTGTCCAAGGTCCATTTTCTCAATATTTCATCAAACACCCTACCTTTTCCTGCAACCATCACAAACAAAAGGAGATGTAATGATTTTTCAAAGTATTACTCATTAACTATTGACACTACCAAACCTTTACCACTATTGCATCAAATTCTTTCTTTTTTTTTTTACTGATCAAGGATGGGGAATAAACTGGCCTTGATACACTAGTGCCGGGCGGCATTCTATTTTACGGGACGAAATCCTGGATAAGAGTTTGACAGACCATAGGTGAATGATAGATACCTAGTGGCCTTGGGTGCCAAGTGGCAATTCTTGGGGGACATAAACTATGATGATCTTTAAAAATACCCTGATTAGTAATTTAGGAACCAATTTATTGCCTTAAGATGGTTAATACTGCACTTGCACATGTTAAGTTGCCTACGTATCCCTTGAGAGGAATCAGGTCTGACGTAGTTCGGACTATTCACCCTTTTAGACATAATATTTATTGAGTTGATCCATGTTGACCAATTTGGGTATTTCTTCACCGTTGTGGTCTATGAACTTCACAGTCTTGCCTGGTAGAATCCCTTTGACAGTGAATGGGATACTCTAGTTGGGCCTGAATTTCCCTCTTGGGTCATGAATTGGGGTTCTTTATTCTCGAAGAACAAGTTCACCCTCTTCTATGTGACTGGGCTTCACATTCTTGTTGAAAGTCTTTGCCATACTCAATTGATATTTTTTCAGATTGTCCATAGCTTTCATTCGCCTTTCATCAAGAAAGTTGAGCTCATCGTGTCTGGCCTTCACCCATTCTCCTTCAGGTGACTGACTATCAAGAAACACCCTTAGGGATGGCACTAGGATTTTCACAGGTAGAATTACCTCAACTCCATGCACCAAAGAGAAAGGAGTTTTCCCTATCGAGGATTACACAGTGGTCCGATATGCCCACAAAGCAAATGGCAACTTATCCGCCCAATACTTGTGTGTTTCAGCTATTTTCTGTAAGATCACCTTAATGTTCTTGTTAGCTGCTTCTACTACCCCATCGGTCTGTGGCCTGTAAGTGGTAGTGCGATACCTTTTGATACCAAACTTTATGCAAATCTTATCAGTCTTACCCCAGAAATGGGATCCCTGATTTTATATCAACTCTTGAGGTACTCCATACTGACAAATGATGTTTTTTTGGATGAATTTTGCTACCTTAGGAGAGATGTGAGTACAGCATAAGATTGAGCTTCTACCCACTTGGTGAAATAATCAATGGCTACCAAGATGAATTCATGACCATTGGATGATTTGGGGTTGACCTTCCCAATGATGTCAATGCCCCAAGTGGACAAAAGCCAAGGAGAACTGAGCGAATGCAATTCAGTTGGCGGGATATGTATGATATTGGAAAATATCTGACGTTTGTGGCATTTCTTGGCAAAGTCCACGCAATCTACTTCCATTGTATTCTAATAGTGTCATAGCCCTGAGAATCTTCTTAGCTAGCATCTTGGCATTCATATGGGGTCCATAGAAACCTTGATGAATTTCCTCCATTGATGGTTGCCGCTTGCTCCTCATTCACATACAATAACTGTATGCCATCATATGATCTCTTGTATAACAAGTCCTCTTGAAGAACAAATTGGGTGGTATATCTCCTTAGAAATTTTTTCTCTCTATTTGTAGCTTCAATTAGATATTTTCTTTCTCTGATGAAATCCACTATGTGAACGACCAAGCCCGACCATCCATAGTGAGAGAGTTCACCGAATTCTGATAAATGGTTCTGCTTCTTTGTTCTACTAAGAATGGTCAGACCCTAGCCATAGGGTTGCATTCTACCATAGATGCCAAGATTGCAAGGGCATCAACAAACCTGTTGTTATCTCTTTGGAAGTATTCAAACGAGATCTTCTCAAAGTTTTCAATCACCTCTTCCAAATGTTCTTGATACGGCTTCAACTTTTCATCTCTAGTTTTCCATTTTCCTTGCATCTGACAAATGACAATGGATAAATCTCCATACACTATGATCCTTTTCACTCCAATAGTCAAGGCTGTTTCTAGTCCTAAAGTGCAAGCTTCATATTCAGTAATATTATTGGTACAGGGGAAGTCGAGGCAGAATGACAAAGGCAAGTAAAGGCCATCAGGAGTGATAAGTAATATTCCCGCGCTACACCCCTTTTGATTAGCTGCTCCATCAAAGAACGACTACCATTCATTAGCTGTGTCTTCTTGCTCTATTGCTGTGATTTCTTTATCGAGAAAGGCTCTAGGGCTCTTCCATCTTCTATGGGGTGGCCGGCCAAATGATTGGCTATAGCTTGCCCTTTGATATACTTCTGAGTTACATAGGTGATGTCAAACTCTGATAGCAGAAGCAGCCACTAGGCCATCCTTCCTATTAGAGCTAGTTTCTCAAATAGGTACTTGATTGGATCCATCCTAGAGATCAGACGTACTGGATAAGATACCATATAGTGTCGTACCATTTTCGTTGCCCAAATTAGTGCGGCACAAGTTTTTTTCAAAGATGTATACCATGGCTCATACTCCAGGAATTTCTTGTTGAGGTAATTTATGGTTTTCCCCTTTCTCTGTCTTCTTTTGTGCCTGCAATGAGCCCATGGAATATTCTCCCACTGATAAGTACAATAGAAGTGTTTCTCCTTCCACCGGTGGTGTCAATACCGGTGGGTTTATGAGGTATCTAAAGCTTAGTGGCATTGGTCATTCCATTCTGTGGGCCGATCCTTTTTCAATAGCTTGAAGATTGGTCCACAGATCGTAGTCAACTAAGCTATGAATCTGCTAATATACTGGATATGACCCATAAATCCTCATAGTTGCTTCTTAGTTCGAGGTGTGGGGATCTTCTGAATTTCCCTAATCTTGATAGGGTCAACTTCAGCGCCTCTTTCACTCACCAAGAAACCTAACAAATTTTTTGCTATTGCCCTGAATACACACTTCTGAGGATTCAACTTTATTTGATACTTCTTGATCCTTTCAAAGAATCACCTTAGCACGGGAATATGCCCTTGTTATTCTTTTAACTTCACTATCATGTCATCCACATAGACTTCCACATCTTTATTCATCATATTATGTAATATGGTAGTAGCTACTCTTTGGTAAGTTGCCCTGGCATTCTTTAGTCTAAAAGGCCTCACCTTGTAACAATGGGTTCCCCATGGCTTGGTGAAGGCTGTCTTCTCATGATCTTCTGGGTGCATGTTTACTTGATTGTATCCTGAGAGTCCATCCATAAATGACAAGGCATGTCCTACCATGTTGTCCACCAATACATCAATGTAAGGTAATGGGAAGTCATCTTTAGGGCTTACTTTGTTAAGATCTCGAAAGTCTACACACATTCATACCTTCCCATCTTTCTTTGGAACTAGTACAATGTTGGCCAACCATTGGGGGTACTTCACCACTTGTAGGAACCCTGCGTTCCACTATTTCACAACTTCTTCTCTGATCTTTTCACTCCATTCTGGACGCATTCTTTAGAGTTTTTGCTTTACCAGCTTTGCCCAAGGATATGTTAACAAGTGGTGTTGCACAATGTCGGGGTCTATACTAGGCATATTCTCATATGACCAAGCAAAGACTTCGGTGAATTCCTTCAGAAGATTAATCATATGTTTTGCTTCTTCATTGTCTAGGATAGTGCCAATTTTTATCTCCTGAAGGTATTAGTCAGTTCCTAGATTAATAACCCAAGTATCCTCATGAATGGGATGGGCATTCATTGGTTTACATTGTTTTATTAACTCTTGATATTTGTTAAGATCATCATCAGAAAAATGAGGCAAGTCATACTCGGAATCAGAAATTTCATTCATGAAAGGAGTAACAGACTTGACATACATGGACTCTAGACTCTCCTTGAGAGGGGAGGCCGACACAAGATCATAAACAATAGACTCGACTACAGAATCAACTACAGATTCAATGGTTGATTTGATGCTTTTATCAGTGGTATGCAGGTTCATTAACTCGGTAGCATGAGTAAACTTGAAGTCTTCTCCAATGCTTTTCCAGTTCAGGAGTAAGTCAATGGCCTAATGAATGAGTAGATGAGGCAAAGGATCTTCTTCTCATTTTGAGAAAGCTGCTGCTATTTTTTCAATGGTTCAATGGTTCTTCTAGATAGGTGCTTGCTTCTTCAAAAATATCAGCTGATCAACTTCGTGCTCTCGGAAGCCAAACTTTCTGAGGGGTGAGGATTGGTGGAGACAGCTCAATCCTCTTTCTATAAAGTCCATCTTTTCTAGCCTATTGAGGGATGCCATACTGGTGCCTTTGGCCACATCTTTGACCACCTTCATGGACCTTCCCGTTGCAGTTGATTTGGGCACAGTGCATGCAAACCATCATTCTTTGTGCTCTTCTTTGCTTTGCATATGCACTTCTTCCCCTGAAAGGGCGAGGTTTGAGCTCATGTAGCTTTCGGGCTCTTGGTTCTTATAGGAGGGAGCAAATTTATCTTTTTAAATCAATGGGAAGCCATAGACTCCATGTTACATCCGTGCCCTAATTCGGTCTAATTTGAACTGTTGTGACAAGTCTCGGATCGGAGATCGAAAGTACGATCAAATTTTGGCTCACGGTTGTGCATTCTCAAAGGGGTAGAGATGACCCCACATGTTCATGCATCGTGTGCCTATCTAACTGGAGGGGATTCACCTTTCAATCCCAGACGGTAAGTGACCTAACTCCCCACACTTGAATTCTGGCATTCATCAAAATTACCAAATAGACTTGAGCATGTCCAAGGGCAGCCACCCATGCGAGACCAGCTATGGGACAGCAAACTGTTAAGATAGCAAGCTGTCTTGGACATCAAAAACAAACCATCAGAAGCAGCCTGGGCCTGGATCCGGTGCTTGTTTTTGGTGGGTTGATAGGCTGCTGTCTAGGTTCTGATGCTCGTGGTTCCCGCCACTCACATCGTAAATGAATCCAGATGATCCCAAATCATCCTCCACATCTTCCCCATGATGTGAGTACTTTATGGACTGAAATGTGTGAGTCCTCATGCCCCAAATTTCATTTTAACCCAATTGGTTCAAAAGTGGTCCAAACCAAACAGACCCTAAGGCCCACTTAAGTTATAAGTTGGGAAATGAGGATTCATTTCCTCATTTCCCTTGTGCCCAACGTAGGAGAGGAGAGAAAGATGAACGAAAGGAAGAAGAAGAGGAAGAAGAAGAGTCGGAGGCTTACCTTGGTGCCAGCTGTTGCCTTGTTGCCGAAATTATTGTCAGAGGTTAGTACAACCTCCCATACCACTCTCTCTCTTTTTTTCAACCTAGACAAAGCTAGGTATGGGTGGAATCTTGATGTATAAACCATGTCAAGGTTGTAAGATGAGTGTTCTACCCTCCTGGTGTTGTTGTCGAGCTCGAACCAAGCCCGGTGAGCTTCGACAACATGTACTACCAAAAGACAAACTTCTCCCAAACGGCTCTATGGAATTGGAATTTTATTCACTTAGAATGATGCTAGGAACATCCCCTACAAACTCCACGGAACAAGTCTTGGCGATCGGGCCCGAGTGCCCTAAAATAGTTGGATTGCCCTGAACCACCACCAGAAACAGCCCATCGGATCCACTAGGTCTGTTTCTGATGGCATATTTCTGGTGGACATAGAGCCTTATGTGCTCTCTGTCACCTCCCCCAGAAACAGGATTGATATTTTTGGTGAAATGCCCTGTTTCTGGTGGCTGTTTTCGGTGACAGTACTGTCACTTAGAAACAATGTCTATACCCTTTGGGGGTGACCCATGTGGGTCCCTCCTAATGTTTTTGATGCATACTGATGTATGATTCCCTTTGTGTCTAGGACAGTGACTCACACGTGCCCCGAAGCCAGAATTGAATTGATCGATCGATGGCCGTACTTAAACCTGAACACACCCGATCGTAAAATAGGTGAGGGATGTAGTGTGTTTATTTTTGGAATGTTTATTATTATTAAATTGCTCACATGCTTAGAATTATATGTTTAATTGTAATTTCTTGAATGCGATGATGATATGTTATAATTGCTATTTACGATTTTGATATGAATTGTATAGAAATGTATGACGAGGTCCGGTGTGGCCAAGGTGGTACTGGTACCATGACCGTCGTGTGCTTGGTTGTGTTTGTGATACAGAATCCGGTGTGATCGAGGTAGTACCGGTGCCGTGATTGTTGTATGTATGTTGCATTCTTTTATTGATTATGAGCATTAGAGTTAGTTGTAGTTGTGGGTTACATTTTGTGGCCAAGGTCTCGCTGGTATCCTTATCGCGGGACTACATTTGAAAATGGATGCGCTTCGTGGCCAAGGTCTTGCCGGTGTTGCGTAGTGCATACTCAACTGTTATTTACATGCTAGATTAGGTAAACGGTAGTGGGTTATACTTTGTGGCCAAGGTCTCACTGCTATTGTGTACCCCAGGACTGCATTTGGAGATGGATTACACTTTGTGGCCGAGGTCTCTCCGATATCGTGTAATCCATATTAACTGTATCATTATGAAGGCATGTAGTATACATATGGTTAGGTATCACTCCCTATGCTACGTATCTGTGCCCTCATGTATACGTAGTAAGTCACATAGGCATGCAATACAGATACCTCATCATAGTACCCACAGGTGGGGAGGATGTTCAGCTGGATTGCCTGATAGACAACCTTCGGAGTGTCAAGCTAGTTGACTATGCGATCCCTTCCACTGGCCTCCTTAGTCAACATATTGTCTACCTCTTGAAGGGTATCAGGACTTTGGAAGTTATAGGCTGGTGTTTGAGGTGGGCAGTACACTAGATCACCTGTTGGGTAGTAGTATTTGTTGGGTTTCAGGATGCGGTACCACTTGATCTCCTCAAATCGTTGATGAAGACGGAACACGTGAAATTCGTTGGTCCTCACATAGACTCTCAGGTCTACGTTACGGTGCTCAAAGAATTTCCAACGATCTCGCTCAACCATAGAGCAGAATAGGATTGGGTTGAACTGATCGGAGGTATGTTGCTCCTCTTGTATAAGAGCACGTCGGGTACATACACAACATCCAGACATCGTTGTAAGATGATTCCTAAGGATTTGGAATGGAAAACCTAGTTAAATGGTTGAATACAAAACTCGCAAAGAAGAAAATCATAAAAACTAGGTTACAGAGAGGAGAAACATACCTTGGATGCGAATGCGGCACCGATCGATCACAAAATAGAGAGAGGAAGGTAGGGAATGGGTAGCAAAATACTTATCCGTTTCCACACCTTTCCCACAAGAGAAAATCGGGTTTTGTGTAAAAGAACCAAGACCCGAGCCTATATATAAACGGGTTGAATCCACCGGAAACATTGGGCATTAATCCGGTGTCTGTTTCCGATAAAATAAAAAGTCTAATTGAGCTCTCTGTTTGGTTCACCGAAAATAATACTGATATTTCTGGTGAATTAAACCATATTTCTGGTGATATGACCTCCTATTTCTAGTGGACTTCTTAGAAAATAAATCATTTTTATTTTCAAAATCCAAGATTTTATTTGGTTACTTTAATGGGGTACCCCTTTGGGATATGCGTGCTATCAGATCTTAATACATGTGGACCCCACTTATGCATGCCCTAACCCTAATTTTGCCTATTGTATACGTGTGGGACCTACTATGCATACATGTGTTCCAATTACATGCAACCTTTTTTATGTATGTGCACTAATCAGATTCCTTCATAGGAATCATGTCATGCCAGAACACCCGATCGGGGTAGACCCCGCAATGCACCTCCCACTTCCCCTACACAGAATCGGGGTAGACCCCATAATGCACCTTCGGCTCTGCCTGTACTTAAGTCCTAGGATGTGGCATCCATCATGAATAATGATGTGGGAAGTGGAAGAATGTCAAAACCAGTTTATGGTCGGGATCGATAATAGAATCCAAGTGGCAATGGAAGCTCGTAATGCATTGCCTGCACCTCCTACTCCATTGACACCCGTTCCAGTGCTCGTTGGATAAACTACCCTTCAAACATTTGGTAGGGCACAAGTGCATGGGCATGTGAAAGACCCAATGCCGGAACAAGCTCAAGCCATATAGAGGGCTGGACAGACTTGACAAAAATGATGGAGAAGTTTCAATGGCTTAGGCCCACATGCTTCTCTAAGGTGGGCCAAGACTCGTTATATCCATCAAGATGGATTGGTGTTATGGAGAAGGTTTTTAGACTGATGGGATGCACTGATGAGCCAAAAATTTTGTATGTAAGCTATCAGTTATAGAATGAAGTGGATGATTGGTGGAATGCCATCGAGCCTATTCTAAGGGCTAGTAACCCGAATCCTACTTGGGCAGACTTCAAAGGGGCCTTCTTTGAGAACTATTTTTTGAAAAGCTTTAGGGATAGGAAAGAGAGTGAGTTCTCTTAGTTGGTTCAAGGTTCCTGGTCTGTGCTCGAGTATCAGCAATGCTTCAAGGAGCTATTCCATTTTACTCCTGAGCATCTTAGAGGCGATAGAGCTAAAGCGAAGAAGTTTGAGAAAGGGTTGAGGCCAGGTATTGGGTCAACCATTGTGGGGTTAAAATTGCAAACCTATGCTGAGGTAGTCCAAGTGGCCAAGTCTATTGAAGACCGGCATAGGGATAACTACACGGTTCAGCAAGGAACGGGAAAGAGGCCAATGGGATCTACTGATTCTAGGGGAGGCAGCAAACCTTTTTGAGTGCCCTATGGCAACCCAACCTCAGTGCAGTTCATGAGGCTTAATTTTAATCAGACTTCCCAGCTCTCCCAATCTAGTGTTGTATCTCAGTCTTCAGGATCGAGCCTGAGATGCTTTTATTATGATCAGTTGGGCCACATGGCGAGGGCATGCCCCCACCAAAGGCTAGATGATGCACCCTACACTATGACACCTAGGCCCCAACAGACATTCAGCCCCTACAGGTCCAGAGACCATAGGGCAGAGTGTTCGCTTTGACTACAGAAGATGCTGAGGCTGCACCCAGTGTAGTGACAGGTACATTATTGATATCATTATTGCCTGCACATATGTTATTTGACTCAGGAGCCTCGCATTCATTCGTGTCACCAGCATTTGCAAAGAAGATGAGAATTCCACCTAAGGGACTGACTCAATGTTTGGTTGTGAGCACCCCTACAGGAAGTATAGTGGGTTTAAACTATATTTATGAGCCTTGTCCAGTGACCATAGGTGATAGTGAGTTGAATGCTCACTTGATCGAGTTGGATATGATCGACTTCGACGTGATTTTAGGAATGGACTGGTTGTCCACATACAAAGCCAGTGTGCTATGTGCAGAGAAGGCTATCATTTTCAGACCTTGTGATGATGATGATTTTGTGTTCCAAGGGGATAAGCTTAAGAAACCCAGAAAGGTTGTCATATACGCACTCCAGATGAAGAAGCTACTAAACAAGGGATGTCAAGGATACTTAGCATATGTGATGGATACTGAGATAGAGATTAGGCCATTGACCGAGGTAGATGTGGTGAGGGAATTTTTTGATGTATTCCTGGATGACTTGACAGGTTTACCACCAGACACCGAGATGAAATTTACAATAGACCTACTCCCTGGCTTGGCATCATTGTCAAAGGCCCCTTACCACATGGCCCCCACAGAATTGAAGGAATTGTTGGTGTAACATCAAGACCTTTTGAAGAAGGGATTCATTAGACCTAGTGTGTCTCCATAGGGAGCACCGATATTGTTCCTCAAGAAGAAAGATGGAAGTATGAATTGTGTATCGATTGCCATGTGCTTAATAAGTTAACCATAAAAAACTGGTATCCTTTGCCAAGGATAGATTATTTGTTTGATTAGTTGTAGGGTGCCAAAGTGTTCTCCAAGATCAACCTTAGATCAGGCTATGTTTGAGATTCTAAAATGTAATCGCAAGAGTACGAATCAGTGTAGCTTTGGGTCGAACACATGGAGAGCAACCACTTTATTTTTTTGCTTCTTTTAATAATGCGAAAGTGAACTGATTAATGGTTATAATCTAATTCTAATTACCGTCCTAAACATATATATCTAAAATAACATCCTAACCATTCATCATCTAAGAATTTAAAAACGCAAGCCATGCAATTAAAATTAAATAAATAAATAACTGAAAATAAACAGCCCGTGCAATAAAAAAAACTAAAGGAAAAAAATTACTGAAATAAAAATAAAGTAAAAGAAAGTGGATAAAGCTAGAGAGAGACTCACAAGTAAGATTCTCTACTTAGCCTGAGAGATGCATCATAATATGAGCTCCCCTACATAAGCAGAGAGTCACTCTTACAACGGTTACTCTACTTGGCTTTAGTAAAAGGGAGACAATTAAAATAAAAGCAATAAATTGATGGTTCTATGGCTAGGAGGGGCAAAGCCAACACATAAACTAGCCATGAACCTTGGGGGAAAGGGATAGCAATAATATAACAATTGAAATTAAAATCCTAAATTAAGAAAGAAAGGGTAGTCAGAAGAGGGAATGAGAGGGGGGAGAGAAGACTACTGAAGGAGCCTACTTACTTGAACTTTAACTCTTGAACTGAAAACTTGATCGATTTGAGATACTACCAGTACTAAAAATCAGATATGAAATAAACCAAATCTGAAATTTCTAGTACTAGAGAAAACAAATCTGAAGAAAAAAAATTGAACCTGAAAGACATGCTTCATAGCTTGTTCTTGTCACCTAGAACTAAGCTTAGAACTAGAACTTAAAAATTACAACTTCAATTGTTTAAACAATAAAAACAAAAAAACTGAAGCAAAAACAAAAGTGCTTGCATTAATTGAATAAAAAGAACTTACAAAAGTGTTTAAAGCATAAACCTAGAACTAGAGCTAGAGAAAGAGAAAACCAGAGAGAGATAGAGCAACTAAAAAAAAACCCGAGAAGAAGAATGAAGTGCCTCCTCCCCTTATGTTAATTCTATTATATAGAGAATGGGGGAATATTTTTTTTTATCTTGTTGATGAGGTGGAGAAGATAGAAGATAGAGAATTATAGGAAGTAGGGAATCTCCAACAATTTTTCTTCGTCTTTTCTTCTTTTTTTAAAATTTTTTCTCTCTCTTCTTCAAACGTGGGCAGCATCTTGAATGATTTTTTTTAATTATTATTTACCTATTTTTTTCCCTTTCCTATTTTTTCTCCCTTTTTTTTATTTTTCTCTTTATTTCTCTCTCCTCTTGCATAAGAAACTCTTTGGCCAACCTTCTTTGAGTGATGAATAGGAAAGAGAAAATCTTCTAAAATAAAAACCTCAAAAAAATGGCGGCTAAGAGGTTCGAACTTGAGACCTCCTAATAAGCAAGGGATTTTGCACACCATAATTCACCAACTATGCTAGGTAGTTGTTGTTACCAAAAATGAATCTTCAATGACTTAAGGATGTGGTCCCTCGATCCTTGTTATCATTTAAAATATTCCTTATACCCTTGGGACAACTGCAGATGGGCTGGTTCTGCATCTCGGTTCAATTTTGATCCATTATTCTTTTTCTAGCCCGAAAAGAATAATCACTTATATGGTTGACCAAACGAATGTGTACTTGCAATTGAACATGTCCATCTTGCTCAGAATTTCATCCTCTTCGCAACCATGAAAAGATATAGAACCTCTTTATGTGTAAAATTGGAGATATAGAGCCCGATAATCCTTATAGTAAAAAGAGAGTAAAACCCAAGGTAGCTCCATTCTAAATATCTAAAATGCATGTTTTACTACTTTTGGCCTGAATGACATGATGGAGCAAACACCAGACACCCAAGTTACTATGTAGCTTCGCTTTTTGCATATACCCACAAAGACAATGATGCTAGAGTTGCTTCAGAAGTTTCCTCCCAAGGAATTTCAATCAAGACAGCATGCTTCCTGAGGCGCAATGACCTGTCTAGTTCCAAAGGAATCAACTCTTATTCTTCTTTATACCTCATTTCACATTTCATTTAAAATTGTGTATATGTCAACTCATACTAAATTAAAAAGAAGGTCTCAACTCAAAATCAAAAGTACAAGGAACCCACAGACTTACATTTGGTCCAACACTATAAAACAAGGGTCTCTTATTTTTCAAAAGAAAATCTCATCTTAAGACACAGGCTTGTTTCTTTCTTCTCAACAGGGTTTTTATACGTTCAAAATGGGTACTTTAATCAAAAATTTTATTTTCATACATCAAGCAACCGAATGGTATGATCATTAGCCAAAAGTCAAAGTAGGACTTCATCCTTTAGCAAGCTCAAAAAAATAAAAAGAAAAACAAATAAAACATAGTGAAAAAAGCAAAAACTAGTTTTCCTCCCCCGCACTTAAGTCATGCAATGTCCTCAATGCATGGAAAGAATTAAAAGAGAAGACAATGGAAGGGGGTCATACCTGATTAAAAGTTAATCATCAGTGTAAAGAGGTTCATGGAGATCCATGACCTCTTCACTACCAGTAGTAGGAAACTCAAGGAACGGTTTCAAACACTGACCATTAACCTTCAAGATTACCACTGTTCTTGGATTCAAAATCTCTATAGCCCCATGGGGATATACATTATGGACAATAAATGGGCCATCCCATCGGGATCTAAGCTTACTAGAGAAAAGATGCAATTGAGAGTTGTACAATAAGACCTTATCACCAATTGCGAAAGATTTGCGCAGAATGTGCTTATCGTGGAAAGCTTTGGTCTTTTCCTTATAAATCCTAGAACTTTTATAGGCATCATTCCTAAATTCTTCTAACTCAGATAGTTGGAGCCTATGACGAATTCTCGCATCAGACAAATCAAAGTTGAGCTTCTTAATGGCCCAAAAGGCCTTATGCTCCAATTCAACTAGTAAGTGACAAGCTTTCCCATACACCAAATGGTGGGGAAACTGGCAAAGGTCAGTCTTGAATGTAATCCGATGGGCCCACAAGGCATCAATAAGCTAAAAGGATCAATCCTTACGGTTGAGATTAATAGTTTTCTCCAAGATTTGTTTGATCTATTAGACACCTCCACTTGGCCACTAGTTTGGGGGTGATAAGGGATAGATAACTTATGGGTGATCCCATACTTTTTCATTAAGGCCTCAAATGGCCAATTACAAAAGTGAGAACCCCTATCACTAATTATTGCACGTGGTTCACTAAAGCGAGAAAAAATGTTCTCTTTGAGAAACTGAACCACCATTTTGTGGTCATTAGATTTACAAGGTATGGTCTCTATCCATTTATAAACATAATCAACGGTAAAAAATATGTACAAATTCTCAAAAGAATTAGGGAATGGTCCCATAAAATTGATGCCCCTTACATCAAAGATCTCAACTATCAAAATAGGGCTGAGAGGCATCATGTTCCTCTTATTGATACGGCCAAAAGACTGGTAGACAGGATAAGCCTTGCAAAAATCGATAGCATCTCTAAAAAGAGTAGGCCAATAAAATTCATATTGGATAACCTTTATAGCAGTCTTCTTAGGTCTAAAGTATCCACCACATGCATGATCATGACAAAAAGAGAGAATGAAATGTTACTCATGATTAGGAACACATCGTCGGATAATCTGATCCGGACATATCTTAAACAAATAAGGATCATCTCAGAAAAAGTGCTTAACTTGGGAATGAAACCTATACTTATCTTGAGTGGACCAGTGATCCAGAGTCACACCTGAAACTAAGAAGTTGATTATGTCAACAAACCATGGTTCACTAGACATTGCAAATAATTGTTCATCTAAAAAGTTCTCGTCAATTGGAGAATCGACAGTCAAGTAATTGGGAAGCCGGGATAAATGGTCTGCAACTAGGTTTTCAACTCCTTTTTTATCCCTAATTTCTAAGTCAAACTCTTGCAAAAGTAAAACCCACCTAATGAGATGGGCTTTGGCATTCTTCTTCTAAACTAGGTATTTGAGAGCAGAATGGTCAGAACACACCACCACATCTGAAACAACTAAGTAAGATCAAAATTTTCTAATGCAAACACAACAGCTAAAAATTCTTTTTCAGTGGTTGTATAATTGAGTTGTGCATCATTTAAGGTCCTACTAGCATAGTAAATGAAAGTGGGCAACTTAATAATCCTTTGCCCCAAAACTGCTTCTATAGTAAAATTTGAAGCATCACACATCAGTTCAAAAGGTTCAGTCCAAACAGGTGGTTGAACAATGGGTGTATTGGTCAACTCCTTCTTAAGTTGTTTGAAGGATTCTAGGCACTCTTTAGAAAATTCAAAAGTTTGATCTTTGGCAAGTAATGAAGTGAGAGGTCAGGCTAACTGACTAAAGTTCTTAATAAACCTTCTGTAGAAGCCCGCATGCCCTAGAAAAGACTGGACGTCCTTAACAGATTAAGGAGGTGATAAATTATCAATTAAATCCACTTTGGCTCTATCTACTCTAATTCCCTCATTGGATATTATATGGCCTAAAACAATACTGGATTTAACCATGAAATGACATTTCTCCCAATTCAAAACCAAATTCTTAGATATACACCTTTTCAAAACTAGAGAAAGATTGTGAAGATATTCAAAATAGGAATTCCTATGAATTGAAAAGTCATCCATAAATACTTCTAAGAATTTTTTGACCATATCAGAAAAGATGCTCATTATGCATAGTTAGAATGTAGCAGGGGCATTGCAAAGCCCAAAGAGCATACGCCTGTAAGCAAATGTTCCATATGAACATGTAAAAGTGGTCTTATGTTGGTCCTTTAAAGCAATTGGGATCTGATTATAATCAGAATATCCATCAAGAAAATAATACTATTCATGACTAGCTAACCTCTCTAACATCTGGTCAATGAATGGAAATGGGAAGTGGTCCTTCCAGGTTACCACATTAAGTTTTCTATAGTCTATGCACACTCTCCACCTTGATTGGACACGGGTTGGAATTAGTTCATTATTGGCATTGGGAACTACAGCACCCCAAACTTCTTAGGCACTACGTGAACTGGGCTTACCCATTGACTGTCAGAAATAGGATAAATTATTCCTGATCCAAGCACTTTAGGATCTCTTTCTTAATGGCTTCCATCATCACTGTGTTAGCTCTTCTTTGGAGTTCTGTGGATGGTTTGGAATCCTCCATAAGATGTATATAATGTTGCATAATAGAAGAGCTTATACCCTTGACATCAGCCATGGTCTTACCTAGGGTTTCCTTATTATCTTTTAACACTTTAAGTAACTCCTCTTCCTGGCTAGAAGTCAAATTTGAAGAAATTATTACAAGAATAGTGTGGTCAGGCCCTAGGAAAGCATACCTCAAATTAGATGGCAACTCCTTAAGATCTAGCTTAGGGGTCTCAACGATGGAAGGATTGAGTATGGAATTGGAAAGGGGTTCTAAGGGCTCCACAAGTGTGTGAAGACTTAAGACTTCAGAAAAGAAATTTTCACTGTCATTATCCAACTCATCCATACACTTTTGGAATTTTGAATTAAAATCAATATCAAAGTTGGTAACTAAATCATCAAAAAAATCCAAAAAATCCTCAAGCATATTGATCTCTTCTTCTATATGTGGTTGCTTGCTTATCCTAAACATGTTAAACTCAATAGTTTGGTTACCAAAAGATAACCTTAGGAAACCATTGCAGCAGTTGATTAATGCATTACTCGTAGCCAAGAATGGTCTTCCTAGAATTATTGGGATCTCATCCTTGGTTGAGAAGGGCTTGGTATCTAATACAATGAAATCAATAGAAAAAATAAATTCTCCCACCTTTAGTAAGACATCCTCAACCATCCTTTTAGGAATCTTAACAGACCTATCTACTAACTGAAGAGTAGTTCTAGTGGTTTTCAATTCTCCCAATCCTAGTTGCTTGTACATATGGTAAGGTAAAAGATTCACACTTGCGCCAAGGTCAAGTAAGACATGCTCAATGTAGGTGTTGCCTATGACACAAAATATGATAGGGCTCCCTGGATCCTTATACTTGGCTGCTATAGGCTGAGTAATTATGGAACTAATGTTAACTGCCAAGAACGCTTTTTTGGGCAAACTAGTGATACGTTTGTGAGTACACAAATCTTTCAATACCTTTGCATAGGCGGGGATCTAGGATATGGCATCCAAAGAGGGATGTTCACTTTTACCTTTTTGAAGACATCTAAAATTTTATCCATGGAAGCAATCTTCTTTTTGTTTACCAAGCGATTAGGAAATGGGACAGGAGGAATATAAGGATTGTTAGGGATTTGGCATTTTTTAGAAGAATCATTTTTGATTTCCTCAACTAAATCATCTTTAATTTTAAAATAATCTTTAGGTTCATCAAACAAACCTAGAAAAAGAGGCACACTTATGTCCTCAACTAAAGGAGAGTTAACAACAGTAATAGATGGAGAAGATAGGAACGCTCTATTGGTACTCTCTACCACTCCTAAGGGTACAAACAACATTACATTAGTTAGAGGGCCTTTGTTGGGTCTGACCTTGTACTATATTCAGTGGTACATTAGTTGGTGTTTGTGAACTAACAGGCTGATGATGCCTAGGGTTAGGCTCTGGTTGACTAGGTAAAGTTCCCTTCTCCCTCTCACGTATAATTGAGATAACTTGGGTAAGTTCTCTCGTATGATTTTGATGGCTTGTCATGAGGAGGGCTATATTTTTTTTCAAGTCACTTATTCTACTTGCCTCCCAGTGGTGGTAAACCCAGGGTGTTGCTGATAAGATGATAGGAGAGGGGCCCTAGGAAAACTAGCCTGAGGTCCTACATTTGACCTCAGAAAAGTATTTTGGGAAAAAAATTATTGTGCAAAGGGAGGCCTTTGGAGTCCAGGTTTACCTTGATTATAGAAATTGGAAGGCCCTGCTTAGGTTGCCTTGATTCGAGGAGAAATTTGGGTGATTTCTCCATCCTGGATTGTAAGTGTCACTATATGGATTATTCTAGTATAAGGCATTAACACTATCATTAAAAGTGCCCCCAGAGGTGTTGGGGCATTCTTCTATGGGGGCTGGTATCAAGTAAAAATCTTAACCAAATTGACTGATGATGGCTCTCTAAGAATAATAGCCTTAATCCTCTTGATTAGGCTATCCAAATGGGTTTCTTTGCTACTACCCCATCCACAAAATATCCTTTTCCTCTTATGGTTCTTTCACTCTCCTGGGTTGTTTCCCACTCACGGATTTTGTCAGCTAAGTTAAGTAAGAATACGCATGCCTTTCCTTCATCTATAAAGGATGTAAATCCCTCAAGGCACATAGACTCTATCATTTGTTTAGTTGGGTGATCAATACCCTCATAAATTATTTGACATAAATACCATAAGTCTAGGCCATGGTGAGGGCATTCCTGGAGTATATCCTTGAATCTCTTCATAAGTTTGGAAAAGGACTCACTAGGCTTTTACCTGAACTGAAGGATATCACTTCTATTATTGGTCTTGTGAGTTGGGAAAAAATTCTTAAGGAAGACAACTATGAACTGTTCCCATGAGGTTATGGAATTTGTGGGTAATCCATACAACCACTTCTTAGCTTAGTCTTTCAATGCAAAAAAGATAAACCTAAACTTAACAGCATCATCAGAAAGCTGTTGGATCTTAATTAGAATATATACCTCTTCAAATTCCCTTAGAAATAGGTATGCATCCTCAGAGGTCAACCTATGGAAGTGGGGCAACATAGTGATGTATTGAGATTTGAGTTCAAAATTATTATCCTAGGCTTGTGTTAGAACTATGTAGGAAGATTGGGTAGTTTTAGCGGAGTAGAACCTATCTTTCATAGATTTAGGTGGAGGGTTATGCTGTTGGTCTCCCATATTGAAATGTTTTAAAGAGAGTAAACGTATATAGTCACTACTTGTTGGATCTCTTCTTTCTAACAGATTCTTAGTATTACGTACCCGCCTAATACTCTTGCAATAGAAAACTATCCACAACTAGAGTAAGACAAGCACAAAAGAATGGATAGCATAACTTTTTTTTTATAATTTTTTTTTAATTTTTTTAGCTTTTTGGGAGTTTACCAGTAGGGATCTAGGGTTGCTCAGGTCAATTCCTGAGGTAGTGCTACAGGGCGAAACCTATCTTTATCATACTATGAGGCATGACGACATCCACTGATATAACTATTATAGCAAGTTGTTCTTTTCAGGAATTCAATAAAAGAAAAGGAAAAACAAAACAAAGCAAACAAAGCACTTTGATTTATCAAAAGAAAGCAAAAAATAATGTGGAACTGTTTACCTAGCAATGGCGTCAAAAACTTGTTTGAGATTTTAAAATGTAACCGCAAGCGTACGGATCAGTATAGCTACGGGTCAAACATAGGGAGAGCAACCACTTTATTTTTTTTTGCTTCTTTTAATAATACGAAAGTAAACCGATTAATGGTTGTGATCTAATTCTAATTATCATCCTAAACATATGTATCTAAAATAACGTCCTAACCATTCGTCATCTAAGAATTTAAAGACACAAGCCACACAATTAAAATTAAATAAATAAACAACTGAAAATAAACAACCCACGCAATTAAAAAAACACCATATAGGAAAAAAATTTAATGAAATAAAAATAAAGTAAAAGAAAGTGGATAAAGCTAGAGAGAGACTCACAAGTAGGTTTCTCTACTTAGCCCGAGGGATGCATCATAATTTACTCTACTTGGCTTTAGGGAAAGGGAGACAATTAAAATAAAATCAATAAATTGATGGTTCTATGGCTAGGAGGGGCAAAGCCAACATATACACTAGCCACCCTTGGGAGAAAGGGATAGCAATAATGTAATGACTGAAATTAAAATACTAAATTAAGAAAGAAAGGGTAGCCAGAAGAAGGAATGAGAGGGGGGAAAGAAGACTACTGAAGGAGCCCACTTACTTGAACTAAAAAATTGATCGATTTGAGATACTACCAGTACTAAAAACTAGATCTGGAATAAACAAAATCTAAAATTTCTAGTACTAGAGAAAACAAATCTGAAGAAAAAAAATTGAACTTGAAAGACATGCTTTATAGCTTGTTCTTGTCATCTAGAACTAAGCCTAGAACTAGAGCTTGAAAATTACAACTTCAATTGTTTAAATAATAAAAACAAAAGTCCTTGCATTAATTGAATAAAAATAAATTACAAAAGTGTTTAAAGCATAAACCTAGAACTAGAGCTAGAGGAAGAGAAAACTAGAGAAAGAGATAGAGCAACTTAAAAAAAACCCTAGAAGGAGAATGAAGTGCCTCCTCCCCTTGTGTTAATTCTATTGTATAGAGAATGGGGGAGGAAAGCTAAAGATTTTAGCTTCTAAAAGAATTTTTTTTTTCTTGTTAATGAGGTGGAGGAGAGAGAAGATAGAGAATTGTAGGAAGTAGGAAATCTCCAACGATTTTGCTTTCTTTTTCCTTCTTTTTTTAAAATTTTTTTTTCTCTCTCTTCTTCAAACATGGGTAGCATCTTGGATGATTTTTTTTAATTATTATTTTCCTTTTTTTTTCCTTTTCTATTTTTTCTCCCTTGTTTCTATTTTTCTCTTTATTTCCTTATTTCTCTCTCCTCTTATGCAAGAAACCCTTTGGCCGACCTCTTTTGAGTGATGAGTAGGAAAGAGAAAATCTTCTAAAATAAAAGCCTCAACAAACTGGCAGCCAAAAGGTTCGAACTTGAGACCTCCTAATAAGCAAAGGATTTTGCACACCACAACTCACCAACTACGCTAGGTAGTTGTTGTTACCAAAAATGAATCTTCAATCACTTAAGGATATGGAGCATCGATCCTTGTTGGCATTTGGAATATTTCTTATACCCTTGGGACAACTACAATGGGCTAGTTCTACAGCTCAGTTCAGTTCTGTTCTGATCCATTATTCTTTTTCTAGCCCGAAAAGAAAAATCACTTGTATAGTTGACCAAACGAATGTGTATTTGCAATTGAACACGTCCATCTTGCTCAAAATTTCATCATCTTCGCAATCATGAAAATAAATAGGATCTCTTTATGTGTAAAATTGGAGATATAGCACCCGATAGTCCTTAAGGCCTTGAAAATATAAAACCTGTAAAAAGAGAGTAAAACTCAAGGTAACTCCATTCTAAATATGTAAAATGCATGTTTTACTACACTAGATTTCACACATAAATGTGCTCATCAGGCTACCTCTAGCTCAAGATCAAGGATAGTGATGTCAGTAAGACAGTCTTCAGGTCAAGGAATGGACATTATAAATTCTTAGTAATGTCATTTGGGTTGACCAATGCACTGGTTGCATTTATGGATTTGATGAACCAGGTATTCCAGGATGTCCTAGATAAGTTTGTGATAGTATTCATTAATGACAATTTTGTCTACTGCAAGAGTGCAAAGGAACATGCTGTTCACCTGAGATTAGTACTGCAACGGCTGAGAGAGAAGCAACTCTATACCAAATTCAGCAAGTGCAAGTTTTAGCTATCATAAGTAGCATTCCTAGGCCACATTGTTTCAACCAAGGGTATAGAGGTTGACCTAGGCAAGGTGAAGGTAGTTTTAGAATGGGAGACTCCCAAGAGTGTAGTAGACATACGTAGTTTTTTGGGATTAGCCGGATACTAGTGGAGGTTTATCGAGAACTTTTCTCACATTGCTACTCCGATGGCCCGACTCACACGAAAGGGTGTCAAATTTGAGTGGTCTGATGCTTGTGAGAAGAGCTTCAAGGAGCTAAAGAAAAAGTTGATATCCACTCTAGTTTTGACTATCCCGATTGATATAGGTGGTATGGTTGTTTATAGTGATGCCTCCAAGCTGGGATTGGGTTGTGTATTGATGCAGCATGGGAAAATAATTGCTTATGCATCCCGTCAGTTAAAGGATTATAAGAGGAACTACCCCACCCATGATTTGGAGTTGGCAGCTGTGATTTTTGCACTGAAAATCTAGAGACACTACCTATATGGTGAGAAGAGTGAGATCTTGAATGATCATAAGAGCACCCAAAAAGAGCTCAATTTGAGATCAAGGGATTGGTTAGAGCTAATGAAGGATTATGATTGTACTATCCACTATCACCCAGGAAAGGCCAATGTGGTAGTCGATGCACTTAGTCGAAAATCCCAGTCACTGACTCTTGCATCACTGACCACTAATGAGTATCTCCTAGAGGAGGCCAGGAAACTAGACTTGGAGCTATTAGTAGATGGTGTCACATTGTCACTATTGGTATTGGTGGTATAACCTAGTCTGGTGGATAGGATCACTGCAGCTTAGGTTACTGATGCAGAGTGGTAGAAGCTGATAGCAGAGTGCCAGGAAGGATCCCAAAAGGACCCAGATTTCTATGTAATTGAAAGAAGAATTCTCAAGTTCAAAGGGAGATTGTGTGTGCCTGGTGATGGTGATTTGAGAGACAGTTTTGAGAGAGGCACATAGCTTTCCATACTCCATTCACCTCGACAACACTAAAATGTACAAGGAACTCAAAGGCTCCTACTGGTGGAAAGGAATGAAAAATGATATGGCCACATATGTGTCTAGATGCCTCACATGCCAGAAAGTCAAGGCTGAGAGATAGAGGCCTCATGAGTTATTACTGTCCCTACCTATTTCGAAGTGGAAATGGGAGAATATTACCATGGACTTCATCATAGGCCTACGCCATACACAAAAGGGTATGGATGGCATTTGGATAGTTGTGGACCGCTTGACTAAGGTAGCTCACTTTATCCCAATAAAGATCACATTTTCTATGGACAAGTTGGCCGAGTTATATGTCGATAACATCATTAGGTTACATAGTGTACCAGTTAGTAGCATCTCTGATCGAGATCTCATGTTCACTTCCAAGTTCTGGACATGTGTGCAAAAGCCTATTGGCAAACAGTTGGCTTTCAACACTATCTTTCACCCTAAACTGATGGTCAATTGGAGAGGACTATTCAGACATTAGAGGATCTACTCTGAGCATGTGCCTTGGATATGAGTTATAGTTGGGATGAGTTCCCTTATTGAGTTCTCCTACAATAATAGTTATCAGGCCACCATCGGAATGTCCCCATTTGAGGCACAATATGGTAGAAAGTGCCGAACTCCACTCTATTGGGATGAGGTTGGTGAGCAGCACATTTTGGGTTCAGACTTAATACAGGCTACTAGTAAGAAGGTAAATATGATCAGAGAAAGGATCAAGGCAGCTCAGTCCAGACAGAAAATCTATGCGGATGTTAGGAGGAAGCATTTGGAGTTTGGTGTTGGAGAGAAGGTGTTCTTGCGGATCTCCCTAGTTAAAGGGGTGATGCAGTTTAGCAAGAAGGGAAAGCTTAGTCCAAGGTTTATGGGACCGTATGATGTACTAGAGAGGATTGTACTGGTAGCTTATCAGATAGATTTACCACCAAAGTTGGAAGGTACACATGATGTCTTCTATGTTTCTATGTTGAGGAAGTACATTCTCGACCCCACTCACGTCTTGACTTACATACCTCGTGAGTTAGACGAGGATTTTGCCTACGTGGAGTATTCGGAGAAGATTGTTGATCGGAAGGACCATGTTCTTAACAACCACACTGTTTCCTTCATCAAAGTGAAATGGATGAACCACCCCGAGCAGGAAGCATCCTGGGAGCGAGAAGATGAAATGATGAAGCAGTGTTTTAGATTGTTTGATTTACCAGGTATGTTAAATTTTAAGGATAAAATTCTTGTAAGGTGGGGGGAATGTTACACCCGTACCCTAATCCGGTCTAATTTGAACAGTTGTGACAGGCCTTGGATTGGAGATCAAAAGTACGATCGAGTTTTGGCTCGTGGCTGTGTATTGCCATGGGGGTAGAGATGACCCCACATGTTCATGCATCGTGTGCCTATCTAACTGGAGGGGATTCATACCTTTTGATCCCAGACGGTAAGTGACCCAACTCCCCACACTTGAATTCCGACACGCATCAAAATTATCGAATAACCTTGAGTATGTCCGAGGGTAGCCACCCATGTGAGACCAGCCATGGGAGAGCAAGATGTCAAGACAGCAAGCTATCTTGGCCACCAGAAATAAGCCATCAAAAGCAGCCTGGGCCTGGATCTAGTGCCTATTTTCGGTGGGTTGACAGGCTGTTGTCGAGGTTTCGATGCCTGTGGTTCCCATCACTCGCATCATAACTAACTCCGGATGATCCCAAATGATCCTCCACATCTTCCTCATGATGTGAGCACTTTATGGACCGAAATGTGTGAGTCCTCATTCCCCGAATTTCATTTTAACCCTATTGGTTCAAAAGTGGTCCAAACCAAACAGACCCTAAGGCCCACTTAAGTTATAAGTTGGGAAATGAGGATTCATTTCCTCATTTCCTCATTTCCTCATTTCCCTTATGCCCAATGTAGGAGAGGAGAGAAAGAGGAAAGGAAGGAAGAAGTAGAGGAAGACGAAGACAGTTGGAGGCTTACCTTGGTGCCGGCTGTCGCCTTATTGTCGGAATCATTGCCGGAGGTAAGTATAACCTCCCATACCACTCTCTCTCTTCATTTTGACCTAGATAAAGCTAGGTATGGATGAAATCTTGATGTACAAACCATGTCAAGGTTGTAGGATGAGTGTTCTACCCTCCTGGTGTTGTTGTCGAGCTTGAACCAAGCCCGGTGAGCTCCGACAACATGTAATGCCAAAATACCAACTAGGGTTTCGATCATTCGATCGACATATCTCCCAAATGTCTCAGTGGAAGTGGAACTTTCTTAGCTTAGAATGATGCTAGGAACATCCCCTACAAACTCCACGGAACAAATCCCAGTGATCGGGCCCGAGCCAGAAAGCCCCCAAATAGTTGGACTGCCTTGAACCACCACCGAAAACAGCCCATTGGATCCACTGGGTCTGTTTCGATGACATATTTCTAGCGGACATGGAGCCTTATGTGCTATCTATCACGTCCATCGAAAACAAGACTGATATTTTCGGTGGAAATACCCTATTTCCAGTGTTAGTACTGTCACTTAGGAACAGTGTCTGTACCCTTTGGGGGTGACCCGTGTGGTTCCCTCCTGATGTTTTTGATGCGTACTAATGCACGATTCCATTTGTGTCTAGGACAGTGATGTATATATGCCCCGAAGCCAGAATTGAATTGATCGATCAGTGGCTATACTTGAACCTGAACACACCCGATCGTAAAATAGGTGAGGGATGGACTATGTTTATTTTTAGAATTTTTATTATTATTAAATTACTCACATGCTTAGAATTATATGTTTAATTGTAATTGATCAAATGTGATGATCATATGTTATAATTACCATTTACGATTTTTGGATTCGGTGTGGTCGAGGTGGTACCGGTATTGGTACCGTGATCGCCATGATTTGGTTGTGTTTATGAGATGAAATTCGACGTGGCTAAGGTAGTATCAGTGCCATGATTGCTGTATGTATGTTGCATTCATGCATTGATTATGAGCATTAGAGTTAGTTGTAGTTGTGGGTTACACTTTTTGGCTAAGGTCTCACTTGTATCATGTACCCCGTGACTGCATTTGGAAATGGATGAGCTTCGTGGCCGAGGTCTTTCCAGTGTTGCGTAGTCTATACTCAACTTCTATTTGCATACTAGATTAGGTAAATGGTCATGGGTTACACTTTATGGCCAAGATCTCACTGGTATCGTGTGCCCTGGGACTGTATTTGGAGATGGATTACACTTTGTGGCCGAGGTCTCTCTGGTATCGTGTAATCTATACTAACTGTATCATTATGAAGGCATGTAGTATACATATGGTTAGGTGTCACTCCCTATGCTACGCGCCCTTACCAACAAGGGTTAAGGTATTGGATAACCCATTGTGGTATGTTTATTGTGCCTTTCTGAAGTGCCACACCCGCGGTATGATGTGATTGTAGCCGAAGGCGGGAACCTGTCCGGTGTGGTTGATGTGCTACCGATGCCATGACTGCTAGGAGGGGATTATCAGGGGTTTGATAGGTGACCTATGGATGCATATGAGGACTGATAGGCTTCTATTCATGGCTAGGGTTTGTATGCTTGCATGGTCGATGTTAGTTCCGAGACGAAGGATACAGCCTAATGCTCCATGGTAGCATTTACCAGACTTAGTTTGTATTGTTAGGTGGATAATAAATAAATAAACTACATCATGAGCATCATGGACTATGTGTTTAATTTCTATAATCATGCATCATAAATTATTACTGCTATTGTCTTGCTTAGATGTGCTTGACCCCAACCCTTACTGAGCAAGTTGGAAAGCTCACCCCACACATACACCCCTTTTTAGATGATGATGTAGGTACTGTGATGCCAATGGTGGGTGACCCAATATCTTCTGGGTCAGAGTATGGTGTGAGCGATTGGTGGATGCCAGAAGCAGAGGAGCATGATCAGGAATGTGCTTGCAACCACTATGCTTATGCCGCACCATGAGATTGTATATCAAATTTTGATACTTTTGGGTATAACTATATATTGTACATTATTTTTGAGATTATATTATACGTCAGGGATGAATGTAATAGAATAACTCAGTTATCGCTAATATATTATCATTAGACTTTTCCCTATTTTATTTATGATTCTGTTACTATACTCTGATTTTGCTGCTTATGTTGGTTTGTGATGTGAGATTGTGAAAATGTTAAGGTACTGTTATCAGAGATCCTGGTAGATTAGTACGACAAGTATGTGTCTTACTCGCACCGACAGTATTCATAATGGTAAGTTGGTCTATTGGAATTGGGGTGTGTCACTCAAGATGAGCCTTATGTTCTTTTCCCATCCTCTTTTTAAGAGGACTTGAGGGGTTGGTGCCTCCTTTGATCGAATCAATGCTATTGGGTTACTAGATGAAGACCCATTCTCAATCAATGTAATTTCTGCTATCCTGTGATGCAACTATCTTGATCACTTCCCTTGAATAGCATTTTCTGTTGTTCTACTTCATGAGCCACCCAGTCGAACTCATCTTGGAAGAATACTTCAAACCTTGGTTGCATCTTTACGGTGATTTTATCGAACCATGACTCCACATTTCCACAGAAGGGGAAATTACAAAATACCCATTAAGAGTAGGGTAGTAAAAGATAGAGATTTTCCTAACCATTCTCAATGCTTTCTGCCCCTTGGTGGTCTAAGGAGTGTACCTGAGACCACTCCTTCCTTTGTTTACTGCCAAACTAGGCTGCTTTGGAACTCCTTGATGATATTTCCCTAGTCCCATACTAGAAAAATATTACATATTCTTCTTCATTTGATTCACGGGTGGACTTCAGACAGCCTCATAGTTGGCTGGGATTTTCTCCCTTGGAACTTCCTTGGCAATGGCTGCACAAGTTGTATCTAATTCAAAACCACTTAGTTGAACTTCCTAACCTTGTTCTTATCCATTTTCAATGTTGGATAAGGTATTAACCACTTCGGGATCTCCGACTACTGTAATCACCTTTCCTTCATAAATGAACTTCATTTTCTTATGGAGACTAGAGGACACTACCTTCACATGATCCAACTAAGGCCTTCCTAAGAGTATGTTAAAAGATGCCGGTATATCAATAACTTGTAAATCAATATCAAACTTCACCAGGGCAATCTTTACTGCAAGGGTGATGGTGCCAAGAATTTTTCTCTTGGTATTGTCATATGCCCATGTGGTTTGAGTAGTCGGCCTGATTTCTTCCAGATTGATGCCAATACTCTTGGCTGATCTCAAGGGTAGAATATTCAAGGTAGACCTGTTGTCAACAAGAACCTGAGGAACCACCTTGTCAAGACATTCTACTATGATGTGTAGGTCTCTGTTGTGCTGGGCTCCTTTGGGGAGTTCAGAGTCTGAGAACATCAATGACTGTACTGCATATGTTGCCCCTACTATGTGTAAGAGGTGTACTAGATCTATTTTGATTGGTATTTGCACATTGGTCAGGGATTTCAAGACTACTTCACGGTGCATGGGAGATGCCATCAACAATCCCCAGATTGAGATATTAGCTTGGGACTTTTTGAGCTAAGCCAAGACTGGATTTTTTGGTTCTTTCTTCAAGCCACTGGTTCCTACCTCATTAGTCCTTGACTGTTCTACTGCTAGGGCCTTGCCATTGTAGTCTCTTCCGCTTCGAGTTTCCATCACATTGGAATGTTTCTTCATGATGACCTCTATGGGATAGCAATCTTCATCATCGCTGTTTGTTGTGGTAATTATCCTTACCATAGGATCATCCTCTTCCTCAGATTCCTCTTCTTGGATTGGGGTAGGAGGTTGCGGTCATCCATAAATATCCACAGCCCTAGTTCGTACCTTCTTGATTGTATTGGAAAGTCATGCAACTGTTGTGTCTAACATTTCAGTAAGTGTGGCATGTCCCCCTATTTTTTCAAGGAATTTCAACTGCTCAGTATGTTCACTGGTGGCTACTTCTCCTAACATTTGATCAATTTCATTAGCCTCGAGCTTGATGTCAACCAAACGATTATAGACATAAGCCATGTGTTCTGCTATATGATTTCCTTCACCCTTAAAAGTGATCTCATATCTTTTACTATCATTTGAATCTGATTTCGACGCATCTCCTTCCATGTGGATTGTGAGTGCTGACTGAATTACATCTGTGGGATCAGTCATTGGTTCATCTTCACCGATGGAAAATACTAAATATCCTCCCTAATCTCTTAGAGAATAATATCTGGACTCATCATCATCATTATTGTGCCAAGGCCCCTGGTAGTCATCCCAATCTGGGTACTCATCATCATCTTAAGAATTAGGTTATCTCCATCCTTCTGATCTTCACTCTCATTCCTTGTCATCATCCTCTGTGCCACTCCCTACATGGATTAGGGAAGCATGCTCTTTGATTTATTCTCCCACTGACAATGCTATCACTGCTCTGAGGAGGTCATCCGTGACTTCTTCAATCATCGTTGGATTATCCTCTGAAGATATGGTGGACTGAATTAGAGAAGTGCGATCACCATCTTGACCTTCTCTTAAAGCATTCACTGATCCTGTTGATGAGGTCATCTTTGGGGAGTCTAGTAGGGCAAGCATATCCTTCTAATTATACCCATCTGTCCATCCTTCTTTTAGGTTGTACACCGAGCCTTGAGAATGAGATTGGTATGACGATGATGAGAGATATGAAGTGGGATGGTATGAAGGTGATGTGATATGAGATGTAGGGTATGAAGATTTGTGGTGATAAGATGAAGAAACTCCTTCTTGATGATGTGGTGAAGGTTGATGATATGGTGGAGGTTGATAATATGGTGGAGGTTAGTAATATGATGGAGGTTGGTAATATTGCGAAGGCTAGAGATGTGCTACGATGGGTTCTTCCGTTGATGAGGAAGGATGAACGGTGGGAGTCCGATCTTCTGATTCTTCTTCTGATGACTCTTTCCTTTTGGGAGTTCTGATGACTCTAGCCCTTTGACTCATAATTTTTCTGTGGGCATTCAGGGGATTCCTCCAAGCTCTGGATATAATGAGTTGAGGGGGATCACTCTCTATGGCTTCTTCATTTAGATTGTTCACATGATTGGGGAGTGAATTGGTGTTGACATTGGGAGGTTGCTTAATCTTAACTTCAATAGTCCCGTTGTCTACCAAGTCCTGGATCGTATGTTGTAAACCCATGCATCTTTCAGTATTGTGCCCCTTTTGAGTGTGGTAAGCATAATATTCATGATCTCTATACCAAGCTGGAGGAGAGCTGCTGATCACTCTTGGAGCTACTATCCCTAGCAATCCTTGTTTCTTTAGCTTTTCATACACTGCTGTCATGGGCATTCCCAAATCAATAAACTGCCTTTTTGGACGAGGAGCCTTTTGGGAGGGTGCATCTGCTTATATCAAAAATGGTTGTGAAGGAGTGATAGGAGAAATTGACTGTTGGACCATACCTACCACATTGGTTTTGAGACCCTTTCCCCGTTCAACTCTAATGTTCTTGCCTACATCTTGGGAGAATCCTTGATACTGGGCATCTCTCAGAATTCTATTTCCCACAAGTGTGCCAGTGGCTATTAGGGCATCAAAAATCTATAGATATTGGTAGTAAAGAACATCATAATAAGGCTTTGATAAGTTCTCAATCAACATCTCCACTTGCTCTGCTTCTGAAGGCCAATCTGCAATCTTGGTGGCCTTATCCCTAAACCTCATTAAGAAGGCGGTGAATCCTTCTCTAGGCAGTTGTCTTAATGTCTGTCTCAAGCTCTCGATGCTTCACATCCACTTCAGTGTTGTACGAGTATTGCTTGGTGAAGGCTTTCACCACTGTTATCCAATTTTGAGTTTGGGAAGGCTCCAACTGGGTGAGCCACCTTAGTGCTGGTCCTGATAGGGTTAACATAAAGGTTTGCCCCATCTGGTTGTCCACAAGTTGCCATGACTTGGCGATGTTGAGGAAGATTTTGAGATGAGCCTTGCCCTTGACCCATCAAACCTATCTGTCTGCCATTTGAATTTCTCAGGAATTCTTACCCTGGAGAAGAAACTCATTTCATTAGAATCCACTATTTGACTTTCTGAACTCTTTCCCGTTCGGAGCATATTTTCTAATTTTTCTAATTGCTCTCTGACTCTTTTTTCTCTCTCCATTTTTGGAGGTACCATTTAGACGTGTGTTGCAAACTCCTCTTCCTCTTCCTTAATCGCTACCCTCGGAGGAGGGATCCTAGAATAAACGCCCCATTGATCGTTTGGACGGGTAGGTGAAACTCCTCTCTGACTGATTGGCCCAACTTGCTCTGGTTCTCCTGAGTCAACTCAGGAAGAATTCCCACAATGGCCCATAGCATAGATCGTCTGTTCTGATCCAACTCTCCTATGGCTTGTGTTGGTTCATCCCTGGGAGGGTTTTGGAGTGCATGCAATATCTGAGCTATTCCTCTCTTGACCTCAGCCATTTCTATCTATAAAGTCTCTATGGGATGGACCCGTGCTTGCTCATGTGATTTGGGGTCATTAGGATCCATGCTAACTAGGCTGTACTTACTTGGTAGTAGACAATCTCGGAGAGATGACTGAGTGATACTGGACCTAATCGAGTCAACCGGTTACCCTGACCTGTCCAAATGGACCGCAAAGAATAATTGAGGTGTGGAATTGTACCTGAAAGAAAAATGGCTTATTTTAGGATTCCTGAATTCTCAGCCATTGCTCACACATTTACTAGACTAACAACCAATAAACCATCCAAAGTTAGTCCACTTAGTGGTAGGGAGTGGGTAGGGGTCGATGCCCCTAGTCGACTCAATGCCATAAGTAGGAGATTCATATAAATGGCTTGACCAGAACATCCCTATTAATACATTCTTTGCCAATAAAATCATGCTTTCCTTAATCTTATCCCACTAGGTAACCTTCCTCCTAGTTTCCTCGGGTCTTTTAGATAATTCAGCATTTTGTGGGACCTTAACAGAAGTCAGTTCAAATTGCGTATGCCAAATCATCCACATTTCATTTCTAAGGAGGAAGGACACCTTTTATCCGAGACCCACTTAGGAGCGCATTTCTTTATGACTAGAATATATCATAGGAAAATTTCTTTTCAAGATCGCAAAAAAGTTCTACAAATTAGCTTGTGGCATTCCTAGCGTTCTCCATCTATTTCCTACATGATGTGAGTATGTAGTGGATGCAATAGGACTAACAAGGCTTCCTTGACAGGATCTATATACACAAGGTACATGATCCTTTTGATATATCCGTAGGTACGAGATCAAGGGAGTGACTTCCTTGCCCTTTACTCGTGACTACACATGAGATTAAGCAATTGGCCATGGGGCGGTGGAACCGTGTTTGATTGTATACAAAAGTGTAATTCAGGAATATCATTATTCGATCTCAGAATTCCATAAAGTGCAAGGACCTCCCGGAGGGTACTGGCACAATTACGAACATCCCCGCCGTTTAATAATACCCCACACCCTTGTACAGAAAGTGGCTACCATTTTCTCTAAGAGTACTTTCCATAACATGCACTGACCTCCCCGAGGGTGCGGGCATGACAGGGAGTCCCTCGTCAAATGATTTCACTTTGAGCACGATGCATGATGTAGTTAGTGAGTACAAATACAAACATGGGGTTAGCCAAACATGTTTTCAAATAGATGTGGTGGAAAATGTTCTTGCATTTAATGGTAGCATCTAGTGTCAGAAGCTTGACATTTATCCCTAGTTGAGTCGCCACTGTGAGGGTAGCGGCCAGAAATGGGATGTCTCTCTCTTCCCCTTTTTTTAGTGGGGCAAAGGACTTGCATTGATTCCATCCCCTCTCCTCTCTTTCTCTTCCATGAGGGAGGGGTGTGTCGTGTGTGCTTACCTCGTGGGCCCTGTATCATCGGTCAAAGATGTGTGGAGGCCTATTTCGCTAGAGTGTAAAGTTCATCTTTCGAGATAGAGATTTGATGATGGTCCAATACGGGGATCAGGATCATGCAAAAGGGTTTGGAGTCACCACCTAAGATTCTGGGCCTAAGACCCAAGGGTGGGCCCAATTCTTGAGAAAAGGGCCCGAAAGTTGGTCTAGTCCAGAGATTTAGGGTAAGTGTCAGGTTATAGAATGGGGACGGTGTTAGCCACCCAAGCTACCCAGTTCAATCGGTCTTCCTTCTAGATGCTTAAGAATGAATATTTTCCACAATTATTCCTATTTCACATGCATGGCTAAGTTATCACACATATATACATTCACTGAATTTAAATAATTATTTATACTAAAACAAGGTCTATATAAAGTCTACATTGTGCTAATTCTGTTGATAAATTATACCTGAGCTTGACCCTTGTTTCGGGTCAAGAGGGGTGGACCCCTTGGTTGATGTTAATACGAACTTTCTTGTGGATTCTCTTGGCTTAGGAGAATATGGTCTTGATCTCCAACTTCCTTTCTCGAGAGATGTTGATTGTGATAATATTCAGACAGAGTTTTGGGTAGGAACGGTTACTTTCGGATTTGGGTTCGGACAGAGCTTCGACTAGTGAAGGCTATTTTTAGATTTGAATTCGGATAGAGCTTCAGCTAGGAAAGGCTATTTTCAGGCTTAGGCTAAGGTGGCACTCGGATAGAGCTTCCACTAGGGATAAGTTAAGGAAGGGCTAGGAGGAAACTTTTTTAAAAATCTCACTCAAAGAAAGCAAAGGATTGAAGAGTCCTGAAGGCCCGAAGAACACTTCGAAGATCCAAAGTGAAGATCTCTCTGTAGACTTTGAAAACCTCAAGGGGGGAAAAGGGGAGGAGATAGGGCAGAGCTTCACTACTATGGGTTGTAGTGGTGTTGTGTTGGTGTGTAAAATCCAAAAGAGGGGGTATTTATAAAATTTTTGGACTAATAGGGAGGAGAGAGAAAATTTCTTAACCAATAGTAGTAAAAATTAATTTTTCTAAACCAATGGAGTGAAAGTAAGAAAATTTGGACCAATAGGGTGGAGGATAATTTTTCATCGCCAATGGGATGAAAGGTAAATTTTTTAGACCAATAAGGTAAAATGATTCCTTTTTGGACCAATGGGAGGCCGTAGTGTAGGGTATGCTAGCGGGGTAGTGTAGGGTACACAGGGAGGTGAAGAGGGAATTCCTTCTCCAATCCGATCACCAGAAGATTGATTCCAATCACTGGTAGGAGCAATGGAGGTTTCGGTAGGGGTGCGGGAGGTTCAACAGAGGTGCTGGAGGTCCAGCAGGGGTGCTGGAGCTCTAGTATGGGTGCTGGACCTCCAGCTCCAGCAGGGGCACTAGGGGTCCAGCTGGGCACTGGAGCTCCAACAGTGGTGCTGAGGCTCCCACAATGGTCTTCAGTTGGGGTGTGGGGGCTCTGTTATGGGTGCGGGGGCTCCGATATGGGTGCTAGGACTTCGATATGGATGCGGGAACTCAGACATGGGTGCTGGAACTTGGCCGAGTATGCGTGAGACTTGGTCAGGTATGCTCGAGGCTTGGTCAGGTACACGTAGGCTTTTCCATATGCACGCGGGGCTTGGTTGGGTGCACACAGGGCCTGATCGTGTGCAAATGGGGCTTGGTTGGGTGCATGCGGGGCCTGGCTGTGTGTACGTGGGGCTTGGTTGTGTGCACGCGGGGCTTGGCCGTGTGCATGCAGGCTTGCATGGACGGGGTTTGGGCACTCAAGGTAAGGCATAGGTGCTTGCATAGGTGGGGTTTGGGCACTCAAGGTAAGGCATGGGTGCTTGCATGGGCGGGGTTTGGGCACTTAAGGCAAGGCATGGGTGCTTGCATGGGCGGGGCTTGGGCACTTGAAGTGCGATTTCTGGGAATGATTGTGAGAGTTTCGATGGTCTAATTTTAACGCATCATATATCGTTAGAATCATAATTTTGAGTTCTATGCATCTATGCTGTCACTTTGAGCAGATTCCTTCGTATATGAAATTTTATAATTGGACCCTTCTTTTCTCTTATGCGGGTTTTCTAGGAATTTTTGGTGATTATAGAATGCTTATGGGAATAGTTACCTTAGCCAATTATTATCTCTGTTGATCGGAGGTGAAAGGTCGCGTCTAAGATCCATAAGTCATCATAGCCGGGGGAGGGTGACAAAATTGATGTCTACAGAAACCCCTCTTTGGTTGAGGCCTATGCCAATAGCCGAATGGCAAAGAAAAGAACGACCACATTTTGTCACCCAAAGCATGTACTGCCGTCATCTTGCTCATCAATGACAGAGTTGAAAATGCAACAGGT
Source organism: Macadamia integrifolia (assembly GCF_013358625.1). Lineage (NCBI taxonomy): Eukaryota > Viridiplantae > Streptophyta > Magnoliopsida > Proteales > Proteaceae > Macadamia > Macadamia integrifolia. The sequence goes on from NC_056568.1 coordinate 20,050,646, forward strand.
AGTATCTCTTAACTATTTTAAAGTTTAGGACTTACCTAGGCTGCCGATTGTAGGAAATAAATTCGTAGCTCTTCCAATCCTGTAAAAAATGTTAGTATTTTGATCTTTGGATTTTCCTTGGCCAGGCTATCCATGTGTCGATGTGGGGAATTTGGTCCCCAAGCTGGGTCTTTCGAACCAATTTGGGCAATCTGGGATCGTCGATTATAAGAAAGAAATTCATTGCTTTTTCAACCTTGCGGAAGATAAAAATATTTTATTCTTGGATTTTTGTTGGCCGGGCTTTCCATGTGCCGGTATGGGGAATTTAGTCTCTGAGTCTTCCAATAGTATCCCAATTGTATTAAACTGGAATCCTTTGCTTGAAAAGGTTTCTAGGCCATCTAGTTGTATTCCGGTTGTAACAAACCAGAAACCCTATGCCAACTGGGTATGCGGGCCATTCGATGGCATCCCAATTTATTCAAAATGGTAAGCCAATGAGCCAAAAATGTATGTGGGACATCTGATGGCATCCTGATTCATTCGAAACAATAAACCAATGAGCCAAAAAGGGTCTACGGGCCATCCTATGGCATCTTGATTTATTCGAATGGGAAAGCCAATGAGCTAAAAGGGTATGTGGGCCATCCGTTGGCATCCAGATTCATTCAAAACGGTAAGCCAAGGAGCCAAAAGGGTATGCAGGCCATCTGATGGCATCCTAATTCATTTGAAACAGTAAGCCATGGGCCATCCGATGGCATACTGATTTATTTGAAATGGTAAGACAATGAGCCAAAAAGGGTATATGGCTCATCTGATGGCATCCCAATTCATTCGAAATGGTCAGCCAATGAGCCAAAAAGGGTATACGGGCCATCCGATGGCATCCTGATTCATTCGAAACGGTAAGCCAACGAGGCAAAAGGGTATGTATGCCATCCGATGGCATCCCAATTCATTCAAAATGGTAAACCAATGAGCCAAAAGGGTATGCGGGCCATCCGATGGCATCTTGATTCATTCGAAATGGTAAGCCAATGAGCTAAAAGGGTATGCAGGCCATCCGATGGCATCCCGATTTATTCGAAATGGTAAGCCAACGAGCCAAAAGGGTACCTTTCTTCTTCTATGGTCATACGCGATGCAATGATCCCTGCTGGTGATGGTGATTCAGGGCATGATGAAGCTAAATCTTAGGACCACCCATTTTCTGTATCTTGTAATCCTACAAACTTGAAAACACGAAAATCTTGCAAACTTGAAAACACAAATGTCTTTCTTTTCTTCTCCTCCCCAGTGTTTATTTCTTCTTTTTTTTGCTTTGTCTTTTATTTTATTTTATCTTTTGTATTTCCAGTCTTGGCTCTTTATTTTGAAATGAAATCTTATCTTTTGGCCTCGAAAATCTTTTGATTTTTGAAATTTTAAGGCACGACTAATTCTACAACTCAAGTCTTAAAATAACCAGTATAATGCTAAAATCCAAACATCACCTCATCACATAATCAAGTGGGGAATGACCTTTTTAACCCATTTCCATAAGGACAGGTGGTGCCCCAAGTTTGTGAGTTTGAAGAACATGCAAAACAGATATGCATCTGGTGATCCCTGTCGATGGATTCCTCTCAATGATAAGTATTCGGTGAAGATCCTGGAAACCCTCAGAACTTCAATCTTCCATAACTGACAAATTGCTTCATTTCCTCTTTCCCCCATCTGAAGAAACTTTGGATTTCTTCTGAATAGTCCTTCTTTAAAGATGATAGAACCACTCTACCTTTGGGTGGGGAGGGCATGCTAACCTGTTGGAGTAAGTGGTGGTGTAGCTTCATGTATCCAATATGTTCATAGATTCCCATAATCCTAGTACCTCAATGTCCAAGATCACATCCAAATAATCCATATATATATATATATTTTTTGTAACAAACAAAGGAGAGAGATGATTTGTTTTTTTTTTCTTTTTTTTTTTAAGGTTACTCATAGACTACTAATACAACCAAACTTTTTACCATAGTTGCATCAAGCTTTCTTTTTGTTTTTTACCAGTCAAGGGTGAGGAATGAACTGACCTTAATTATTAGTGCCAAGCGGCAACTTTTGGGGGATGAAATTCTGGATAAGAATTTAAAGGACCAAAGGTGGATGATAGATATGGCCTTACATGCTAAATGGCGATTCTTGGGGGACACAAGCTATGATGATCTTTTAAATACCTTGATTATTAATCTAGGAAACAATTTATTTCCTTGAGATTGTTGAGACCGCACTTGCACATGTCAAGTTGCCTATGTATCCCTTGAGAGGAATTAGGTCTAGCATAGTTCGGGAAGTTCACCCTTTCATACATTGTATTTCTTGAGTTGATCCATATTGACCAATTTGGGTATTTCTTTACAATTTGGGTCCATGAGTCTCATAGCCTTGGTTAGTAGGATTTCTTTGACAGTGAATGGGCCACTCTAGTTGGGCCTAAATTTTCCTCTTGGGTCATGAATTAGGGCTCTTTGTTCTCGAAGAATGAGCTCGTCCTCTTCTATGTGATGGGGCCTCACATTCTTATTAAAGGCCCTTGCCATTGTCTATTGATATTTTCTTAGATTGTCCATGGCCTTTGTATGTCTTTCATCCAAAAATTTGAGCTTGTTGTCAAGCCTTTATCCATTCTCCTCTAGGTAAATGGCTAGCCAAAAGTACCTTGAGAGATGGTACCAGAATCTCTCTTGGTAATATTACCTCAACCCCATATACCAAAGAAAAAGGAGCTGCCCTAGTCGAGGATTGTATAGAAGTTTGATATGCCTACAAAGTAAGCGACAGCTTATCCGCTCCTATGAGTCTCAACCATTTTTTTTTCTTGAGGGTGGCTTTGACATTCTTCTGATTGCTTCCACTACACCACTTGTTAATGGCCTATAAGTGACGTACTGGTGCCTCTTGATGCTTTGCCCCAAAAAAGGGATCCTTGATCCTAGATTGGTTCATGTAGCTGATAAGTTGCCCCAACATTTTTCAATCTGAAGGTCATCACCTTACAACAATAAGCTCCCCACTAAGCGGCAAAGGTTGTCTTTTTGTGATCTCTTGGGTGCGTACTTACTTGATTGTATCCTGATAATCCATGACCATAAGGTATGCCCCAACTGTATCATCTTTTGGACTCTCCTATAAATCAATGCACATGCGTACCCTAACATTTTATTTTTTATTTTTTTTATTTTAAGAATGGGCGTGATGCTGGCCAACTATTGGGGGTAATTCACCATTTGTAGAAATCCCTCATTCCTCTTCTCCAATCTTTTCACTCCATTATGGACACATTCTTCTGAGCTTCTATTTGACTGGCCTTACACCAGGGTAAGTTGGCAAACAGTGTTGTACAATGTTTGGGTCTATCCTTGGCATATCATCATAAGACTAGGCAAAGAGTTCATCTATTCTGATTCTTGCTCATCCTGGGTGGTACCACTTTTGACCTCTCAAAGGCATTGGTTGGTTTCAAAATTATTAACACGGTTATTCTCACGGATGGGCTAGGCTTTCTTTGGTTTGCATTGTCTTATTAGGTTATGACATTTGTTAAGATCATCATAAAAAAAATGGAGGCAAGTCATACTTGGACTCGAAAATTTCATTCATGAAAGAAGGAATAACAGACTTGACATACACTAACTCTGGACTTTCCTCAAGAGGAAAAACAAACACATAATCATAAAGAGATGACTCAACAATAGACTCGACAACTGACTCGATGACGGTCTTGACGCTTGACTTGATGCTTTTATCAGTGGTATCCAGGTTGGTTAACTCAGTAGCATAAGTAACTCGAAGTTCTCTCCAATGCTTGTTCAGTTTTGGAGCGGCTCAATGGACTGGTGGCCACAGGCCTTCTTCTTCTTCAAGGATAGTCATATCTAGCACTGCAAATGCTTCTTCCCTCCATGACTGCTTGCTTACAAACTCAAATTGGTTGAACTCATGTTCCTTGATCAGTTCACTTACTGCAAATGCCATTACTACTATTAGAAGATTATCTATAACTTCTTCATATCCCTGGGGTGTAGTTATCTGAATCAAGAAGGTAGGGTCTGCCCCTTGATTTTCTCCTAGAGCATTCACTAAATTTTTTGATGAAGTTATCATTTGAGATTTTGGCAATACAAGCATGTCCTTCCAACTGTACCCAGCAATCCATCATTCTTTTGGATTTGATGGTTTGTCTATTAACCCATGGGAATGATGTAAGGGTGATGAGGGATATGGGATGGGGTGATATGAAGGGCATGTGATATAGAAAATAGGGTATTCTGATGAAGATAGTGGATGACAGGATGATAAAGAGATTCCTGCTTCCTAGTGGTATGGTGAGAAGGAGGATAATGGCGAAAGTGGATGGTATAAAGTGGTGGGTTCTTCTTTTGGGGGCGGTGATGAAGGACAGAAGGTGGGTATATTATCCTCATCTTTTGACTTATGTTCTGATGAATTTTCTTTCCCAGGGGTTTTCTTGACTTTGGTCCTATCTCCCATGATATTTAAGTGACTTTTTTAAGCCCATGGCCTAATGAGTCGAGTGGGGTCACTTTCTGTTGACTCCCCTTCCAACATACTGACTATTCCATGATCTAGGAGTTGATTGGTAGTGACATTGGGAGGCTGTTCGACCTTGACTTCAATAGACCCATTGTCTACCAGATCTTGGATTGCATGTTGTAAATTAAAATATCTTTCAGTAGTATGTCCCTTTTGAGTATGGTAAGAGCAGTGTTCATATTCTTTGTACCAAGTTGGTGGAGGATTACGCATTACTCTTGGAGCTACAGTTCCCAAAAGGCCTTGTTTCTTCAATTTCTCATATACGATGGCCAAAGGCATCCCCAAATCAATGAACTGTCTTCTTGGGCGAGGAGCTTGTTGGACAGGAGCATCTGGTTGTACCACAAACGGTCGTGGACAAGATGTAGTGGTAGGTGGTCCTGACTGTTCAATTGCACCTACCATATTGATTTTGAGACTCTTGCCATACCCAGCCTTATCTTTTCCCAGATCTTGAGAAGTCCCTTAATATTGTACATCCCTTAGAATCTTGTTCTCAACACGCGTTCCTATGGTGATCAATGCTTGAAAGATTTGCAAGTGTTGATAGTAAAGAACATTATAGTAAGGCTTGGAAAGATTATCAATCAACATTTTTACTTGCTCAGCTTCTGAAGACCGATTTGCCATCTTGATGGCCATATCCCTGAACCGCATTAAGAAGACGGTAAACCCTTCCCTAGGCTGCTGTCTCAAGGTTTCAAGCTCCCGATGCTTCACATCTATCTCAGTGTTGTAAGAGTACTGCTTGGTGAAGGTTTTCACAACTGTTATCCAATTTTGAGTTTGGAATGACTCTAACTGTGTGAGCCACCTTAGTGCTAGTTGATGAGCACATTTATGTGTGAAATATATGGTAGTAAAACATATATTTTACATATTTAGAATGGAGCTACTTTGGGTTTTACTCTCTTTTTGCAGGTTTTATATTTTTAAGGCTTTAAGGAATATCGGACGCTATATCTCCAATTTTACACATAAAGAGGTCCTATTTCTTTTCATGGTTGCGAAGAGGATAAAATTCTAAGCAAGATGGACGTGTTCAATTGTAAGTACACATTCGTTTGGTCAACCGTACAAGTGATTATTCTTTTTGGGTTAGAAAAAGAATAATGGATCAGAACTGAACTGAGATGCAGAACCAGCCCATCTGCAATTTTTCCAAGGGTATAAGGATTATTCTAAATGCCAACAAGGATCGACGAACTACATCCTTAAGTGATTGAAGATTCATTTTTGGTAACAACAACTACCTAACATAGTTGGTGAGTTGTGGTGTGCAAAATCCCTTTCTTATTAGGAGGTCTCAAGTTCGAACCTCTTAACTGCCATTTTGTTGAGGTTTTTATTTTAGAAGATTTTCTCTTTCCTACTCATCACTCAAAGGAGGTCGGCCAAAGGGTTTTTCCTACTCATCACTCAAAGGAGGTCGGTCAAAGGGTTTTTTACGCAAGAGGAGAGAGAAATAAGGAAATAAAGAGAAAAATAGAAAAAAGAGAGAAAAAATAGGAAAGGGAAAAATAATTAAAAAATTGTCTAAGATGCTGCCCACGTTTGAAGAAGAGAGAAAAAAATAAAAAAAATAAAAAGGAAAAAGGAAGAAAAATCGTTGGAGATTCCCTATTTCCTACAATTCTCTATCTTCTCTCTCCTCCACCTCATCAACAAGAAAAAAAAATATATATATATATTTTTTTTGAAGCTAAAATCTTTAGCTTCCCTCCCCCATTCTCTATATAATAGAATTAACACAAGGGGAGGAAAAAATTCATTCTTCTTCTAGGGTTTTTTTCTAGTTGCTCTATCTTTCTCTAGCTCTAGTTCTAGGTTTATGCTTTAAACACTTTTGTAAGTTTTTTTTATTCAATTAATGCAAGCACTTTTGTTTTTGATTCAGTCTTTTATTTTTACTATTTAAGCAATTCAAGTTGTAATTTTCAAGTTCTAGTTCTAGGCTAGTTCTAGGTGACAAGAGCAAGTTATGAAGCACGTCTTTCAAGTTCAACTTATTTTTTCTTCAGATTTGTTTTCTCTAGTACTAGAAATTTCAGATTTGGTTTATTCCAGATCTGGTTTTTAGTACTTGTAGTATCTCAAATCAATCAAGTTTTCAGTTCAAGGGTTGAAGTTCAAGTAAGTAGGCTCCTTCAGTAGTCTTTTCTCCCCCCTCTCATTCCCTCTTCTGACTACCCATTCTTTCTAAATTTAGGATTTTAATTTCAGTAGTTACATTATTGCTATCCCTTTCCCCCAAGGTTCATGGTTAGTGTATATGTTGGCTTTGCCCCTCCTAGCCATAGAACCATCAATTTATTGCTTTTATTTTAATTGTCTCCCTTTCCCTAAAGCCAAGTAGAGTAACCCTTGTAAGAGTGACTCTCTGGTCAAGAGGGAAGCTCATATTATAATGCATCCCTTAGGTTAAGTAGAGAAATCTATTTGTGAGTCTCTCTAACTTTATCCCCTTTCTTTTACTTTATTTTTATTTCAGTATTTTTTTCCTTTATTTTTTTATAATTGCGTGGGTTGTTTATTTTCAGTTATTTATTTATTTAATTTTAATTGCGTGGCTTGTGTCTTTAAATTCTTAGATGACGAATGGTTAGGACGTTATTTTAGATACATATGTTTAGGACGGTAATTAGAATTAGATCACAACCATTAATCAGTTCACTTTTGCATTATTAAAAGAAAAAAATATAAAGTGGTTGCTCTCCTTGTGTTCGACCCGTATCTACACTGATCCGTACGCTTGCAGTTACATTTTAAAATCTCAAATAAGTTTTTGACACCGTTGCAGGGGAGACAGTTCCATGTTATTTTTCGCTTTCTTTTGGTAAATCGGAGTGCTTTGTTTGCTTTGTTTTGTTTTTCCTTTTCTTTTATTGAATTCCTGAGAAGAACAACTTGCAATAATAGTTCTATCGGTGGAGGTCGCCATGCCTCACAGTATGATAAAGCCAGGTTTCGCCCTGTAGCAGAACCTCAGGAATTGACCTGAGCAACCCCGGATCCCTGCCGGTAAGCTCCCTAAAAGCCAAAAAAAAAATCAAAAAAATCAGAAAAAAAAGGTTTTGCTATCCATTCTTTTGTGCTTGTCTTACTCTAGTTGTGGGTAGTTTTCTGTTGCATGAGTGTTAGGTGGGTACGTAATACTAAGAATCTGTTAGACAGAGAGATCCAACAAGTAGTGACCCTAAATGTTTGCTCTCTTTAAAACCTTTCAATATGGGAGACCAACATCAAAATCCTTCAGACAAATCTCTAAAAGATAGGTTCTACCATGCTAAAACAACCCAACCTTCCTACACAGTTTTGAACTCAAATCTCAATAATTTTGAACTCAAATATCAATACATCACTATGTTGCCCCACTTCCATGGGTTGACCTCTGAGGATGCATACCTATTTCTAAGGAAATTTGAAGAGGTATGTATTCTAATTAAGATCCAACTGCTTTTTGATGATGTTGTTAAGCTTAGGTTTATCACTTTTGCATTAAAAGACCAAGCTAAGAAGTGGTTGTATGGGTTATCCACAAATTCCATAACCTCATGGGAACAGTTCAAAATTATCTTCCTTAAGAAGTTTTTCCCAACTCACAAGACCAATAAGCTTAGAAGTGATATCCTTCCGTTTAGGCAAAAGCCTAGTGAGTCATTTTCCAAACTTATAGAGAGAGATTCTAGGATCTACTCCAAGAATGCCCTCACCATGGCCTAGACTTATAGCATTTATATCGAATAATTTATGAGGGTATTGATTACCCAACTAAACAAATGATAGAGTCTATGTGCCCTGAGTGATTCACATCCTTTACAGATGAAGGAAAGGCATGGGAATTCTTACTTGACTTAGCTGACAAAACCTGTGAGTGGGAATCAACCCAAGAGAGTGAAAGAACTATAGGACTAGAACTAGCACTTGAAAATTACAACTTCAGTTGTTTAAATAATAAAAATAAAAGACTGAATCAAAAACAAAAGTGCTTGCATTGATTAAATAAAAAGAATTAACAAAAGTGTTTAAAGCATAAACCTAGAACTAGAGCTAGAGAAAGAGAAAACTAGAGAAAGAGATAGAGCAACTAATAAAAAACCCTAGAAGAAGAATGAAGTTGCATCATAAAAATCCCCTTGTGTTAATTCTATTATATAGAGAATGGGGGAGGGAAGCTAATGATTTTAGCTTCTAAAAAAGAGATTTTTTTTTATCTTGTTGATGAGGTGGAGGAGAGAGAAGAGAGAAAATGTGTGGAGAGAGATCCCCCATGATTTTTTTTTTTGCATTTTTTTTTCTTATTTTTTCTCCCTTTTTCTATTTTTCTCTCTCTTCTTTCGCAAGAAACCCCTTTGGCCGATTTTTCTTGCTTGAATTTGGACAATATTTTATTTTAATGGGAAATTCCATCCATGCCTTTGTCATTTCTTTTTTTTTTCTTCTTTCCTATTTTTTCTCTTTATTTTATCTCTCTCTTCTTCAAACTTGTGTACAACCATCTTGGCCGACTTCCTTTAAGTGATGAGTTGGAGAGAGAAAATCTTCTAAAAAAAACTTCAACAAAATGGCAGCTAAGAGGTTCAAACTTGAGATCTCCTAATAAGCAAGGAATTTTGTATATCACAACTCATCAACTACGCTAGGTAGTTGTTGTTACCAAAAACGAATCTTCAATCACTTAAGGATGTGATCCATCGATCCTTGTTGGCATTTAGAATATTCCTTATACCCTTGGGACAATTGCAGATGGGCTGGTTCTGCATCTCAGTTCAGTCCTGATCCATTATTCTTTTTCTGGCCCGAAAAGAATAATCACTTGTACGGTTACCAAATGAATGTGTACTTGCAATTGAACATGTCCATCTCGCTCAGAATTTCATCCTCTTCGCAACCATGAAAAGAAATAGGACCTCTTTACGTGTAAAATTGGAGATATAGCACCCAATAGTCCTTAAGGCCTTAAAATTATAAAACCTGCAAAGAATGAGTAAAACCCAAGGTAGCTCCATTCTAAATATGTAAAATGTATGTTTTACTACACTAGATTTCACACATAAATGTGCTCATCACAAGGCATAGGTGCCCACATTGGCGGGGTTTGGGCACTCAAGGCAAGGCATGGGTACTAGCATGGGCAGGATTTGGGTACTCAAGAAAAGGCATGGGTGCTTGCATGGACGGGGTTTGGGCACTCAAGGCAAGGCATGGGTGCTCACATAGGTGGAGTTTGGGCACTTGAAGTGTAATTTTCAGGAATTATTGTGGGAGATTCGATGGTCCAATTTTGACATATCATATATCATTGGAATCGTAATTCCAAGTACTATGCATCTATGCAGTCACTTTGATCGGATTCCTTTGTATATGAAATGTTATAATTGGACCCTTATTTTCTCTCTCACAAGTTTTCTAAGAATTTTGAGTGAGTATGGAATGCTCCTGAGAATAGTTACCTTAGTCAGTTATCATCTCTGTTGATCAGTAGTGAAAGGTCATGTTCAAGATCCATAAGTCATCATAGCTAGGAGAGGGTGACAAAATTGGGTGTCTACATGAGGAAGAAAAGGTATCAGAATATGTCCAGGCTATATAGCAAATCCAATCCAATTAGACCTAGGGTTGTGATGATTAATGGGCTACCGCAATTTTATAACTGAAAGTTTAGTCATTAGCCTGTGACTTGATCATATTAGATGGATAGTGGACCCATGATTTGTGGGTTGGGTTAGTAACCTACACATGAGTTAGGTAGCCAGCTGGTCAATTAGGTTAATAGGTGGGAGATACTGATTTGGGGTCGGTACCTCTGCTAAATAGTAGGGTTTTGATTTTGGTGAGGGAATTTAACATAATTTTAGGAAGATGTGCTGTCCTGGGACAGTAAGGAATGAAACTAACTATAAATATTGAATATATAAAATTAGGAACCTAAGATACTCAGTGAGGATATGTGATGACGGGAATTCAATGAAAATGTATCAGATTCGGGTATCAAGGTGAGTGGGTGCTTGATGTTATTTTATAGAGAGTTTCTATATTTTGGTTTTATGTGCCTATGCGTAATGCTATGTTATCTTGATTTTGGATGTATTTTATATTAAATTATAAATTACATATGTGGCATGGATTTATAGAGATTATTGTGATCAAAATTTTGTGGATGTGAATAGTAAAGTAGTTGAGTGGTAGTAATTGTGTCATTGATAGTTTGGGGCACAGTGTGGCCAAGGGGTGGATTCCGATACCATGGGCTCAGAGATCAATATTATAATTATGACCACAGTTGGATGATTGGATGCTATGGTTTCTATGGATGCATGTAGATTGCAAGATTGCATTTGGTTAGATCACATCCTAGTGCTATAATCCCTTACCAATAGGGGTGAGGTATTGGCTAATCCCACTCGGTGGTAGTTCTTGGGGGACTACTACACTTAGGTATGACGTGTTGTATCCATAGAGGGCACAATATGGTACGACATCCTATACACATGATTGCCAGACAACAAGGGTGACCAACAGGTTTTTTGGGACCATGACTATCAAGGGTTACTATTTAGGGGTTGGCTGGAGGACCAAGGTTCTTTCCCGGACTAGTTGACTCCTACTTGCAACTAGTTTGTATCTCTGAAGCTTACGTCTGGGTTGGGGATAGCACTTACGTTGCCTATAGCACTTATACCCACTTATTTAGACTTAATAATTAGAATGAGTTATTATAAATGAAATGGATCATGTGGTTGTGGATCTTTGGCATCATGCTATGATATTTATTATGAGCATGCATCTGGAATCATGTTTGGATGTGTGTGCTTGCTTGCTCACCCCTCATTGGGCTTGTAAAGCTCACCCCTCATGGATTTATATTATTAGATGGAGGAACCGGAGTTGAAGTGGACAAGTGTTTGGTAAAGATTGTGAGGCCATCTCTGTGAGACATTACGAAGAAGACTATGATTCCCTTGAATTTATGTGTTATATATTTAAATTGCTTGTAAGATTTAATTAATGATGTAACTATGGGCTGTAATTAATTCCAGCCTGTATTACTTTTTTTATCATTGTAGATTTGATCACCACGGTTGGTATTAAATATGAATTTTATATGCATACTTGATTGTGATGGATGATCTTGTGGCATTGTAAGTTTGTAGACTACATCTATGATCCTAGTGGAAGTAGGTTGATTGGGTTGAGAATCCAGTGCCATATACCTTGGCCTATATTTGAGGAAGAGACATGAACTCTGTCTGCATAGTAGACGAGGCTTAAATGGTCTGTTTAGCACTCCTCCATGAGATGGCTCCACCGCCATCAAGAAGATATATCCAAAGGTGGACTTCCTATCATCTGTGCAGCCACTTAAATCCAAGTTTGAATACTCTGTCATTTCAAGTCTATCACTGCTACTATAGACCAGCTTGAAGTCCTTTGTCTTTTGCAGAATCCTCATTACTTTCTTGGCTGCAGTCCATTAAGCTATACTAGCATCTGACTGAAACCTCCTAAGCACACTAATGACAAAGGTAGTATCCGGACAAGTGCAAGCTTGAGCATACACATAGCTCCCTACAACTGAAGCATAGGGTTTGTTCTCCATCATAATCCTCTCCATTTCAGTCTTTATTGCTGCTTGTTCAACTTGTCTCCCTTGCTAATGGGTGCATCACCATTAGAGCACTGAGACATGTTGAACCTCTTTCAGACTCTATCAATGTAGGTAGGCTGGGACAATTTGAGGAGTCCTTGTCTTCTCTCACGACTGATCTCTATCCCAAAAACATAACTAGCCACACTTATACACTTCATCTCCGAATTCTCAGACAGAAACTATTTGGTCTCAAGAAGTAGGGACATGTCATTGCTAACTAGTAAATTTCATCCATATACAGCACCAGGAAAATGAATATGCTCCCATTGACCTTAATGTAAATACAATGATCTATGGGGTTCTCAGTAGATTCGAAGGATGCCACAACCTAATCAAATTTCAAGTACAACTTCCTAGAAGCTTGTGTTAGACTATAAAAGGGAATTCTTTAGCTTGTAGTTAGATTCTCCTTTCTTACTTCCTTAATACCCTTTATTTAATGCATGTGCATCTACTCTGCAAGATCCATTCAGAAATGTTGTCTTCACATCCATCTGGTGCAGCTCAAGATCAAAATGGGCAATAATAGCCATATTGATCTTAAAGGAATCCTTTAAAGAAACTAGGGAGAATGTCTGTGTAGTCCACACCCTCTCTCTGTATGAAGCCTTTTGCTACCAACCTAGCCTGATAGCGTTTAACCATTCCATGAGAATAAGACTTGGTTTTAAAGATCTATTTGGATGCAATTGGCTTACATCCCTGTGGAATCTCAACCAACTCCCAAACTCCATTATTAATGATGGACATCAATTCTTCTTCCATTGCCTCCACCCATTTGTTTGAATTGTTGCGGTGACCTGTAGGTACGTAGTTGGATTTTCCTCATTACCAATGTCATACTCACATTAATTCAGATAGGTTATGTAATTTGAATGAATAGTGTACTTGTGTGCCTTGGTGGATTTCCTTGAGGGTTCTGGTACTGCAACTATGTCAGCTAGCAATGGTGCTTCTACTTGTGTGAGTGCAAGATCATATGTCATGTTAAGCTCCATGAGCATAGTCTCATCATCAAGCATGAGGGATGAGAAACTTCCAACTATGGAGAGATAAACGAAGACATGGCAGGAACAGTGGCAGAAGTTCCACCAACTCATCATCAAACAAAAGATTGCAAGGCACTTTTGGATCTTCATTGCTCTCAATAAACTTTGCATGGGTAGTCTCCACAACCCTATTTCCTCCACCATGACAATACAATCTATAGCCTTTGGATCTTTTTGGATATCTAATAAACTGACAACTCACAGTTCTAGGGTCCCAAGCTTTCTCATGGGGATTGAAAATTTTGGTTTTAGCTTGAGAACCCCTAGATTCGTTGGTGTCTAAGGCTAGACTTTCTACTAGTCCAGATTTCAAAAAGTATCTAGTGTCATTGCCTTAGTAGGCACCCTCTTGTGAATGTATATGACTATTTTAAGTGCCTCTCCCCATAATGACTCTGGTAGATCAGTATTGCGGATCATGGTTCTCACCGTGTCTTCTAAGGTTTTATTCCTTCTTTCTACAACTCCGTTCTATTGAGGTGTTCTAGGTATGGAATACTGTGGTGCTATCCCATGTTCTTCTAAAAATAAGACAAAAGGTCCAGGAAACTGTCCAATGTCACTGCTCCTTCCATAATATTTTTCACCCTTGTCAGACCTGACAACCTTGATTTTCTTAAAGGGAAAAAACCCAACTTTGCTTTAAAAATCTTGAAGGAGTTAAGTGCATTGGATTTATCACTAAGAAAGAAGATATATCCATATCTTGACCAATTATCAATGAACGTTATAAAATTGGGCTGACCATTCAGTGTTGTATGGGAAAATGACCACAGATGTCTGTGTGTATGAGATATAACACTCCAACACTACAAAAAGCTTCCTTCTTCGTAGAGATTGTCATCTTCCCCTTATTGCAGTCAATACAAATCCCCAAATTCTCTAGGTCAATATTATCCAAAACTCCTTCTTTCACCAGTCTTTCAATCCTTTTCTTTGAGATATGACACAATCTCCTATGCCACAATACTGATGAATTCTTATTCATCAACTGACGTTTAGTTCCAATATTCATCACCCATGACAAGTTATTGAATAAGTCTATATAAAACATATATCAGAATACTAGAATCAATCAGAATCTTGAAACAAAGAGAAGCCACTTTGATTGAAATTAACACCACAATCCATGCACAACAAGTTTTGAAATTGAAATTAGGTTCCTCCTCATAGAGGGAATATAAACTACATCATTTTATTCTATAAAATGTTTAGAAGGTAACGAAAGTGTAATAGTTCCTATGGCTTTTAGTGCTACTTGAGCTCTATTCCCATGAACACACTCACTTTATCCTTGCTTGACACCTTCCTACTTAGGAACCCTACAAAGAATGAGTGACATGAATAGATGAAGCTGAATCCAACCACCAAGAATCTATTGGTGCATTAAGAAGACTAGACTCAATTAAACCATAGATATGTTCATACTTGTGTCTTTCTTCTTTTACAGATATGCCTTCCTTTTGTAGCAATCCTTCTTTATGTGACCCTTTGATTTACACCAAAAGCATTCAATTCCACTCAAGTCCTTTTGTCCAACAACCTTCTGTCCTTTCCATGTCTGAAAATTCTTGTCCTTCTTATATGGGGTGAACCTCCCCTTCTTGGAGAACCTTCTTTTATTTCTAACTGGACCAGCTAATGATGTCCCCATGCCCTGAATGAGGTTAGCACTTTCAGCCTTGGTACTGTTTAAGGTACCTTCTTCCTGAGTGATCACATCAATCAACTCATCTATACCCCACTTATATTCAATGCATTGTAAGTGGTCCTGAGGTGCTTGTACGTCTTTGAGAGGGAGTTGAGGGATATGGTCACAAAGAAATCATCATTGTAGTTTATTCTCAACCCTTTGATTTTGATTTTAGTGACACTAACCCCAGAATGTGATCCCTAGCACTACCGACCCCATCAGACCTAGTAGTAGTAAGGCTACTCATGAGGTCACTAGCTTGAGACTTTTTGGAACAGTCAAATTTAGTTTTAGTGGCTTCCAGATTCTCAACCGATGTTTCCTTCAGCTCAATGCTATCCTTCACTATCTCAGGAAAGCACTCTTTATGACTGCTAGTGCTTTCCTTTTTGTAGTTACCCATTTCTTATATCCAATTTTATAGGCAGAGGTGCTAGATGCATATTGTGCAGCTAGCTTGGGTACCTTAGTGCAAAATCTAGATCCCTAAAGCACAAATAAATCTCTAAGTGCTCTAGCCATTTCTTGAAGTTGTCACCAATTAGTTTTGGGATTTCTTGGAGTGCATAGCTAGTAGACATCATATTTAATGGTTCAGTGAAAATTTCAACATTTATTCATGATTCAATCATTACAGTCCATGCAAACATATATATGTTGGGCATATATCAGTCAGAAACAGCACTAATATTACATCCATAACTATTAAACATACATAAGGTGTCAATCAAAACTACATTCCCAATCTTTGGATATGGAATGCACTTGTCCACTTATATTTTTGCATTTACAGCAGGTAATACTGTCACTTTGAAGGTACTGTTACCTTTGGACCAACAATAGCTTCTAGGCTAAAGTACTCTCAAAACATTATACATTCTTAACCTACATAGGAGATTCCCACTGAGAGAATTGTTCCAAAGGAGTAACTCTTCGAGGTTAGGAAACTCTTCGATTCCATGGGATTTCACCATTTAAGTTATTTCCCATTAAGCTCAAGATAGTTATCTCCTTCAATGAAGAAAACCCTTCCGGATTCAGGCCTGATAGACGATTATCCGTTAAATTAAGAACTTTCAGCTGTACCAAATTGGAAACTCTCTGGATTTTTACCCATAAACCTATTCTTTAAGAGAAACAGAGACTCCGGAAGTGTTTATATTCCCGATTTCGGATGGTAGATGACCAGATAGACTCGCATTCGCAATGTCGAGGTATGCGAGATTCGATGACAGGGGTGAACTCCACTGGAACCCCACCAGAGTCATCGTAATCGATCTCCATGTGTTCGAACCGTTCCAAGAAGCCCTACTCGGGTGGAATCGATCCCTGTAGTAGATTTTCATCTAAATGTAGAAACTTCAACCTTGGCAAACCACCATAGCTCCTGGAATACTACCTTGAAGAAGCTCCCACCAAGGTTGAGCTCTTCTAGAAACAGAAGCCGAACAATTTCTTGTGGCAATGAACCATTAAAATTAAAAACTGTTGCTGAAAGCGTTATACATAGTTAAATACTTGAGCTTGGAGACCCCTGGAGGGAAAATGGTACAACAGTGTTGCGGCTGATGTCGAGAGTCCTGAGATTAGATAATTAAAAAATGGAGGTTGGCAAAGCTCTAGGTTGTTCAACTGAGAGAAAAATCGGATTTTGGGTAGGATCAATCCGAAGAGGTATCTGTGAGAAAGATCAAGAGAAGTAACTTTTGAGATATTTTGGGAGTGGGGATGAACTTGATTGTTGCTTAAAACCTTGAAGCTGCCCTAATTTCTCATATGGTTTTGTTAAGGAATTGATTTTCAAATCATCCACTAATTAAATCGATTTGGGTTTTGTAAGGTTAATACATTTCAAGGGTGAGCCAGTCGTTTTGATTTCACTATTTTGAGTAGAATAACTCATGTGTAAAATGGCCTTTTATATTTCAACCTCTAACATCATACTAACACCGTAAGATTTCATGGAGTTTCAAATAATATATGCAACAGTTGAGTGCCAAGCAACCTGGACAAAGTACAAGGGAGTGCCTAAGTAATTATCACCAAATAACATTATTGTAGAAAAATCAATGCGTGAAGCCTATTAATAAAAGTCAGGAATGAGTTAATTAATAATTATTCTCTGTTGCGTATACTGTAGCACCTACTAAAACAAGTTGTATATGTTTTTACTCAGCCTCTTGGGATCCCTCCTATATGGAGGCCATAATCATCTATTCACATTGATAAAAATATTATATTTTTTAGATTTTTTTTATGGGTTTTTAGATTCATTTTATGAAACACTACATCAATTATTGAATTAATGTTTTTTCCAGCCTGGTGTTGCCTATGTTCAGACATAGGCAAACGTGAAAAGATCACGCTGCTCCCCATCCCATGCACTGAAGGTG
>NC_056568.1:20068112-20074773 GCF_013358625.1 Macadamia integrifolia
CTCGGAAAAATAAAGACAATGCCGTCCACCGGCTCTCAACAGAAATGTAAATAAATTAAATGACAGTGCTGACTCCAGCAATTTAAAAGCAGTACGATTGGCCCTCTTGAAATACCACCGGGGTTGCCGGCTGTCCTACACGACTCGCCGGGCGTAATGCCTAACCGCCACAGTGTCCGATAACCGCGACCCCTGCTTCCCCCCAAATGGCAACCCAACACCTTAACCCCTGTTGGGAAGGGTCGTAGCACGGGATGGTGAAAATCCTAATACCGCATGCTCCTATATGTAGTACGACTGCATAGTGCCACCGTGTCCCATACCACGGGCCACCAATGCATTCGTTTCCAAACCGACCACGGCATCTAGTCTATCAATGCATTATGCAACATGATGTCCACATTCAACATATAACATCACATTCAATTTGCATTTGAACAGTAAACATAGCATATATGCACATCAATGAGTGGAATGACTAATCTATATAGCACATTCATGATGACATGACTAAATTAGATATAGTTATATGAATGCCAAACAAATGCCTTGAAACAAGGCCAAACGTCCTCTCTCCACTTACTTGTAGCGTACAAGGATTCCCGTTCGGTACGGGAGAGATCCGGAGCGAATCGGGTATGATTTGGTGAACCTAACATAATTGAGCGAGGTTAGTACTTCACCATTTTAGAATCAAAATTAATGAAATCCGACTTCAAAATCGTGTTTAGAACGTCGAAAGAAGGTCCCACGTCCGATTTGGGCTCGATCGGACCTAAGAATCACATTCTGGCCACTCGGGTGGGTCACTCAGGTGGGTTGTCTACCCACCGGTCCTACCCGCCGGTTTTGGACCTACCGGCCGGTAGGACCCACCGGTCCTACCCGCCGGTTTGGCCAGGGACCCCCTGGTCCTCTCGGATGGGTGTCTCAGGCGGGTAGGGACCCACCGGTTGTACCCGCCGGTTTTGGCGGAAAAATCCCAGTTTCTTCTCATCTTCCTCCATTCCTTGGGGACCCAAATAGGGCTTTTCTCAACCCATTCTTCACACCTTTAGAGTCCTATAGGATGATTCTAACTTAGATCTAAGTTAGATTCAAGTGAGGGGGAACCATCTTACCTTCTTTGCTCAAGAATGACTTCAAACCCTCCAAATCACTTCCAACTCACAATGCTCCTTCTACCTTGTCAATATCTCTTCAAATCCTTCAAGATCAACACATAAATCATCTATTAAACCTTAGATTCATCATTTCAAAGGGTGTTTACAAGATCTTAAGAACCCATCCTCGAATCAAGGGTTTAAAGCGTGGGTATGGTTAATGTTCATAAAACCCAGCTTTTCTTACCTCCAACTGTAGATCTCGAGTTGAAGATTACTCTTCCGGCACCGGAATGGCAAGATCGAGCTTCGGCGCCGCTGAAATCCTTCCTTTCTTCTTCTTCCTTTCTTCTTCCCTTTCTTTTTCCCTTTCTTTTTCTCTCTCCTCTTTACTTTTCTCACCAAACGTACGGGGGTAACAAATGGAAAGAAAAGAGGTCATAAAGCTTTATATACTATTCCTATTTAAGTGAATAGTGCTGGATGGGTCACTCAGGTGGGTGGGTGTACCCACCTGACATACCCATCCGAGAGTCAAAACTTGGGATTTTGACCGGGCTCGAACCTCGGCTCGACCCCACCCCAAGGCATACATTGTAGCATACGTATATATCTTTAAAAATACAGATATAATACCTGTTTTATCCGTACATAGCCTTATGGTAGGTGCACGTACATGGTTTGGGCACTCCCGTCTCTTCTGGCACTGGCTCGGACTTGTCGGGCCAGCCGGTGTTTAAGGTCACCCGTGCCATCATAGCCCATAAGGAACCCGCTCTAACATCCTCTGGCTCGGTTCCTGCATGGTTAAACCGGTTCAACCGTGAAATCAGACCGGGTTTAAGAAGCGGGATATTACAACTGGTACTACCAATGGGAGTGGAAGGAACACTTTCTTTAGGTTCAATAGGTTCATAGTCAACACCATCATTGTTTCCTATTCCCTCAACCTGAGTACCAGTCATGTCCATCATAACTTCAGTGGCAGCTTCAGAGGGGACTGTTGAATCATTCCTAGTTGTCATCTCTTTCCTTAGCAAGGCTCCAACTTCAAGGTGAATTGGGAGCACACTATGTTCCTTCCAATACTTTTGTCCTTTTTTCTAGCAATATAAAAGACAATGTCAATGTACTTATGTTTTAAGTAAGAAAAAAAAAACACAATTATATAGAAATTATAATTTAAATTCCATTATACCTTATAGTCATTCCAGAAGTGTTGAAGAGCATCAAATCTCATATCAGATGGATTCCAACCTAATCCACTTTGCTTTTGTAGGTCACCCATGTTGGGTCCCGATTGACACTGAGAGGGGGGGTGAATCAGTGTGCCAAATATTTTTTCACTTTCCAACTGTACCCCTGATGTGGCAATCACTATTTGCACTTCAATAGCATAGTCTATTGATGCTGCCCAGAGCTACTATGTATACTACTGACCATTCTTACTGTTGCATGAAACTTACTCACATAATCTGTATTGCTGCCCAGAGCTGTCCCATAAACCTCACACGGTAATCATTGTCACATACATACACAGTCGTATGCACATCCACACTGCACCACCAAGTGGTCAGGTCTACCAGATGTACACACCCATTCTGCAGCCAAGCACTCCAATCCACAATACAAATACGAACATACACATCCACAACACAAGAAATACGTGCTTCGGCCAGTTGCCTACATGCACGGAGTAATGCCCACTGTCGGGCTCAGCATTTACTCAATACTAATTATGACTGCACCCACAGCCAAGGGAACACATTCCCAGTTTCCACCAATGATATACAATGGCTAGGTCTTCACCCTAGTTTTCTCAGAATGATCTGAGAGGCCGCACCCACGACAAATAGGTTTAGGTAGTTGTACCTACCAAGGAACACATAGCCCCTGTGTCCAGCACCCACTGAACACCAATAAAATAAAGTCGGGCTTATAACAATGCCCTATAGTGAAGCACTCATACATGCAAATTTCCCCCAAATAGACTACAACTATCACTTAGGCATTTTATCAAACATCTTGCCTACAATGATTTATAATAATGGAAATTTGGCAAAATTGAGGTTACCTTGGCAAGGAGTAACCGTCGGAGATGCAATAATGTCAATCTCCACTTGATGCGGACCACAACCACGTTGTCTCGGTGCCGCCAATGCTTCAACCCCGGTTGGCACTTGGGTTTCTTGAAGCAACTCACGAGAACCAAATTCTAGGTTCTTCTTCTTTCTTTTCTCCTTGTCTTTACTTTCATGGAGCAACAATGGCATTCACATTCACACACACACAAAGAGAGGAAACAACTTCTTCTCTATTTCCCTCTTCTTCTCTTCTCTTCTCTTTTCTTTTCTTTTCTCTTGGCAACAACCAATAGGACTTGCTACCTTGGTTTCCAGCAGCTTCCTAAGCCTCTAATGGTGGCTATGGATGAAGTGCAAGAGGATGGAAGTCTTTCATTCAAACCTTTAGCCTTCCACGAGCTTCAACTCGTTTTTCCGACCACCTCAGCAAGCCCTCTGCCTGATTTCTTCCCTCTGATGTGTAGAGCTCGGAGAGATGAAGAATCCCCAACTTGAATCACTTAAATCCGACTTAAAATGAGGGAGATATGACCTTTTTAAGTTGGAGCAATGAGATAGCCTGAAATGGAATCTTCGTACGGGTGGCGTAGGCTACACCGGCGGCGCGCGCAACAGGGGCGAAATCTGACCGTAGATCTCATATAAGAGATCTTATAATCCAAACCGTCCGATTAAACAAACGGACAACAGATCCAAACCGTTAGATTTGAATCTCGATGACGTCATCATGACGTAGGCGCTGACATCGTCAGAAGTGTTGTCGATCTATGATTGGTTGCTTTTCCGGATTTTAAGGGAGCTTGTCTCCCACTCACAAAAGTGAAAATGCATATTGACCGTTGGATCCGAATCTTCCATGATGGCTTTAATCAGATTTCATGAGATCATTAAGATCGGCATCCTTTTTATACCTTCTGTACACGCGCGAAACACAATAACATACCTTGATATAGTGTAGCGCCAGTGCATCAAGAATTATGCATCTAACCAATAAAATCCCACGCGCAAGCATCTATCTCGTCCATATCACACCAAAATCTCAGCAGCCTTTGGATGGGCATCAAGCATACGTGGTCGAATCTTGGCCGTCCATTTCACTTCCCTTGACTCCTCTTTATTACAATCAAGCCCCTGCCTCCATATGTTTCAGTGCTTAAAGACCCCTTGCAACTCAGACCTTCAAAATCTTTAAATTACACAAAAGCCCTTCGAATTTCAAAATAAATTCCGAAAAACCCACCCAACACCGAGAGCAACTGATGGATTTTCGGTTTGGATTTTCGAACCGACTTTACGGAAATGCTTATAACTTTTTCATACGATATCCGATCGATATGAAACGAAGTGCGTTGGAATCGTAACTGGATGCTCTACGACTTTTCAGAAGACTCAATCATCTGAATCATCCATGTAAAAAGACCAAAATGCCCCTACACCTTTCCAATGACGTATCTTTCTCATACGGAATCGGAATGCGATGAAATCAGAACCGTTGGAAAGATTGTATTTTTGTCGTATTGTTACATGTAGAACACTTTCTTTAAAAAATTCATCTTCAATGCCGAAACTGCCCTCGACTGCCATAAATGCCGTAACTTCTTCATACGGTATCGGAATGTGACGAAATCAAATGCACTGGACTAGGAAAATTACAATCTATCTTTTTCATGAAGAACCAATCTTCCAAAAATGTCATTTTCATTGCCGAAAATGCCCTCGATCGTAAATAGGCCAATTTTGCCAGTTTTGACCCAGAAACCCGCACCACCTATTAATGATGTATTAAACCACTCCATGCATACCAAACTGCTCTGTTATCTCATCGGTGACACTGGATACTGCCATGTCATCATTTTCATCCACGTCACCCAAACTGGCCACGTCATCACCGCCACGTGGCCGAGTTGCCAACAAGGACAACCATAAAACAACAAGCTCCTCCTTTGGAGTTGTTGGCAACCACCTCATCACTAATACACTCTAAAGCTCCGATGAGTAACTCTCTCCCCCTTTGACAACAAGTACAAAGGGTGGAACCAATGGACTCCCCCTGAGTCCAATATGGGGGTAGCAACATCAAGCAACTTGCTCCCCCTCTCCCAATGCTACTAGTGCTTTGGAAGAACCACCACTCCCAGTTTCTGTCTGAGGAACTCAAACTGATCTTTGTGAAGCGTTTTAGTGAAGATATCAGACACCTGCTCTGTTGTGGGAACAAACTCCATCCTTACTTCACCTTCCATCACCTTGTCTCTTAAGAAATGATACCGGATAGCAATGTGCTTCGTTCTAGAATGCATCACCGGGTTCTTGGAGATATTGATAGCACTAGTATTGTCACAATATAGTGACACTGCCTGCTCAACCTCCACACTCAAATCCTTCAACATCTGCTTCATCCACAACACTTGTATACAACAAGATGTAGCTGCAATGTATTCTGTCTCTGCAGTTGAAAGAGAGACTGACTCTTGCTTTTTACTATGCCATGCCACCAAGTTGCTCCCCAAATAGAATGCACCACCACTGGTGCTCTTCCTGTCATCTACACATCCGGCCCAATCTGCATCTGAAAAAGCTGACAAACTAAAGCTCTTGACTTTCGGATACCATAACCCAAACTCACTAGTCCCTTTCAGATATCTGAAAATTCTCTTCACTGCTGCCACATGTGTCTCTTTTGGTCCTGCTTGAAATCTGGCTACCATGCACACAGCTTGTAAGATGTCAGGCTTACTAGCTGTCAGATATAATAGACTACCAATCATTGACCTATACGAGGTGTGGTCAACTGATGGAGAGTCATCTTTCTTGCTCAACTTACACCCAGTCATCATAGGTGTACTAACTGGCTTGCAATCCTCCATGGTGAATCTCTTTAACATCTCCCTCACATATTTGGACTGAGATATGAAGATACCTTCTTTCTTTTGATTGATCTGCAAACCCAAGAAGAATGATAGTTCACCCAACATGGACATTTCAAACTCATCTTGCATCCTCATTGCAAAATCTTTGCACAACTCATCTTTGTGACCCCCAAAGATGATATCATCTACATACACAACCACCACAAGCTGACTGCTTTCTTCAGTTCTGACGTAAATATTACTGTCCACTAAGCGTTTCTTGAAATCCAACTTGCACAAGTAAGAGTCCAATCTGGAGTACCATGCCCTTGGAGCTTGTTTCAAACCATACAATGCCTTCTTCAATCTGCACACAAGAGTGGGGTCCTCACTCAGTTAAAACCCATCAGGCTACTCTATGTAAACCTCCTCTTCCAAGTATCCATTTAGAAAAGCTGATTTGACATCTATATGATAGACCTTGAACCCCTTGTACACTGACGAAACCAAGAACATTCTGATAGCCTCAAGTCTTGCCACTGGAGCAAAAGTTTTCTCAAAATCAATGCCTTCCACTTGAGCACTCTCCCTCTTTGACTTCAATATCAAAGAACTATAATATCTC
>NC_056568.1:20080257-20088639 GCF_013358625.1 Macadamia integrifolia
TTTTCATGAAGAACCGATCTTCCAAAAATGTCATTTTCATTACCGAAAATGCCCTCGATCGTAAATAGGCCAATTTTGCCAGTTTTGACCCAGAAACCCGCACCACCTATTAATGATGTATTAAACCACTCCATGCATACCAAGCTGCTCTGTTATCTCATCGGTGACACTGGATACTGCCATGTCATCATTTTCATCCACGTCACCCAAACTGGCCACGTCATCACCGCCACGTGGCCGAGTTGCCAACAAGGACAACCATAAAACAACAACCCAATGCTCTAAACCTTTGTTTCCAAATCCGGAAGTGGTTTCTCACTTGTTCACAGTCATAACTAGTGAATAATTTCTCTTTCAGTTGGTTGGCAATTTCAATGAACTGCTCTTTTTTCAATCCATTATCTCCACTCTTACCACTCTTGTACTGTTTCAATACACACCCCAACATGTAATGAGAAACGGCACTAAGCCATGAAGCAATATCCTGTGACCTACTATTAGAATCTCCTGTTGGTTCCATCACATCAAAACTAACAAAATACACCATAATACAATACAATGTGAGTATATTTTATAAATACCAAGTAATAATAACAATTACTAATTGGAAAATCCATAAACCTAGCATTGCAATTTAGTTAATAGTCCACATACATGCATCCCACAACACATAATTTTAAACCAAGTAATAATAACAATTACTAATTGAAAAATCCATAAACCTAGCATTGCAATTCAGTTAGTAGTCCACATACATGCATCCCACGACACAAAATTTTAAACCAAGTATATTTAAGTTATATAATTATCCCAAACCATGCAAAAAAATTAAAATTGTCCACATCAGAAATACATTCCAAATAAATACTCAATCAATAGCAAATATTTCAGTTCATAAATACTCAATCTGAGTAGGAGAAATCATCTGCCACCCAATCAGCCCACATCCCAATCACCATTCTCCTGCACATGATCCTCTCCATCAGAACTATCGTCTTCAACATCATCATTTACTTGGTGAGGGGTAGATTGGGTATTAGCACTATCTTTTTCACTCTCTCCATCCTCTTCATCAAGCTGTCGCTCTTCTTCTTCAACATTATTCTGTGTAAGAATGTGGTTGTGCAACAGCACACATGCCAACACAATTCTTGCTTGTGTTTTGAAAGGATATTCTGGTTGGTTTTTTAAGATCTTGAATCTTGACTTCAGGAGGCCAAATGAACGTTTAATCACGTTTCTTAGTTGTGAATGTCTCAGGTTAAACAATTCTTTTTTTATCACTTGGTGACTGATCACAATTTCTCCACTCTTTCAAATGGTATCGAACGTTTCGATATGGCCGTAAGAACCCCGCTTGGTTAACATACCCAGCATCAACGAGATAATATTTACCTCGTGGCACCACCAATTTTCCGTCATCGTCTTTGTGCAATGCATTGTCTAAGATTCAAGCATCTGATGCTGATCCTTCCCAACCAGAAAGAATGTAAGTATATTTCATGTCAAAGTCACAGGCAGCAAGAATATTTTGAGAAATATCACCCTTCCTATCACGGAACCTCGGATGGTCGCTTAGATGCACCCACGCAGGGATATGAGATCCATCTATGACTCCAATGCAGTCCTTGAAATAAGGGTAAAATCTTCCTTCATTACTTGTTATTCGATGATGTGCTGCGACACTTGGAGGTTTCAATAGTATCGGATACAATTTAATGATTGCACCCAATACAAGGTTAAAGTACCGACTTACAGTCTCACCAAAATGTCCAAACTTGTGTGCAATGACCCGATTTTTAACATTGTGTCCTACTGTCGGTAGAAACATAACTAGTTGTTCATTCACTTNAGAATGTCCAAACTTGTGTGCAATGACGCGATTTTTAACATTGTGTCCTACTGTATGTAGAAACATAACTAGTTGTTCATTCACTTGCACAGATCTGCTATCCCTCAGTAGACCCTTCTCCCTAATCAAATGACTTAAACTAAAAAAAGCCCTCTTGCTTAACCTTATTTGTTCTCGACATGTTTTATCAGTGTGACCGATAATTCTCTCTGTTTCAGTAATACCACGCAGGGGTTCACAATGGTATGGCTCTTTCTTCAGATATTTTTTTATATACTGATCGACTGCTATAACAACAGCAGTCGCTGCAAAGATTATGATTTTCCTTCGCCTCCTGTAGCCTTCATCAAACTCCATTGTAAAAGTAAATCTACATTCAAATTGAAAAAATAATAAATTGGTGCTATACAAATTTGGAAATGGTACTCATATTGTCTTCTACTCACCTATCTTGGAATCACTATACAAATTTGGAAATCAAGTTTTCAATTGCAATTCATGTTTGATGTAGAACAAAAAATTAAAAGAAGAACACATGACAGAAGATAGGGGACTCTTCCTAAATCGTAACAGACATCAAGAGATCATGTAATGGGGTAAAAAGAAGCAATGACAAAGAAAAAACAAATTGTTACTGAGTACCCACGGGAAGGTTGTGAGATTCAACCTTTTTTTCTGCTTCCATAACAAACCATGTCAGATATTCATCTGTCTACATGACCCAAAAAAACAGAACATGAAACCAAGTTATTATCAACCCATTCAAATAGCTACGGTTACCACCTTTTATATCTACACTAGGTCTTGAATAACTCTACCCTAATAAATATTTTATAAATAGATGATGTCATACACTTATTTCAATTATCAAGTTATCCTTTTTATATTTACAATTTATTTTTCATCAACTTTGATTACAATAATATTTTTTTCTTTTTAAATAATTTTTAGGAGAGAGGTGGTGTTTCTGTCTCAACCTTCTCTAATTATCTTTCTTTCCCCATTTTCAAATGGTTGTAATCTACAATTGCCTAATAATTGCTTAATATTATGGTTATAGTTGATTTGAATTTGTAGAATATATTTATATGATATTTTCAGAAAAAAAAAAAGATAGAATATAGGGTTGGATATTGGGAAGCAGAATAGAGTTAATTACATGAATCCAATGCCTTATTTTAAAAAAATTATAAATTTGATAGTTTAGTTTAGTTTGTGATTCATGAATTGAAAATGCATTTAGTTGTATATGGTAAATTGAACCAAAAAAAAAAACTAGATAAATGAAATGGTGAAACACAAACCAAAGAAAATTGTATTGTCAAGATAAAATGTAAGGAAATGAAATAATTTCTAGCAATTTCTTACAGAAATTACAATTTTATAAATAAAAAATGAAATTTATTTGTACAATGGTATTATATATCAGAAGGCCCAGAACTTCTTTTGGACCAAAGATATTAAAAAAAAAAAAAAAAAAAAGTGCTTGTCAACAAGATCAGTGAGTGAGAAAACATTTGCAAATTGATCTCCATGGCTGTATACCTGATATGCATTTAGGATTGAGTTCAGCCTTCCAACCTAAGTGGAAGTGGAAATCATATAGCTAAATCCAATCACCTAAAAAGAAACTTATTCTATATTTCTTGTGGCTGAAAGAGGATTAGATAATGCTTTATCATTACTTATTTTTTGAGCTGACAAGAAGTTTTGTTTTATCTCTTCTCAAGCATGGAAGTTGAAACAACCATTATAAAGTGTAAGCTACCCAACCATTCACAGCTGCCTTACTAGTAGCCAATCGTTTCAATTATGTTCCCTACTAACCCAGTAAAAGAAAAAAAAAGAAGCCCAAAGACCCAATAATCACAGTTGAGTGAATTCCAAGATTATGGAGTTCATTGAAGGATACAGATGTATTCATCATTTAATCTTTTTCCAATCTCAATGGCTTTTCCAAATATTAGGGGATTAACACTATGAGTCATTATTTCATGTTTGGTTTTATTGGCGTAGACAGGTTGGAGAATAAAATTTTCAGACTCAGTAGGAGACCTTTTCTAGGCTTCTGCATGGTTCTCAGTTCTATACACTAGGGATAAAAGCCAAACCTGGGAGAAAATGTCCGGCTAATGCTTCAACAGTTCTTGACACTAACAGATAGCTTCAACAGTTCCTGACGTGAACAGATCCTCAAGAAAATGAATGAGAGAGAGAGGGGGTGAGAGACTAATAGCACTTTAGTCTTTTCTTTTTAGAGTCAGAGTCTGTCTTACTCAAACTCTTTAAGTGTATGTGAGGTACTACAGCCTCAAAACAAATTTTGGTGAATGAATTGATGAATTTGTTGCTTTCCTGGTCTTTGGATTTCAGGCTTAGAGCCTTGGACATTCGGGGATTTAGATGTTTACTCTGTGGATTCTGAGTGGTGCTTCAATGGTTTCAGAAGTGAGACTTTGGTGGATTCCAAGCCTGCAATCAGGTGGATTCCTGAATGATTATCTTTCCCTAATCTCTATTCAATCCTCCATCTCATACCAAGTTAGGTTTTCTGAACTGTCTTCCCCGTGATTGCTATTCTGTTAGAATATTCTAGTTTAATTTTCAGGTTAGTTATAGTTCCAGTTTTGGGGTTAATCTTAATTTAACTCTGCTGATTTTTGGTATTTATTTGACTTACTAATTACAAGTTTTGGATTTTGTTTATCTCTCAGTTTTCCAATCAATTTTAGGAAACCTTCTCCAACTATTATTCTTCCAATTCTGGTTTCTTGGCTCTGATTTTAAATTTCTGTTTCCTGGTTTCAGTTCTTTGTTTGGTTATCTCTGTAATACCTTGACTGTGCTCTGTCTTAGAGCCCCAAACTATCCATCGATTTTGCAGTTCTTTAACTGTCCTATTTCCTATAGGATTCTTTCGTAACATGAATCTAGCTATCAGTTTTCAATCAAACTTTACTAGAATGTTCCCCTTGATAAATATTTCACTCAACCTTTTGACCTAATCAGATTTATATTCATTAAGTTATTGATTTTATCTTAAATCTAGTTGTTCCTTATCCCTGCGATAGATGCAATGAAATCAATTCTGTTTTCAGTCATTCAACTTACAGTAAGAAACATATCACATAATCATATATTGTTTCACCATAGAAGAAGAAGAAGAAGAAGAAGAAGAAGAAGAAGAAGAAAAACTGAAACCGAATTTACATTACAGTAAGAACATGGTTCCAAAGAAGAAAAAAATCACATAAATGTCGAAATCTAACCTTAAATCAAACTTCGATTCTAGTTCTTCAAACCTTGGAGTCGATCGTCTGATTTGGAAATAGGGTAAACCCTAGATATGAAGTTACAACCTGAAAAATAGAAACCGAACTTCAATAATCCTAATAAAACACAAATGAAGCCCAAGAATACAAAGAAAAATACAAATAAGAGGGGAATCTCACCTTCAATCAACTCGGTTTTAGGTGTTCTTCTCAGATGCGAGCTGGCATGGCCAGAGGGTAAATGTTAGAAACCCTAGACACAAATAATGAAGAAGAAAAAGAGAAGGAAGAAAGAAGAAAAATACGAAGAAGAAGAAGAAGAAGAAGAAGAAAACTAATACGAAGACGAAGAGGAAGAGGAAGAGGAAGAGGAAGAAGATCTCGAAGCAGAAGAAGATGAGCGGAAGAAGACGAAGACGAGAAAGGAGAGGAAGCAGAGGAAGCAGAGGAAGAAGAAGAAGAGGAAGCAGAAGAAGAAGAAGAAGAAGAGGAATAAGAAGAAGGAGAAGAAGGAGAAGAAGAATCGCAGAATCTTACCTGTTGCTTCACCGTCGCTGAACCTCGATCGGACTTCACCGGGGGAATCGCAGGATGATGTGGAAATGGATTCAACTTGAATCCATCGCTTTTATACGAACCTCCGGAATCGTGACTCGATTCCGGATTAACCTCAATAGGTTAATCCGGATGAATCATGGTTTTTAGTTGGTTACCCTGATTCTACTGGCCACCATGACTCCGAACCGATTTTTCACAAAAATGAACCAAACGGTTTAATTTAAATTGGAAACTGATTCCCTGGGATCTGGTCCGATGGATAAATCGAACCAAACGCCCCCTAAATCATTCTCCATAGATAAGCATGACTTACTCTGCAAAGAAGCATGATTCACAAGTTGCAAGAGTCAAAGTCCTCGGATCTCGCACCCCTTCTATGGGTCAGCAGAATAGCGGAACAAACATCTTTGTCACGTCAACAAAAATCTTTTAACTTTTCTCTATTTTTTTTTTATATTACAAAGTGCCATCATCAGCATCATAATAGATAAAATATCAACGCTTTTTTTTTTAGTGATATTCGACTAATTTCATTGCTTTTTATAAATGATAAGAGGTTGTGAGAAAATAGCCATCGATCACCTTCTATTTTCAGAAAATATATTCAACATTTTACTATATTAGATAAATTATCATAATATGTATGTATAAATAAGTTGGAAGGAATTTATTTATAAATAACTAATGACTGATAGCTACTCCATTAGAGTACCACAGCTTCATCAACTACGTTAAGAAATTATCATTGATAATGGTTGATTTAACTACATAGAATCTTCACTATTGAAACTTTCTTCAAACTTTACCATAGATTGAAGATAACGGTGAGTGGTAACAATATAGATCATCTTCTTTGAAACTCCATTTCCATTCATTCTTTGTAGAAAACTCATCAATATTCATAATTTTACTTGAATTGCTAGCTAATCCTGGCCTTGTACTCTCCTTGTCTCATCCTTTGAGAAGCCCCTAATTCCATTGGAAATCATCATCACATTGCACATAGGGAGTGTGAAGTGAGCACTTCACCCTGATTGGTTGATGTCACCATGTGCGTTCTCATCGACTAGGGTGTTGGCGCAAGAGCCATGCTCCCAGACAAAAACCATATATATTATATAGAGAAAGTGAGAGGATCTCTCAAATTACCAGCTAGGGAAGGAAAACTGTACAATACCACCAAATAGTGGTCTGGAAAAGTTAGTAATCTATGTGGACCCCATAATTTCAAAATAATTTAAAAAAAAATGAAAACAAAATACATGTGTGAGGTCCACATTTTTTGTGAGAAAGCATGGGGAAAATCCAAAGACGGAGAGTGCAGATTTTTTCCCCTATATATCTTTATACAAGCAAACTTGCACATGTATGGTCTATGTTAAGAGAGAGTGATGACTATTGATAGCTTGAATCAAAAGGTCTGACTATTTATATGTTGATCAATTTAAACTGAGAACAATGAAAGAAAAACAGATTCAATGCTCTAACTCTTACTAAAAGTTATAAAGATCAAGGACTATTTTCGTAGGAAAAACATTTCTGACAAGCTATTCTAATTTCTTAACTACATGTTCTCTCTTCAACCAATGTCTTTCCATTGCATAATCATGGCCTACAATTTAAAAAAAAAAATGGCAAAAAAAGTTGTAAAAAATAAGGTCGTAGACTTGTCTTGTTATATCTATTGGCTTATCTATATTGGCTACTTTCAAACTTACAAGTGTTTTAGTCTTAGTACATAATCTCATTATTTGCTGGATTGGTTCTATTTGACACCTCAATTGAATCCGTTGATCTCTTTTTCTACATCTTTGTATGTATTTATATTATATGTACTGTGGTTTATTTATTTATTTATTTTTGGGTCATATATATTCCACATGGAATACTATTCATTCATCTATTCATTTCTTTTGATGATTGATGTAGTGAAATGATCAAGAGAGGATAAGATGGGATTGGGAGAAACAGAGTGAGAGAATGAGAATTTGTATATATTTGAAACTAAAACTCTTTGGAGTGAAATATATGATTTGCATGCTCATTACTACAACTTTATAAACTGAGTTCACTTGGTTCATTCTTGCAATTTTAAAAACTTGCAAAATGAACTTTAGACTTTGGGAGAATGAATTGATTTTAATCAATCTATCGATCCAATAGCCTTCAAATTGATTAAAAAAATGGGAAATTTTTTGGATTTGGGATAAAAGCTTGATTCCTTTTTCTTGGGGTGTTTTTATTTCGGTGTGAATTTTATATATGTGATGCATGGATTTTAAATCTAAAATGATATATCTCTGATTTTTTTTATTTTTTATTCATTATTTTATATTTTTTTAGACTAATTTAAAGATCCATTTTTTTGGATAATTTAAAAGAATCAGCAATTCTGACCTCATCCGAATAAAACCCAGATCCAAAATCATGGGTCCTAGATACTATATTTTAAAACCCGCCGCCATCCACCGTTGACCAACCAACTTCTTTTCCATACATTATTCCAATTTTCTTCTTTACGCGAGAGAGAGAGAGAGAGAGAGAGAGAGAGAGAGAGAGATTGTCTATAGCATAAAATTATGAATAAAAAATTGCAGATACAAGGAAGAGCATGGAGCGGTGGTCTTGTATGGAAAAATTGTATCCAGGTTTCAATTCTCTGGCATTCTACTAGGTGCATCCACAGAGACGTGTCCTTCC
>NC_056568.1:20088659-20095943 GCF_013358625.1 Macadamia integrifolia
CTGTCACTGTTGGATTTATGGGTTAAATTAATTATTCGGGTCGATTAAATGGGTGAAAGTCAAATTGCATGAATCAGTTCGGTCCACTCTCAAGCTTAGGGATATGTTGGCTCAACCCATTGTGGTTTAGGGTTTTGAGTGCAGGACAGTATTATAAATACTAGGTTTTGGGTCCCTACAACCATTATTCACTCTTCCCCACTTTATCACTAAAGTGAGAGAACCAAGGAGGTTTAAGGGGTTGTAGAAGATCCATAGCCAAGCCAATAGAGCGAAAGTGGGAGTGACCAACATCAATCATCTTCAGCATACTAGGTGAAAGGTACAAATCGATCCTCCATAATTTTATTAGATTCGTGTTCTTGTTTTTCCTGTGTGGTTTCCTCAATAGGGTTTCAAACTCAAACCCATAGGGAATTCTAACAAGTGGTATCAGAGCAGACCACATGGGACAAGAATCGATTGAATTTTTCTTATACATGAGGATTTTGATTGTTACTTAAAACCTGATTTGATTAAAAATCATGAAAATCATAAAAATCGTAATTTTACCATCACTTAAAGATCCTGTATGGGAAAACTTTCTTCACAAAAGTTGTAGATCACGAGAAGACGGTCTCGACGGTATGTCGAAAGTCACCGGAAACCTCCGGACGCGTCGGCACGTGCCGTCGGAAATCGGCTGCCGGAGGAGAGAGAAAAATAAAAAAAAATAAAAAAAAGGCGGCGAGTCATCGCCGGTTCAACTCGGAAACCCTACCGATTTGAACCGGCGACACAGTGGGTCAACTCATGTGCACTATTTGACTCGGTCAGAGGTTGACCGGGTCATTGACCAATTGACCCGAATTTGACCCGGAACTCATATGGCCGAACCGGTTGGTTTGGATTGATTTAAAAAAAAAAAAAATAAAGGCTTGTTTGGTTTTTGTTCATTTTGGGTTTTTATTTAAACTACTTTAAATTTCATTTAAAGGTTCGTTTTAAGGCCAAATTGAAATCTGTTTTTTGCGTTAGATTCCTTGTTTCGGGCCACATTTAATGATCTAATTTTTAATATGACATATTTATTTGAAATTTTATGTTGTATTTGGTTTCAATTTGTTCATTTTGGGTTTTTTTTTTATTTAAACTACTTTAAATTTCATTTAAAGGTTCGTTTTAAGGCCAAATTGAAATCTGTTTTTTGCGTTGGATTCCTTGTTTCGGGCCACATTTAATGATCTAATTTTTAATATGACATGTTTATTTGAAATTTTATGTTGTATTTAGTTTCAATCATTGAAACAAAATAACATAAATCAATGCTTTGAAAAATATATATGTTATTGGTTACCATGAAATTGAGAAATTTTTTTTTTAAATTGAGATATGTTAATATGGAAAAGGGTGTAAGCTTCCGCTCATTCTTAGTTGCAAAGTAATTTTGCTTTAGGAAACCATGAAATGATGAGGTGGAATCCACCAAAGTGGTACATCTTATTATTTCATGATTTTCCACAGGGTAGCAATATAGGTGACATTTGCCCAAAGGTGATGTCACCAAAGTTAAGAAAATGACAGTAACCTAGAGGTTCCTAAGCCCAAAGGTGAGGGGATTTCAAAAGTTATTGTTCTTTTCACAGTAAATATAAATTTACAAGAGGACCAGTGCATTCTTAGCCCAAAGGATACGAATGTAGTTGCGGTTGTGACTCTTGTATGGTTATTGTTGTCCTAGTGACATTTATATGTATGTTTTGAACATAAAGATATACATCTCCAATGGGAAAGATATGATAGAACTGAGTGAAACCCACCAAAGTGGTACATTCAGTTCGATTGTATCTTCTCCAACAGTAAAGGTGATACTTTCCCAAAGGTTATGTCATCAAGGTTTGAGGATAATCATCCACATTTCAGAAAGGGACATTGAATTTGGAGTTCTTTTTCCCAAAGGTGATTGAATTCCAAAGTTAGTGTTGTTTTCACAGTTAAAAGAAGAATATAAGAGCATCAGCTAATTCCTGTCCCAAAGGATAGGGATACATTTTTAGTTGTAACTCTTATTTAAAATATATTGATGGTATTACATGCTTTTATATTATGGTTTATATTTTGATATTTGGCATGTATTGTGTTGTTGTTACTGCTGTAGTAAGATGGCCATTCCCTCAAGTTATGTATCTTCCATCCCAATACTCACTGGTAACAACTATCAAAAGTGGGTGGAGGAATTAGAATTGCATTTAGGTCTTCTTGACTTAGACTTGGCACTTAGGGAGCCTAAACCTGAGCCTCTCACAGACTCGAGCAGAAGTGCTGAAAGGACCAAGTTTAAGAAATGGACTAAAGCAAACAGAAAGTGCATACTGGTTTTAAAAAAGGTAGTTCCTGAAATTATACGTGGGAACATAGAGATCAAAGACACTGCAAAAGAATTCCTGGATGCTATTAAAGCTAGATTTCAACACAACAAGAAAGCTGAGAAAACCACATTGATGACCAGGCTAATGAATACAAGGTATGATGGATGTGGGAGTGTTAGAGAATACATTTTGGGTGTAGCTACTGATGCTGGTAAACTTAAGGATCTTGGAATACAGATCGATGAAGAATATATTATACACATTGCACTGAATACCCTCCCTAGTCAGTATAAGGTTATCCAATCTACCTACATTGCACTGAAGGACGATTGGAGCCTAAATGAGCTCATTTCCATTTGCACTCAAGAGGAAGAAAAATTGAAACAAACTAGGTTTGAGAGTGCACATGCAACTTTTCACAAGGGATCTTCTGGTGGACCAAGCAGAAGGAACAAAAATTTTTCCAACAGAGGAAGCGTCAAGCCATATGACAGGACTAATAGCTCTCAAGAACTTGACACATCTCAAAAGGCTCAGGATGAAGAGAATACCAACAACGTAGAGTGTTTCTGGTGCCATAAGAAAGGACATGTGAAGAAGGACTGTTTTATTTTCAAGAAATGGTTAGAGAAAAGGAAGAATTCTGGGGTTGATAAGCAGAATGATACTAAGAAAGGGTGAGGTAGACTGATCATCAGCAATTGAGAGCAAGTAAAATTTGGTCACATCAAGTAGTTAGGATTTCTTTACATACAGTTATTTGAAATGCTTGATTAGTGGGAGCTCTGGTTTTGTTTAGTATTTGTTTATGTTTTGAACCTTAGCCCGTATGTTTTGGGGCACAGTTTGATGAATTATGGTTAAGTTTTAGCATTTACATTATGCACAGTTATTTCTTGAAATATTTGGTTTATGATTTCATTTGAAAATGTTTTTATAGGCAGTAATTGTCTTAGTTATAGGCAATATTTTGCCACAGTTCAAAAGGTAATGTTTGCCACATTTTAAGACAGCATTTGTCACAGTTCATAGGCAATATTTGCCACAGTTTATAGGCGGAAGGCCACAGTTAGATATTAACCACAAATCAAAGGCGATTTGCCACAGTGAAGGTTAATATCTCAGTTAAGGACCTACATAGAATGACAACAGTGTAATTTGAGGATATGTCAATATTTCTATGATGGTATCCCACATAGATTTGTGTTAAGAAACTTACTTATGTTTGTAATAACAGAAAGTTGTATGCCGTATATTGAGGTGTATCTTCTGCTGTTATTCGATGTGAGTGGTTTTTCAACTGAATCACAGTAAGAGTGGTTAATGTAATAAGATTCTATGGCCACACCAATTTAAAAGACATCCTTATAATTAATGTAGCCCAAGTGGGAGATTGTTGGATTTATGGGCTAAATTAATTATTCGGGTTGATTAAATGGGTGAGAGTCAAATTGCATGAACCGGTTCGGTCCACTCTCAAGCTTAGGGATATGCTGGCTCAACCCATTGTGGTTTAGGGTTTTGAGTGCAGGACAGTATTATAAATACTAGGTTTTGGGTCCCTACAACCATTATTCATTCTTCCCCACTTTACCACTAAAGTGAGAGAACCAAGGAGATTTAAGGGGCTGTAGAAGATCCATAGCCAAGCCAAGAGAGCGAAAGTGGGAGTGACCAACATCAATCATCTTCAGCATACTAGGTGAAAGGTACAAATCGATCCTCCATAATTTTATTAGATTCGTGTTCTTGTTTTTCCTGTGTGGTTTCCTCAATGGGGTTTCAAACTCAAACCCATAGGGAGTTCTAACAGTCACAACTAAAGAAATTTACAAAACAGTGATGAGTATGGCTCCATGTACGGCCCCTGGTCCTGAATTCCTGATGGGTACCAAGGGCTGTTCTATGAAAAAACTTGGGCAATCACTGGCCCTGATGTGGTGAACATTGTGCAAGCTTTTCTTTCACTGAAGTTCCTTCTCCAAAACGCTAAATCAAACTTTCATAGCTCTCATCCCCAAAGTTGATCACTCCATAGCTATAGGGGAATTTAGACCCATATGTCTATGCAATTTCATCTATAAGATCATTTCGAGAATCCTAGTCATGCGTTTACAACCCATTTTATCCACAATCATCTCTTTCAATCAAAATGGGTTCATCAAAGGGCGTAATATCTAGGATAATATCCTTATCTACCATGAACTTCTGCACCAGATTAAGCTCAAAAGGTGTGGTCAACTTGGCTATATGTCCGTTAAAATAGGTATACAGAAGGCCTATGATCCGATGGAATGGAGTTTCCTTGAAAAAACTCTATTGTCTTATGGTTTCGATTGCAAATGGGTTAAGTGATGATGTTCTGTGTTACCACCCCTAAATGGCAGTTCTTCTCAATTGTTCTCCCCTGGATTATTTTCAACCTGCTCAAGGATTACGTCAAGACCATCCTCCCTCATCAAACTTGTTTATGCTGTGTGCAGAATTCGTATCCTCTCATCTGGTTGTCACTCATCAACAATCACAAATTCAGGGACACACAGGCTTTTGTCGGAGGTAAGCTTCCCAAATCTGACTGCAATACTCTTATCTCAGTAGTGACACAAAGGCTTCAACATTGGAAAACCAAGTATCTCAGCTTCGCTGGAAAACATACTCTGATTCGGTCGACCCTGTCAACCCTTCCTACACATTTCATGTCTTGCTTCAGCCTACCATCATCCATTCTTAGTGATCTTGATGCTTATAGTCGTAAAATTTTTTGGTCAAATGGTGAAAAGAAACCCACCCCTACTGTTAGCTAAACTTCAATCTATCAATCTAAAAGATGTGGTGGTCTCAATCTAAAGCTGTCATCCCATATGAACAAAGCCTTGTTAGCAAAAAAAAAGGGTTGCAACTTCTTAACCCCAACTAATTTCTCTGGGGAAGATTATGTTGGTGTACGATGTTTTGTATTCCATCACAGTTTAATCCAGGAAGTATAGTGCAGCACCTAGACAGGCAGGACGATGGTCCCGTTAGCTGGTTAGCGGGCCGTGGGGGTTGCAAGGGGGGCAGGAGGCCCCTCTGCATAGCAGGGGGTGTAGGGGGCATAGTCTCCCGGTCGAATTTTTTATTTGAGGGCAATTGTGTAGTTTCTGGATTAGGGTTTTTTCGCTATATATTTGTAGCGAGGGTTTCTAGTACTGTAATGCAAGCAATACTGAGAGGTGTGAGGACAAGCACTGTAACCCTATTCTCCATTGATAGTGAAACAGGATCTCATCTCACCGGGGACGTAGGCAACCTTGCCGAACCTCATAAAATCCATGTGCATTGTTTGTTTTGTTTTTTCCATTATCTTTTGCATCGTTTTAGGGTTGCGTTTTTACAGATTAATGAAATTTTGTGACTTTCCGCACTCCTTTCTCATGGCCACTTGCCCTTCAAATGCTTCTTGGGGATGGAAATGCCATCATCAGTGGTCGCGACTTACTCACTCAGGTTTTATTCTTCCAAGTTGGTGATGGTACTGATATTCATTCATGGATAGATCGTTGAATTCCTAATGTTCCTCCAATGAAAGCCCTTTTCCCTCTTCCATTAGATGTCCCCACAACCGTCTCCCAATTGATTTGTGTCAACAGGCAGTTTTCCATTGGTGGCCTCCTGACATTACATGGAGAATTTTGTTCATTCCCCTACCCCAACACGCTGCTGGTGACAATTTTATTTGGTTGGGCACTATGATAGGATCCTTCTCAGTCTCATCTGCCTATCGGATGGCTTTAGGTCCCACGTGCAACAACTCAAGTCCAGTTTTCTTTAGGCTTTGGCATACATACACAATTCCAAAAATTCAGTTTCTCACATGGAAACTCTTACTTGGAAAACTCCCCACACTGGATCTACTTTGTAATAGAGGCATTCATATTCCAAACTCAAGTTATTGGTGCTCTATGACTGGGCTGACTGCTAGGCACATTTAATTTGATTGCCCATTCTTAGCTTTCATTTAGAATGTTTCTAGCATTACTGATACTTTATGTGGAATTGCGCAATTCCAGGGATGATCATCTCCAACTCTCTCTAATTATCAACATTATGTGGAATATTTCGCTTGCGTTTCTGGATGAAGCGTTCCGGTCTAGTCATACGTCTAGATGGAGCATTATTTGGAAATCTACAGCCTTAACTAAGTATTTTCTTCCCAAAGTTCCTCAACAGCAACCGAGGACCTCAATTGTTCACTGGCTCCCTCCTCTCCAACACTTTATAAAAATCAATATAGATGGGGCATCTTGCGGCAATCCTGGTTTTGCTGGGGTTGGGGGTGTGTTTCGAAATCATAACAACATTTTCCTCACTGGTTTCTCGTTTGGGATCGGAATCGCTCATGCGTGTATTGCTGAGGATTTAGCAGTTTTTCATGCTTTGAATTTGGCTTTGGAGATGGGCTTCAACTCTATTCTGATCGAGGGTGACATTCTCACCATTATAAATATCCTTAAGTGGCAATCTTATTCCATTCCTTGCAGGATAAAGCACATCATTGAAGACTATTGGGCTCTTGCTGATCGTTTCACCCAAATTTCTTATAACCACATCCTTCGGGAAGGAAACTCAGCCGCTAACATGCTTGCCTCACATGGGGCCTCTTCTCAATGCCGATCCATCTGGCACTCCCCCTCGCCCTCCCCCTCCCCCTCCCCCTCCCCCTCTTTTCTTTTCGTTCTTCTGTGTTATTTTATGAGTTGTAGTACTTACTTTTCTCGTTGTTCTTGTTCTCATTGTATTTGTTAAGTTTTCATATATATATATATATATATATATATATAGAGGTATGCTAGCACAGTACCTAGGAATTAGATATGCTAGCGAATAGTATCCGTCAGATGAAAGATAAAAGATCTCATCCGTTTGTAATTTTTATCATACAAAACTTGCTCAATAG
>NC_056568.1:20095963-20106120 GCF_013358625.1 Macadamia integrifolia
GTTCCTCTCTCTCTCCCCTTCCCTCTGAGCTTTCTTCGACCTCGGCAGC
This sequence comes from Macadamia integrifolia, assembly GCF_013358625.1. NCBI lineage: Eukaryota > Viridiplantae > Streptophyta > Magnoliopsida > Proteales > Proteaceae > Macadamia > Macadamia integrifolia. The sequence continues at coordinate 20,096,013 of NC_056568.1, forward strand.
GGCTGCGGCTATGGCAAATCCCCGTTCCTTTGACCCTTTGGTGAGAGAAGCGAAAGGGAGAGAGAAAGAGCACTGAACAAGTCTGCAGCGGCAGCGTTTGATGTGAGTTTCAGCACCGAACAGGGCCAGGTTGAGCTCAGTTCTCTTCTACTTCTTCTTTTTTTCTTTTCTGGTTTTTGTTGTTCCTCTCTCTCTCCCCCTCCCTCTGAGCTTTCTTCGACCTCGGCAGCGGCAGCGGCTGCGGTCCATCAACAGCGGCGGTGCTAACTACTTTGCTTTCTTCGGCTGGATCCGGTGAATGAATGATTTTTTTCGGTGAGAAGAGAGAGAGAGAGAGTAAATGTGTTACAACCGTGCATTGAAAATTTGTTTATATTCTCTCCATCCAACAGTTCAATTCATGTTGATCAAATTCTACGGTCAAAATGCCACTAGCATTCCTAATTCCTAGGTACTACGCTAGCATACCTGTCCTTTTCCCATATATATATATATATATATATATATGAGGTGACGAGAGAATCTATCAACTCATCATATTTATTCCGATTTAATATTGAAGAGTTATTTTCAACTTGATAATGAAGGGGTGAGACAACACATCACATTTAATTAGATTCAATATAGAAGAGTTATATTTAATTTGATAATAAAGAGGTCAGAGAAGATGATGAAACTCACCATAGGGTCACATCATATTTGGTTGAAGATTTTCTCTCTAAGAAAATTCAATTAATTTCCTTATGTCACAGGACTTTTTGAGCAATTAATATTAGCATTAACATTCATATTATTATTTGGGGGGTAGAGGTTTATCCTATCTAACTTCCCAATGCGACTTTTAATTACAGATATATATAAGAGGAAGGAGAGGAGGGAAGGGGGGCAAAGAGAACGCCTTATGGTACAAGGTGATGATAGAAGAATGGAATTCATGATCTCTTGGAAACTGCACTCTACCTGCAAGACTAACGAATCAATTGAGCTACTGGTTGTCTGATGGAAAACTTACAGTTATTACCTCAATGAGATTAAAAATACACCCCAAGTTAATTACTTGTCTCTCCAAAATATATAAAGAAGGTTGCTTACATTAATTGCGTGGGAAGCTGATTCCACGCCAATTTCTTATCTTTTTGCCATATTATGCATAAAAATATAAAAAATATTGTCATATTGTACTTAAAAAAAAAAATTATCTTGCCAAACTAAGGTTGCATTTGGTAGATATTCAGTTCCATAAATGACGTTTCATGTCAAAAAATAGAATTTTCAGTTTCTGTGTCAAAATGTCTTTTAAAAAAAATGGTGTTTGATGAATCTGTTTCAAGAACGATTACCCTAGTTGTTTACCAATTTTTTTTTTTTTTTTGGAATGAAACCGAAATGACAGAACAAAGTTTATCGTCCATCAATTTTGCGTTTAGTTCCCCCCTTTTCGTTCCTAAAAATCGAAAATACCAAGTACACGAATGCTGTATTCATTTTTATCCCATAAAACAGAAAACATATTTTTTTTTTTTTTTTTATGACTACCAAACACAGCCTAAGTGTCTAATGGGCCAAGCTAATTTATTTATTTATTTCATGGTTAAGGACGGCCTTGGTGTAGGATTCCCTAACTTTGTATGAGGTTTAATTTTCTAAATTTTTGTGTTTCCTTCTAGCCCTCTATCCCACTGATGGCAATGTCAAAGGTGGTAAGGGGGTCAAGGACTGAAGTTGTTTGTGTATCTCTGGTGATTGCCGGAGCTTTGTGTAATTTCTTCTGATTTTATACAAATGAACCAAAAAAAAAAAAAAAAGGCATGTTCTTAAATTATAGTAGTATACAAGACTTCCAGATTACAAACTCAAAAATCAATGATATTGTACAAGAAAGGAATTCACGGCTTCTATTTGACTCTCAACCAATTCCATCCTCAAAATCGAAGGAGATTGATCTTTGTATCTGATTCTGGATTTCTTAAACCTGTTTCTTTGTTCTCCAAAACCAAAGAAACTGTACAAGAAAGAAGCTCATTATCATGGCTTTCAATGTTATTTTGACTTTATGAATCATTCAAATTGATTTTTTTTTTTTACCTGATCAAGAATCATACACACTTGGTTAGGTTAAAATATTACAAGAGTCCATCATTATATTAAGACTAATATTTCCTTTTATGGTGGAACCCATTCACTATATGGGGATATCATAATTCCAAGATGGAGTGGTGAACTTCAAATCAGTGGAGGAAACTCTCTCATTATTGTATTTAAAAAATAATAAAAAACATAATTCCCCTGATTAGGTCTAACCAGCCGACTCTTCTAGACCTAGCTTTCCATCTGTGGTCCAAAAGGCCAAAAAGTGTCAAAAGGCATCTTCTAACAGTCAAACTGGAGGGCGAGTCAAGGAGGGCACAGTTCCATCAGCTTTCGTGCACACTCGCGACGGCGACCTCAAGGGTTTAGGAGGAGGAGGAGAGGCCGGAGAATCCCCTTCCGCCGTCATCTGCGGTGGCGGAGGACTGGAGCCTCTCATCAAGAAAGGCCTTGTCATCGAAAAGACCCAACCTTCCGGTTTCTCCCCCATCGCCCCCCTCACCGAATTCCCTTCTCTGCTACTGCCTTCACCAGTCGTCCGGTAACTCATCCCCCACATCGATTTCCTTCCTCTGCTACTGCCTCCTCTACTACTACCTTCACCGTTCGTCCGGTAACCCTTTCCCCAGAACGATTTCCATCCTCTGCTACTTCCTTCACCGGTCGTCCGATAACCCATCCTCGAACTCCCTACTCTTGGAAACGCTACCATGCTCCTTGTCCGACTCAGTTGCCTCATGTTCATGATTTGCTTCCTCACGCCCTCCGGCAGCCGGAGGGTGAACCGCTCGACGTCTTCTCCCGGTTGAACCAGCGAGTGCCCGGTCGAATGTGACCGTGGAAATCTCCCCATGTTTCTCGGCTTCATCGATCTCGCCGGCCGGTTCTGCATCGGGGCTTGATTAATTACCTCCGGTGCCACTGCCACTGCCACTGCCACCACCTGTGGTTCTTCGCTTACCATATTACTGGAAACTTGCTGGTTCTCTGCGTCCCCTGTTTCCGATGCCGGGATTTCCCCATTGGAATCCCCTCCTATGTCCTGTACCGGTACCGCAGTTCCAGGTATTTCACCAAATACCGGGCCGAGGTTAGCCCGGCAGACTGGGCAAGTTGTGTGCTTAGATAACCAAGCATCAATGCAATCAGGATGGAACACATGGTCACAGCTGGGCAACAATCGAAGCGTATCTTCATCTTCAAACTCGCTCAAGCATACGGCACACTCCAGAGCTCCTTTACCCAATTTGTGATCTTTCACATATGAGTAAGCGAAGGTTGGGAAAGTATCGATCACGGCAAGGTCGAGACCTTGATTTCTCCTTCGTGAAATTCCTCCTCCTACCCTATTCAGGTGAATGCTTCCAACGGTTTGGGGCCCGCAGCACTGGCCAACGTAGATGGAGAAGAAAGCCAAGATGAAGAAGGCGGTCATGATGATGACAATTAAGATAGCCGTAGAAGGGCTGAAACTGTTGCTGAAGCCATAGGGATCCATAGGTGGAGACTGAGTACTGTTCTGTGCAGCGGCGTAAGGTAGCGATAGGAACATGAACAAGTAGATGCAGATGAACCCATTTCGTCCAAACAGGTTAAGGATGGAACGGTGCTGACTCTGATTCTGATTCTGCTTCTGCTTCTGCTTCTGCTTCTGCTTCTTCTTCAATTGGTTCTTCATGAGCGAAAGAAGGAACTGATGTTCATGCCTTGCAGGCTTGAGATAAAAGGGCGGAGAGATGGGCGGCTGAAAAGGGCCAAACGACAGCGGAGTATCGTGGGATTCAAGGAAAGACGGCGAGAGTATCAAATATTCTTCTCCTTAAAGAAATAGGGTTAAGACTTAAAACAGTTGCTTAAGGGTTGGGCTTATATGGTCTTATATTGGGTAAAGAGTAAAGACGGACACCCACCAAGTGGGCCCCATCTTCATGCCAGCCGTTCATGGTGTAAGCATCTACATCACACCTGACGCGTTTATCAATCGATGTGTCGGTTTTTATTTATTTATTTATTTATTTTGTTGATAAGTCGAATTTTACAGTTTTACCCTTCAGTCTCCTTTCTCTTTTTATATTTCATTTCTGTCGAGGGCCCATAGCCCACTAGGTTTGCAGCCCAAAAGGGCGGCCAAGTGTGGTGGTCGTTGCCGGTGAACGCTGGCTTTAGTCTCAGTGAAAGGTCGCATGTTCGACAGCAACTACTGAGTTTTGGTTTTTAAGAGAAAAAAAAAAAAAAAGAAGAGATTGTAAGAAAGATAAATTGAATGTAGAAATTTTATAAAAGGAGTTATTCACATGAGAATGGAAGATGATGCAAAAATGTAATTATTATTTTATTTAATTTAATTGTAAAAAATGATCTTAAATCGGCATTTCTGTTTCCACAAATAAAGGAAAGTTGAAGGAGAATGAACAGGAAGATTAATTAGACACTCATTGGATATCTCTAGATCAAGGTGTAGGTCAGGGTTATTACACCAGATAGGATAATTTTGCTTTCAATTCTCGAGAAAATATGTAGGGTATTCTAAGGCTTGGTTTGGTTGTCAAGAAATGGACAGAAAATATTAGAAAAAAGTGTAAAATAGACATATTAACCCATCACTGAATCATTATGTTATTTATCATCACGATGTAATGATTGTCTTATATATGTGTCTTGTTCTCTCTTTTCATATCTAATTTTTTTTCTTTTTATTTTTATTCATTTCTTAACAACCAAAGATTGTCTTATATATGTATCCTTTTCTCTCTCTTCAAATTTTTTTTTCTTTTTATTTTTATCCATTTATTAAAAACCAAACTAAACCTAAAAGTGTTTCTATGAGGAAGAGCTTAGTAGAGGTAGAGATGCCATAGATGTAGTCTTCTACTCCTTTAATGAATGAGATGGGGTAGCAGAGGGGTAGAGATAGGGGTTACGAAGGGGTGGGATGCAAGTCGTATAAAAGATGGTCCCAATATAAGGGATGGCTTAGGAGAGAGGTGGTGGGGTAGAGGGTGAGGGGAAATGCTAGAGAGAGGAGTAGGTGCCACTATAGGAGGTTGGGGGAGGTAAAAGAGGTTTGAGGAATAAAAAAAGACACTTCGAATAGGGTTTGAGCAAATATATGATAAGTATAGGAAAGATAGAAAATTATCTTGTACCACTCCTAAATATTAAATTTTTGTCTTTTAACATCCTCATTTGCTTATAATATTGAGTACATCCTCTCTTTTATAAGCAAATTACATTTAAATCCATTCCGTAAGACGAAAAGCGTTAGGTGATAATGTGGTGTGTTTGCTATTTTCTAAATGGCAAGTATATCGTTGAAGAATGGTAAACTTCTTGTTTTACCCCACCGTTTAAAAACCCCCCAAATCAACCGATTACAACATCCAATTGAAGGTTTACGGCTTCTCTGTTTTTCAAGCTACTATCTTAGTGAAATATTTCAATTAATCTCCTCCTCGTCCGACGAAGATTACTTGAGAATTGTGATTAACCATTAGTGATAGCTCCAACGAGCACAACACTGGGGTGGGGAGGAAGAGAAAGAGAGCATAACATCCAAGCAACGGACCAAAAACTAATCAACTCAATGAAATCAAATTCGGAAAAATAACAAATTTCTTAGTAGAACTACCACTAACACCACCAATGTCATGTCCCTTGAATAATAACTTTTTATGAATCCCATTGACCAATCCTTGAAGGGATGCAATCAAACAAAACCCTAGTATAATAGGAAAACTCCTCCTTTCAGAAAATTCAAAGAATCCACTTTTAACAAAACAATTTTTCCATGAAGATACAAGGGAGTGGTAGACTACAAAAGCTTCCATGGTTGAGAAGGTAGAAATAGATGTCACGGGCATGGAATCCATTTGTAGAACAGTGAGAGATACCTCAAGTGGGATGATGAGGTGAGATGAAAGGCAAAGGAGAATGGATGTACCGAAACAAGAAATGTTGGGGAGGAAGGAGAGCAAGAGAAGATCGACAATAGAGGAGGCATTGAACAAGGAAATGGAGTGGGAGAGGCGTAGAAGCTCTGGAAAGATAATGATTACTTGTGTCTGATAAGGGTTTTTAGAGACATGAAGAACGACATTAACACAACATTTTCTTGAAGCTGTAACAATTACAAGGAAGGAGAGGTGTTATGCATAACAGTGTCAAAAGTGTCTTTTTCAATACTCTAACGGTGCTAGCAAAGTAGGGTGATACAAGACAAATTTTAAATTTAGAGCTGGTACAAGATAATTTTCCTTATTTTTATAATTATAGTTTGGGAGAGGGTTACCAAAAAGGCAACATGGCCCGTGTGCCAATGTAGGGCCAATGAGAGTGCTAATGAAAGCATCAACAAAGGTAGGAGTTCTGCCTTTCGTGAAGGGCATGCGATCCTTTGCCCCTCTATGTTTGGGTGCAGGAGCCACACTATCTTCTAGGTTTCATTTTCTCTTAATTTTTTAAAATATTATTATGACTGAGGAAATATCACTCCCCTCCCCTAGACCTTTTCAAAAATATCACTTCCCTACCCTTAATCTGAAAGATTCTATCTATGGTGCCATTAGTCATTGATGGTGTTAAAATGACATTTAAAAAGACAATATTTTCATGTGTAACGGCTCTCCTTTCCCTCTTCTTCCCCATACATGGACTTTCACCACTGATAACATACCTCCTCCGACACAGAAGAAAAAAAGAGAGCAGTAAGGGTAGATTGTAATACAAGCAAGAACTCCTCCTCTCGGGCAACCTGCAACTGAGATTTTGATGCTACGCTAGTAGGAGAGAGAGACCTCAACGAAGAAATCGTAAAAGAAGAGGCGGAGAGTGCTAGGGAGAGTAATGTTTGGCTAGATGCAAGGATTAAAGTATCAGTATCGGTCGTCGTATCGGTCAGTCAAAATTAAGATACGTATCGGAGGGTATCGTATCGTATCGTATCAGAGATACGCTAAGATACGCTAAAGATACACACATAAATGGATAGGGAACACATTTTTATACACTTTTGCATAAAAAACAGTTAAAAAAAGCTATATATAACATGTGGAATGCATAAATACTTAAGTAGAGGGTATCGTATTGATAAACAAATATATTGAGTTGAAAATATTCAAAATGATGAGGTTTGAGTTTCTTGTAGTTTTTTCTTTCCTCATTGCCATTGCCACTGTGATGAGTGTCATGAAGAGTGTCGTGGTGGTTCAAATCCTTGACTAGGACATTCTTCTTCAATAGGAGCAACTACGATGATATTCTGCACTTGTCGAATATTGGCACAATATTTACCCCAGTCAAAATATTTATGGTAGTGGGTCTCCCATTCATTGTAGAATCTTTTGTACTGCTCAAGAATGGCCAATGTTGGTCCTGTATAAGTCCCATATCCATAGCCCGAAGAAGCATCTGAAGATACATGGTGCCCATGTCCGTGTTCGGATGAGGAACTAGCATGATCTGAACTTCTGTACTGCTCTGGATTGGCAAATGATTGTCCTACATAAGTCCCATATCCATAGGCTGAAGATGCATCTGAAGATACATGGTGTCCATGTCCGGATGAAGAACCAGCAAGATCTGAACTAATGCACATTGACTCCATGCTACTCATCAATGCATCAGTAGCACTCGGATTGTGGGATCGCCTACCCCTCCGACTAGAAGACTTTGGTTGTGTGCGAGCACCATAATGACTATCTTGTGTTGCATGTGTAAATGCAGCCTTCTCTGTGAAATGTAGTGGTACATAAGTTTGGCCACCACCACTACCACCATCACCACCACTGCCACCACCACCACCACCATCATCATCATCATTACCATAATCATCATCATCATCATCATCATCATCATCATCATCATCAGCACCATCCTTGTCTTGATCATCATCATCACTATCTGGTTGAGTTACGCTATATGTAGCACCTGATCTCGTCCTCCTAATATCGTCATCATTGGAGCTATCATCATCCTCTTCCATAGTTGATGGTGCTTGGGTTTCATCATCAACAATATTTTTAAAATCTTCATTTATATCTCTAATGAGGTCATCTATAATGGGATCAGGTGTGGTTTCTCGTCGATCTTCAGACAATTTGTCCAACACTAAAACATTTTCAGTCTCCTCAATCCATCCCCTAACTGGATCTTCCTCGTCGAGTATGTGGGTGATGTCAATTGGGTTGACATCAATATCATCCCCTGATTTCTCCAATTCTAAATATTTCATCTTCAATTTCATGTTGTAGTGCACATACACTAGCTTCTCCAGCTTCTCAAGCTTCTCATAACTCAGACGATTCTGAGGTTTAGTGTGTATCAATCCGAACGTACTCCAGTTACGTTCGCAACCACTTGAGGATGCCGTGCATAATAATATTTTCATTGCGATTGGCCTCAAGCTTGGAGCACTCCATCCATAGTTCATCCACCAATCAGTTGTACAAAGATAATTGCAACATTAGGAGTTTGAAATAAATTTGAAATACAAGGATAGCCAATTAAGCCTAAATTACCAGGGCGTTGTGTTCCTCTAGCACGGATAGCTAAATAATCAGCAAACTTTTGAGTGGCCTCTTGGAAGTACTTCACCTATCCATGTATTAACATATGAATATGTCACTCAATGTATTAAATATTAATCAATGATTCAATATGTAAGTTTAGTAGACTACTAACCTCTTCAATTTCATCTTTTTCCGAATCAATATTAGGAGCTAACTTGTTGATAACATCATTCAAAGATTCCATCAAATCTTTCCTAAACCTTAAATTATTCTTGTAGTGCAGATCCAGATTCAAATAATAGGCTGCACATTGACATTGTTACATATTACTTATTGTTAACGATTAAATATATTAAATTACTAATAAAGTAACTTATAAATTTAATTGAGAAAATACATGCCCGATGAAGGTCTTGAACCAAATTATTTTCCCATCGACGATTTATAATCTTCAAAAATGCCTTAAATGACTTTGGGTTCTCTTCTTCTATTTTTTGTTTGACAACTTCCATACAATGCACTATATTTCCCATCGTCTGTGCCTTATCACCATCAACTACTTTAAGTATCACAAATAGTGGTTGCATAATCTTAGTAAATCGGTATATCCTTTCCCAAAACTTTATTGAGGTGATTAGATCTTGAACAATTTTTTTAATTTCAGTGGTTGCATATCTACTACTGAACCACTCATTAGAGGTGAATGACTTAACTAGCCCTTCCTTCCGTTTTTGAATACTATCAAGTGCAATATAATTTGTTGCAAACCTTGTTGCTGCGGGCCTCACCAAATCACCTTTTGTGTACTTTCTCATCAATGCCAACACCCAGCTGTGATTGTAGATGAAATTAGTGATCATCTTGGCATCAGAAACCAATGTCTGCACTTTGTTCATTTCACCAATGTCCTTGAACATCAAATCAATACAATGGGCTGCACAAGGTGTCCAGTATAAGGTGGGATACTTCACCATAAGTAAAGTACCAGCCTTTTTGAAATTGGGGGCATTATCAGTCATAACCTAGACAACATAATCTGGCCCAACTTCCTGAACAACTTCATCCATTAATTTAAACAAATACATTGAGTCCTTGATATCTGAGGATGCATTGAAAGACTTATGGAATATTGTTTTCTCATCACAATATATCAGAAAATTGATGATGGACATCCTCGTCGGTCCACTCCACCCATCACACATGATGGTCACTCCATATTCAGGCCACTTGTATTTAAACTCTTCAATGTATTCATCCACCTCTTTCACAATAGGATCTAAGTATGGCCCTACAGTTTCATGGGGTGTGGGTGGCTTCACATTTTTCCCACATGTCTAAATCTCCTTGACCATAGCCTTGAAGTACGGATCTTTAGTTTTGTGAGGTGGAATCATAGAACTTTGGAACCACCTAGAGATTGCTTTTCCAATTTTCTTACTCAATGTTTTTGGTTGGAAAGCCTCTTCAATCCTTTGTTGCCCTTCATCATGATGTTTATATGGTGCATCTCTCAT
>NC_056568.1:20106140-20131498 GCF_013358625.1 Macadamia integrifolia
TTAAGGATGGAACGGTGCTGACTCTGATTCTGATTCTGCTTCTGCTTCTGCTTCTGCTTCTGCTTCTTCTTCAATTGGTTCTTCATGAGCGAAAGAAGGAACTGATGTTCATGCCTTGCAGGCTTGAGATAAAAGGGCGGAGAGATGGGCGGCTGAAAAGGGCCAAACGACAGCGGAGTATCGTGGGATTCAAGGAAAGACGGCGAGAGTATCAAATATTCTTCTCCTTAAAGAAATAGGGTTAAGACTTAAAACAGTTGCTTAAGGGTTGGGCTTATATGGTCTTATATTGGGTAAAGAGTAAAGACGGACACCCACCAAGTGGGCCCCATCTTCATGCCAGCCGTTCATGGTGTAAGCATCTACATCACACCTGACGCGTTTATCAATCGATGTGTCGGTTTTTATTTATTTATTTATTTATTTTGTTGATAAGTCGAATTTTACAGTTTTACCCTTCAGTCTCCTTTCTCTTTTTATATTTCATTTCTGTCGAGGGCCCACAGCCCACTAGGTTTGCAGCCCAAAAGGGCGGCCAAGTGTGGTGGTCGTTGCCGGTGAACGCTGGCTTTAGTCTCAGTGAAAGGTCGCATGTTCGACAGCAACTACTGAGTTTTGGTTTTTAAAAGAAAAAAAAAAAAAAAGATTGTAAGAAAGATAAATTGAATGTAGAAATTTTATAAAGGGAGTTATTCACATGAGAATGGAAGATGATGCAAAAATGTAATTATTATTTAATTTAATTTAATTGGAAAAAATTATCTTAAATCGGCATTTCTGTTTCCACAAAGAAAGGAAAGTTGAAGGAGAATGAACAGGAAGATTAATTAGACACTCACATTGGATATCTCTAGATCAAGGTGTAGGTCAGGGTTATTACACCAGATAGGATAGTTTTGCTTTCAATTCTCGAGAAAATATGTAGGGTATTCTAAGGCTTGGTTTGGTTGTCAAGAAATGGACAGAAAATAGTAGAAAAAAAGTGTAAAATAGACATATTAACCCATCACTGAATCATTATGTTATTTATCATCACGATGTAATGATTGTCTTATATATGTGTCTTGTTCTCTCTTTTCATATCTAATTTTTTTTCTTTTTATTTTTATTCATTTCTTAACAACCAAAGATTGTCTTATATATGTATCCTTTTCTCTCTCTTCAAATCTTTTTTTTTTTTCTTTTTTATTTTTATCCATTTCTTAACAACCAAAGATTGTCTTATATATGTATCCTTTTCTCTCTCTTCAAATTAATTTTTTTTTCTTTTTATTTTTATCCATTTCTTAAAACCCAACTAAACCTAAAAGTGTTTCTATGAGGAAGAGCTTAGTAGAGGTGGAGACGCCATAGACGTGGTCTTCTACTCCTTTAATGAATGGGATGGGGTTGCGGAGGGGTAGAGGTAGGGGTTGCGGAGGGGTGGGATGCAAGTCGTATAAAGGATGGTCCTGATATACGAGATGGCTAAGGTTAGAGGTGGTGGGGTAGAGGGTGAGGGGAAATGCTAGAGAGAGGAGTAGGTGCCACTATAGGAGGTTGAGGGAGGTAAAAGAGGTTTGAGGAATAAAAAAAGAAACTTCAAATAGGGTTTGAGTAAATATATGATAAGTATAGGAGCGATAGAAAATTATCTTGTACCACTCCGAAATATTAAATTTATGTCTTTTAACATCCTCATTTGCTTATAATATCGAGTACATCATCTCTTTTATAAACAAATTACACTTAAATCCATTCTGTAAGAGGAAAAATGTTAAGTGATAACGTGGTGTGGTTGCTATTTTCTAAATGGCAAGTATATCCTTGAAGCATGGTAAACTTCGTGTTTTACCCCACCATGTAAAAACCCCCCAAATCAATCGATTATAACATCCAATTGAAGGTTTAGGGCTTTTCTGTTCTTCAAGCTACTATCTTAGTGAAATATTTCGATTAATCTCCTCCTCCTCCGATGAAGATTACATGAGGATTGCGATTAACCATTACTGATAGCTCTGATGAGCACAACACTGGGGTGGGGAGGAAGAAAGCAACGGACCAAAAACTAATCGACTCAATGAAATCAAATTCGGAAAATTAACAAAATTCTCAGTAGAATTGCCACTAACACCACCAATAACTTTTATGTCCCTTGAATAATAACTTTTATCAATCCCATTGACCAATCCTTGAAGGGATACAACCAAACCCTAGTATAATAGGAAAACTCCTCCTTTCAGAAAAATTCAAAGAATCCACTTTTGACAAAACAATTTTTCCATGAAGATACAAGGGAGTGGTAGACTACAAAAGCTTCCATGGTCGAGAAGGTAGAAATAGATGTCATGGGCATGGAATCCATTTGTAGAACAGCGAGAGATACCTCAAGTGGGATGATGAGGTGAGACGAAAGGCAAAGGAGAGTGGATGTGCCGAAACAAGAAATGCTGGGGATGAAGGAGAGCAAGAGAGGATCAACAATAGAGGAGGAATTGAACAAGGAAATGGAGTGGAAGAGGCGTAGAAGCTCTGGAAAGATACTGATTACTTGTGTTTGATCAGGGTTTTTAGTGACATGAAGAATGATATTAACACAACATTTTCTCGAAGCTGTAACAGTTACAAGGAAGGAGAGGTGTTATGCATAACAATGTCAAAAGTGTATTTTTCAATACTCTAATGGTGTTATGCATTAGAGGTGTGGTTGCTATTATTAGCAAAGAAGGGTGGTACAAGACAAATTTTAAATTTAGAGTTGGTACAAGATAATTTTCCTTATTTTTATAATTACATTTTGGGAGAGAGTTACCTAAAAGGCAACATGGCCCCTGTGCCAATGTAGGGCCAATGAGAATGCTAATGGAAGCATCAACAAGGGTAGGAGTTTTGCCTTTCGTGAGGGGCAGGCGATCCTTTGCCCTTCTATGATTGGGCAAGGGGCTACAGTACCTTCTGGGTTTCATTTTTCTTAATTTTTTAAGATATTATTATAAATGAAGAAATATCACTCCCCTCCCCTGCACTTTGGTGAAATGTCATGTTTCCCCTGGACTTTTTCAAAAATATGAATCCCTTCCCCTTAATCTGAAAGATTCTATCTTTGGTGCCATTAGTCATTGATGGTGTTAAAATGACATTTAAAAAGACAATATTTTGATGTGTAATAGCTCTCCTTTCCCTCTTCTTCCCTGTACATGGACTTTCAACGCTGATAACATACCTCCTCCGACACAGAAGAAAAAAAGAGAGTAGTATGGGTAGACTGTAATACAAGCAAGAACTCCTCCTCTCGGGCAACCTGCAACTGAGATTTTGATGCTACGCTAGTAGGAGAGAGAGACCTCAACGAAGAAATCGTAAAAGAAGAGGCGGAGAGTGCCAGGGAGAGTAATGTTTGGCTAGATGGATTCATTCATCTTCTCTAACAAAGCATTCCAGATGAAACTTTCCACAATGGTGCATGTGCTTGAATAGCCCATTAGAAGAAGATGAGAGAGGCTGTGTGGGAGCATATAAGGGCAGAACTAGAAAACCGAACAGAAGAACCCAGAAAACCAGAGAACCCTACTCTTCCCTTTTTTTTTTTTTTTCACTTCTCTTTAATTGATTATTCATCTCTAGAACCAGAAAAGAGAGAGAGAGAGAGAGAGAGAGACAGAGAGAGAGTTCCCAAACCAGCGTAGCATCAGCATAATCTTCTCTTGGATTTTCCGTGTCCGAACATTGAGAGAGAGAGAGAGAGAGAGGGGTTGCTGATGATGCTTTTCTCATTTAGCTGTGCTTCTGCCCGAAATGACGTTTTGCAAGGTTTTTTTTAAGGAGAATTTACTATCACTTTTCAGACAATTGGTCTATATTTATTAAAAAAAATTTACATTTAACTTTTTCATTGATACTTCTTACTTTTTTATTTTTACATCTATTTCTTTCCTGCTCTTTTAAATATCTAAATTATCTTTCCTTTTCACTTGGAATCTATTACACTTTTTTTAAATTGATTAGTTTAAAATATGATTTGAACCAAACCATTTATAAATTTTGTCTCATCCAATCATCAAGGATATTGGCATAGTTGATGCGTCCTTATTTATTGATTATTATTATATTATATTTTATTTTATTTCATCTCATCCAATAATCAGAGATATTATTTATTTATTATTATTATTATTATTATTATTATTATTATTATTTTTAATCTCATCCATCATCACAGATTTAGCAATCTATTTTTTTACCGGTATTAGATTGGTATCGATCTCAACCAATCTAAAGATTACAAAAATAAAAAAACGTGTGATACTCAATTCGAACATATGATACCGATATAGATATAGATCATATATAATTTTTTTTTTTAATTTACATTATCCTTAATGATTGGATGGGACAAAACTTGTTAGTGGTTTGGTTCGAACCATATTTTGAATCAATCGATTTGAAAAAAATATAATACGTTACAAGTGAAAAGAAAGGGTGATATGGGTATTTAACAAGAGCATGGGAGAAAGATATGTAAAAATTAAAAAAGTAGGGAAGTATCAGTAAAACTGTAAAAAGTAGGGAGTTTTAATAAATATAGGCCAAGTGTAGGAGAGTGATAGTAAAATCCCATTTTTTAAAGATTTGAGTTTTGAAATTTGAGACTTGGAAAAGGAAGAATTGAGGGATTTCTTCTTCAATGTTTCTCTTTTAAACAGATATTGCAGTAGCGGGAGCCTCGTGCACTGGATTGCTCTTTTTTTTCAAACAAAGAACCATAGAGAGTCAAAGTCTCAGGCAAAGGTAAACATTTTGCGAGACTTTCTTCTAAGATCAACATCGAGACAGTGAGAGATGTGATGGAGTTTCTTTCTCTGTTTTTTTGGCTTCATCTTTCTTTTCTCTTTGATTTTGTGGGAGCCTCACCATGAACGAATTGATTCCTCTCTTTAACCCATTTTCAATTCCTTATCTGTTTCTCTTTTTTCCTTCTGAATTTCGTAGAATTGAGCAGCCTTTCTGTGAATGATTGTTGGGTTAATTTTGCAGAGCATTTCGATCATTTCTCCATTTCAGTGGGCTCAGATTCCTCAGGAGTGGCAACCGTTATGACCTCCATAAACACCACCGGCAAGTTTACATTCCGGATCACTGCAACTTTTTCTTCTCAAAACTCTTTCTGTTAATTTTGTGATATATAGCTTAAAAATTGCTAAGATCAATTGAATTAATCAAATTTTTTTTCTGTATTCCTCACATTTTGTTCTGCTTTTGTGTTGGTAGTGGTGGTGTCTGGAACCAGATTCAATTGTATGGAGGATGGACGCTCTGAGAATGAGCAGATAGATAATATCCTAAAATTTTGAAACGCTAAAACCATTGAAACCCAATCCTCATTTGTTGTGAGTTTGGTTTGGAACCCGAGTACTGAGACAACGAGAAAAATCAGCCCTTTGATGAGTTGTTCATACGATCACCTGATTGTACGAGTCAACATCCAAAACCCGTCTTTTCTGTTTTTAAATATACCACTGTATCCTTGTAATGGCAGAAGGTGGGACACATGTTAGAGGTTGACTCGTACAGAATGTTCAGAATTTGTAAACAGAGAAAATAAATGTCATTGACACCACCCAAGATCTCATAAGTTAGCTCACCAATCCTTAATTGTCCATTCATATACATAAACAAAGAACTGCTTTTACAGAAATTATATCTGTAAAAGATTAACAACATAATCGTTTATACAAACATGCAGCCTTCACACGAAAACTGAGGCGATGACCCTGAATAACAAGAACCAATCAAAGGGAACAAGAGGCATCAACCGAAAGCCTGAAACAAATCAAAATTGTCTTCAGCCTTGTAGATCTCTGAAAATACAGAACGATCGTTGGAGACATTATTTTCCATTCACTGATCGGTTTGTGAGTTGCAGCGGAGAGAACAACAATCCTAAAAGAATGATGGAAATGAGAGGAGTTCACAGCTTTATAGAGAAGTTTGCAGGTTATCGAAATTGTGTTTTATGGACTTGGATCCTTTATAGCGTAATAGGGCGTTTGGCTAGCATCCAACGCCCAAAAACTCATTGGACTACGTCTGATTGCCTATTTCATTTCATATTTTCTTTAGATTATTTTTTCTTTTCTAGATTCTGTTTTCTTTCCTTTCATTTTCTTTTATCCTGTTGGCTATCAAACATAGCATTAGTATATAAATTCATAGCCGACACAACTAGCCCGTGGGGCATTCACTTTCAGGAACTACGAAGCGTGGCTTACACTATGACGACTCATGGCTCACGAGCAGTGTTATCAATTCGGCCGAATAATTCGTGAATTATTCGGCCGAACCAAAATTTTCTGAATTTTATCAAAAATTCTGACCGAATCCGAATTAAAAATAAAATTCGGTAAAATTCGCGATTTTTTCAAAAGTGAATAGAAAACGGGAATAATTCGGACCGAATCCGAATTAAACCGAATTATTCGGACCACTTAAACAGTATTTAAAAAAAAAAAACCCAAATAGTTTTTTTGATCTTTTTTTGACCGAATCCTTAAATTAATCAATCGAATTATTCCGAATAATTCTCAAATCCAAATTTGCTAACTATGCTCACGAGTCGAAAGAGTCTAAGTCGTCAGATTTGGCCCCACGGTCAGATTTCAACGTCAACGTCAATTCTTAACTAATAAGCCCTAATGCTTGACTACCGTCATTACTCTATATAAATGCTAATATGTTAGGAGATAATAGCCTACACGGCTACACCTATTTCCAGAAAGTATATTCAATGAGGGTCCTATGTCTATACATAAAAACGAAACTCCAAAGAGGGGCATGATGGTCATTATGTGACCCATGCATTTCTGATTAAAGGTATCAATTTGAAACCGAAATTAAAAATCAAAACTAAGGCCAAGCCGTATAAAAATGAATCAAACCAAATCGAATAAATTCACTTCTAATTTAGTTCAAGAGGTTGAAAATAAATTCGATTCTATTCAATTTTGAATCTATCTCAAGAACCATTGGTTAGAACCGAAACGAAATCAAAGCGCTATTTAAATCCAAAATAATATAATATTAATGGATATTGAGTAGTGATTGTTCCATTGTGTCACCATCCACTGACCCTTTTTACCAAAAGAAAAAAATATCCACTAACCTACCTGTACCTAATCATTATCATTATGATTAGTTATTAAAATAATATAAAGCAAAAGGAAGTAGAAAAGACGAAGGAAGAGGACAATGGGAGACAGAATTAGGAATCGAGTGGGGTTCGTCCCTTCCCAATTTCAATCTTCTCCGTTGAAATGAAGCATAAATGCTTGAGTTGAAGTTTCCAATCGTCTTTGTCGATTGTCGAACTGAATAATAAAAACTTGGAGTCTCTGGAACTTCAACCACTCGAGCAATCTGTTCTTGGAGAAGAAATTGAGCCATAGAAGTCTGTCGAATTGAAGTAGAGAAATCCGTCACTGTCGCTTCAATCAAAAGTGATCAAACACCATGGAGATTTGATGTTCTTTTGTTTACCTGACTTAGAAGACGCACCTGAGGCCCTGAGTATCTCAGATCCGGCATGATAAAATTTATTTTGTACTGAATGGTGAAGCAGTTCAACCCCTATGCCTAGGAATCGAATTGAAACTGATACCAAACCGAAATCGTTCGGTTCAATTAAAATACACAATAGCAGAATCAACTCGATTTCGGTTTGATTTTGGTTCATGCTAGCAAACTTTTGAACCGAATCAAAACCGAGCCAAATAATCAGAATTGAATCGATTGACATCCTTATTTGTGACGTAGGGGTCACTTTCAACAAAAAACTTTGTTCTATTTTTTATTATTAAAAAAATAAATAAATAAAAGAACCCTATTCATCAAGTGTTTGCACGATCAAATACATCTGGACATTAAAGTACCTAGTACGCACAGGGGCCACGAGGTCTTTTAACTCCCAACTGTGTTTGAATTTGGAAAACACTAGACGGATAGGGTTTTTTTTTTTCCAAAATGAAAAGAGAAAATTATATGACACAACTCCCATATAACATATGTGTGACTTTTTCCAAACATCACAACCACTCCTATTTTGAGCGAGGATAGGGTTTTTTTTCTCTAAAAATGAAAAGAGAAAATTATATGTACCACACCATCTGACATACACTTTTTCCAAAGATCATAACCACTCCTATTTTGAGTGACGGTGTGTACTTAAACGTTTATAAAATAGAAAAGACGATATATACTAACAATGTGTATATATATATATATATATAACCAACCCATGCCAATATATGTATATATAATTAACCCATGCCAAATGTTTCATCTCATAACCATTGAAGGCAGGCAAATCCATTGTTAAGGAAGATGTATCTTCTCACCCTCACCCTCACCCTCACCCCCACAAAAAATAAAAAGGAAGAGAATAAATGAAATTCTTCCACCACCTTCTGTAAAATAAACATCATCATTAAGAAACCTTCTTCATTCCACAATCATCATTATCATGGTCAGTCTAATTTTCCTTTTGCGAATCTACTCATCCTCACTCGTTCTGGTACACCACAGGGTAAATCTGCCATGGCGCAAAATGGTAAATCTGAAAGTTAGCCATAAATCAACCCATACTGTTGTGGGAACTTGAGTGTTTCATGGTTGATTTCCTTATGGTTTTTTATTCAAGAGAGAGTAACATCATAACCACATGATAACTGATAAACCCAAAATATCATATCATTAGATGGGCGACACGTGGTATGAAGGAATAAACACAAACCATCCAAGACAGTTGTCAAGGGAAGGAAAAGCATGTCAGATCATGGAGTCCCTACAACCGCCACCATCAGCTTGTAGCACACTTGTGCTCAACCCCAACTTCTCCTAAATGTGAGAATGAAGGTAACCCAATCAGGGAAGAATCCCCACGCCCAAGTAAGGAGATTGGTCAAAAGAGAACCACGACCTGGCTTGCTCATCACTTGGGAGACCGAGAAACTGTCTAAAGGAACCTTACACCATAAATAGAGGAAGACCCTTAAGGTAAGAACACTTCACTATTTCATACTCTACTGCTTTCTTCTCGCCCCTCTTCACTATTGTTGCAAGGAAGACAAAACTTGACCGTCGGAGAGTCTCCCCCTGGAGTACGCTTCGGGCCTCTTTTGACTTGATCCACTCGTGCAGACAAAGATATCCACCTGACGCAACAAGAACTTAGAAAACGGAAGTAAATTTGATTTAACTCTTGAGAGGATTATTCTTGTCTGAAAGCACCTCTCTTCATTGTAGCTTAAAATTCTAAGCTTCAACTCTCCTCTGTTGGTTGTGAATTGATCCAGTATCTCCCTGTCACAGAGATCAACACCATACTCCTCGCTCTCAGTTTGACTAGATTATTGTTCTTGCTAATGTTTATCTTCAGATAGCCAATTGAAAATCACCGAACTGTTGTTCTTCGGAGATTTAGCAAGGTACTCTCTTGCATGACCTTCTAGAGGAGAACAAATGTTTTGGAAAGAAGGGTCTAGAACCCTAATGAATGATTTGGGGGTTTATGTAAAGAAGGGGAACTTACCGTTTTAACCTTCCTCAGGAATAGTTGGCCATTTAATGAAAGTTTAATTGGTTGACATCATCATATAACATAACCCCACTAACGGTTGGACTAATCTCTTATAAATTTAGTAAAGTAAGGGGGGTACATGTAATTTTTGGAAAAAAATGTTATTCACATGTCAGATGGGAGATTTTTTAAGGGTGGTACATGTAATTTTTCCAAAAGAAAAGAGAATGTGTTTTTTGTGGGGGAGTGTAACTCTTGCGCATGCATGCAGGCCAGTAGAGACACGAAGAAGTACCCTAAACCAAGGATGTGAATATGAAACCGAAACTATTTACCGAAACCAAACCAAACGATTTACACTGAAACCGTGAAGCCGTAAATGATTCGATTCTGATTTCAATTTTCAGACCGATTAATTAAACAATTTGGTTCAGTTTTAACCGTTTAACCCACAGTTTCAAACAAAATTAACACCATCAAAACCGACCCGTTTAAACCATATATGACTTACTAAAATAGTGAGTTTCATGTAAACAAAACAAGATGAGTTAAATTTAGGGGAGTAAAAAGGACTATAGAGGTTGTCCAACAGCCTATTCAATACTTTACTCCTATTATGTAATTATGTATTTAAAACATTACCCCTTCAATGCCTCATCGCTCATTGAGATACAAGATTGAAGTTTTAATCAACAAAAGAAAATTTCAGTAGGTTTATGAATAATCCAGCAAGCCGATTGCTAACTGTTTAGAAATCGTATGAATTAAACCGCGACCAACACCACGTAAAACTGAAAAACTGACACCATTTAAAAACTATAAAACCAGAACCATTTATTAAACAGTTTTGGTTTTCAAAAGTGTAACAATTTAGTAAACAGCTCAGTTTTGGTTTCAGACAAATAAATATAAACCAAATCAAATCATACGGAATACACCAAAACCGAACCAATTAACTCCCTTACCCTAAACAAACAGAGATGTCATTTTACATTTAATAGAGGGTGGGGCAATCATTTTGCCCTCTCGTATGTCTGAGTGTAGGGACCACACTTCATCACAGAAATCATTTTCCCAAAATATACATAGTAAAGGACTTTCATTGGTTAAATTATCGCGATGCGTACATAAAAATATGTTAGATTAAATGAATGAAATCGACATGATTGAATGGCCGGTGAGAGAGAGAGAGAGAGAGAGAGAGAGAGAGAGAGAGAGAGAGAGGGAAGTCTCTATGCAATCGTCATGATTGAAAACTACATCGATTCATGCTCTAGAATAGAATGATGAAGGTTTGAGAAGATGGAATTAAGTTCGAGATTGGTCAAAGCCAATGCTGATTTAATCCCATATTAAATAAAAAAGATATGATATTAATCAAGAATTACGATTGATCATGGCCGATACTAATTTGATCGATCCATTCAAGCCTATCCAATCCAATTCCTCAAACCATGATGGGAAGAGACACATGCAATGGCAAGTAGTTGTGGTATTAAATGAGTTTCAAAATACCTTCTCTGCCTTTTGAAAATTTGGATTTTCATCCTATAAGACTTATACTTTTAATTTGATGAGATTTTCTTTTGGTTGATACACTTTTTATGTGGGATCTTTATTCTCACATTGCAGTGGATGAGAAACATTTCGAAGGACATTAGAAAATGTGGGCATATATAGTAGATCTCTTTCCAAATAAGTAGATCCGGAGCATTGCTTCCATTAGGCAAGGTACAGTCCACAAACACAACATAATTAATATCTGTCTTCTTCTGTTTTTTTTTTTAGTTGCTTTTCATCTCCTTGATAGCTGGAGTTGGATTATATGAGATCAGAGATTCTATCATTAGGGCATTCCGTGCTACAAGTTGGGCGCTAAAGAAAGCCGTGAATCACTTTTAGTAGATGGAGAAAGTAGGAATCCCCTTCACCATGGCTTAATAAAATGAGTTTGGATCAGGTCCTTGTATGAGAACTATTCTCGTTTGGTGTTTGATTCACATATGGAATCAACTCAACCTCTTTATTCTTACAATAAACTTTCACTATGAGGGATTCAACGTGAATCAAGCACAATATGAATATAATTCTTGTACAAAGACTTGATCCAGACTTTAGTCCACAATTAGTAATGGGTTTTTTTTTTTTTTTTTGGCTTGAGATATGAAAATATTTAGTCTGTCAATAAAGCAAAGGCAGATTCAAGAAATTGAAAGCTTGATTCTTTACTTAGCTGTAGACTGTTTTTACTAAATTGTATGTATGATATTGTCTTTTGTTTCAGGGGCTTGTTTGCTCTTGCTTTTCTATTCTCTTGCTTTGTAATAAAATCCATTTTTTATAAAAACTTTGCTTTTTACCCCTTGAGAAAAGAGGTTTCATGCAACAAACTTTTAGTCACAAAGTGCCAAAGAAGTTACATATGTGAAACATAATTAGAGCCTTAATTTCGTTAGGCATTCACTGAATTAATCGAGTCTGGACCTAATATAAAAACTTTAAGTCCAGCTCCAGCATTTCCAGACATGGGCAAGGCAATACCTATCGCCACCCCTGGTAAGCATGTAGCTTGGGCTTCTCTTCTCTTTCTAGAATGGAGAGGGTTGTGTGTGACTTGGGCAGGAAGAATTGGGCACATGTTGATCCTGACTCAATGTGCTTCAAATTTGAATTACAATTTCTCACAATTTCTCACAAGTCAGTTGAGTTTTCATTCCTCTTTTTGATATATATAGAAGGCATATTATTCAAAGGAATTAATTCTTTTTCCTAGCTAGCTTTCTTATCCCTTGAGCTTCGGATATTATTTGATTCGGATTTATTTCAGACTTTTGTATATCAAAAGTATTCTATTGTGTCTCGCTCTAATAGTGAAGTTGAGTACGTATCATGCCATTGCTAATAGTGTGTCTGAAATTATTATCTCACTACGAAGGCCTTTTTTTTTTTTTTCACATGGGTATCTCCTTGGCTGCTCTAACTCCACTTTAACGTGCAGTGATAACTATAGTGTCACTCAAATAATTGATAATGAGGTATTTCATGAAAGAACAAAGCATATCGCAATTGGTTATCACTTTGTTCATCACTTTTTTCATCAAGAAACACCTCTTTTGCTCTACATTTCCTCATAATATCAACTAGCTAATATTCTTCTAAAGGCTCACACCTCTTGTGTTTTTTTTATTTTTTGTCACTTCAGATGGTTTCTCATCTACAATCTTGAGTTTGAAGAGGATATTAGTTGTATTATTAGTTGTATAGCTATTGTATATGTAATATTATTTTGGGAAAAGGTTCTTTGAGCTAAGGGTGTCAAAACCTAGCCTGAACCGATAAAACCAATCGAAACCGATCGAAAAAGCCTGAATCGAACCAAACTGATCCTTATTAGATTGGTTTTTGACTAAGGTATGTTGGAACCGACTAAAAACCGATTCGAACCAAACCAAATGAAACCGATATAAAAATAAATGATTATGAGATTATAAATTGGTGAATTGACTATCCATTTTTTACAACATTAGTGAGAATATTTTTTATTGTAAGGAATTGTTACAAGCCATTGAATATGAGGTTATGAATAGAGAAATTGATTTGTAAATTGTAATAATGCTTCCATTGATTTCCTTGTTCACTATACAAAACTAGTTTGGTGGTTAAATGAATGATTGGATGATAGGTTCATTTTGTGATTTTAGTATTAGTTATCTTCTTATTATATTATCCATTGGTTTCAAATTAGTTATCTTTACCTTACAATGATAAACCATGATTTAGTCATAAATTTAAAGTGTTTTTTTTTTCCCGTCAAATCTTGTCACTACAAGTTATGAATGTAACATTTCATTATAGTTCAAGCCTAATAATAAACTGATTTAAACCGGTATTAACCCGATATTGAAAAATCGAAAAAATAAAATAAAACCAAACTGGACCAAAACTAAAACCGATCGAAAACTGAAGTTCCTTAATGGATTGGTTTTGGTCTCCATCAATCCTAGACCGAAACCAATTCAACCCAACATAAATCGAACCAAACTGACCGATTGACACCCCTACTTTGAGCCATCGGGATAGGATACAATGGTAATTCTATGTCTATCTCTTTCTTCTTCACATAAAATGACATTGATAATCTGTTATGTATGATATTGTACACACCTCATTAATGCACTTTCCTATGAAGCTTGTTAAAAAAAATCCTTTTTTCTCTATCCTTTATTCTCTTTCCATATATGATCTTTCCTTGTATGGATCCACTTTTGTATTTGTTCTCAAGAAACTAAATTATTTATCATATTTGGCATCCCCACAAAATAATAATAACAATAATTGATGCGGTAAAAATTGACCGGATGACCTTCCCTGCAAATCCTGGTGCTTTAGCAGACCTGCATAGAAGAGATGACAGGGGAGAGCCGGGCTGACCCGATAGGGGACTCTCCGATGCCTAAGTCAGATCTTTCCACAGCAGATACTCAAGAGAGTTTTTCCAATAAAAGAAGTGATTGATATCCTATGATGGAGGCTTACCATGGTATTTATAGGCTGCTGATGGAGAGAGAAGGAGGGGCATTTGTGGAGAGTCCTATTTAGGTATAGAGTCCTTGAGCAGAGTGGCTCTGTGATTCTGAGAATATTCTGGGATCCAGGGCATGTTCTGGGAATATTCTCCGTTGATCTCGGAGGTGCAAGTTGTGAGAAGGGTGGATGCCTCTGATGATGTGTAGTGGATAGAGTCCTACCCCCGTGATCAAGGATCACGTCCATTGAATGTAGGAGTGGATGTGTGCATGTTTTTGGGTGTCTTATTTGATTGTGCCGAGCCGAGGTGATAGGTCGATCAAGCCGAGGTGACTGATTGGCATGAGAAGAGGCCGAGGTGGCTGCTCAGCATTAGGAGAGGCTGAGGTGGCTGCTCTGCATGAGGAGAGGCCAAGGTGGCTACTCTGCATGATGAGAGGCTGAGGTGGCTGCTCTGCATGAGGAGAGGCCAAGGTTGTCACACCCCCGTTCACACTGAACCGGGCCAGTGACCGAGTTAACACCGGTTAACCCAAACCTGCCAGGATCATCAGATACTGTATTCCACCACAGCATACACACAACTAATATAAACTCATCAGATCAGCGGAAGACTAAGTTTTACCTGTGAATAATCCCATAATACTTGATACCCAGATAGTGATACAATAATTATATACATTTGGGCCCGAAGGCATGATATTTACACAAAAAGAATAAAATTCAAATATCAAGTACATAAGGAAATCCACCAAAACAATCAGAGTACACAGCTCGGCTCGATATCAAGGCTAGAGCTCAGCTCGGCATCAAAACTGCTGACCCGCAGCACAACTCTCACACGAGGAGTCAGTGTCGTGCTCTAACTCCTCAGGGGTCCACCAGTCCTCTTCAGGAAACTCGACTGTGGGACCCACCCCGTGCTCCTCAGATGCATGACCTGCAAAATCATCTAAAAAAGGGGCGTATACGTGGGATGAGCTCACTAGCTCAGTAAGTA
Source organism: Macadamia integrifolia (assembly GCF_013358625.1). NCBI lineage: Eukaryota > Viridiplantae > Streptophyta > Magnoliopsida > Proteales > Proteaceae > Macadamia > Macadamia integrifolia. The sequence goes on from NC_056568.1 coordinate 20,121,218, forward strand.
GAAAGATGGACCACACAGCAGTCCACAGATCACAACACATCATATGCACTACATGCCATGCTATACATTTTAAATCACATCCACCTAAGCAACATTACTAAGTCTTCGGTTTTAGTGCTACTACAACCACAGTGCACGTATACTCCGGGTACGAGCCACGAACTCCCTCCCGCGATACGCCCATAGGGCTGTCGGAGAAGGCCCACCGTGAGTACTCGGAAAAGTAAAGACAATGCCATCCACCGGCTCTCAACAAAAATGTAAATGACTGAAAATAAAGGTGCTGACTCCAGCAATTTAAAAGCAGTACGATTGGCCCTCTTGAATGTACCACCGGGGTTGTCGACTGTCCTACATGACCCGTCGGGCGTTATGTCTAACCGCCACAGTGACCCGACGACCGCGACCACTGCTTCCCCCCAAATGATAACCCAACACCTTAACCCCTGTTGGGAAGGGTCGTAGTACGGGATGGTGAAAATCCTAATACCGCATGCTCCTATATGACAATAGTACGATTGCATAGTGCCTCCGTGTCCCATTCCACGGGCCACCAATGCACTCGTCTCCAAGCCGACTATGACATCTAGTCTATCAATGCAACATGCACAATGATGTCCACATTCAACATATAAACATCTCATTCAATTGGCATTTGGAAAGTAAACATAGCACATATGCACATCAATGTGTGGGATGACTAAACTACATAGCATATTCATGATGGCATGACTAGACTAGATATAATTAAATGAATGCCAAAAAATGCCTTGAAACAAGGCCAAACGTCTTCTCCCCACTTACCTGTAGCGTACAAGGATTCCCGTTCGATACGGGTGAGATCCGGTGCGAGTCGGGTAGGATTTGGTGAACCTAACATAATTGAGCGGGGTTAGTACTTCACCATTTTAGGATCAAAATTAATGAAATCCGACGTCAAAATCGTGTTTAGAACGTCGAAAGAAGGTCCCACGTCCGATTTGGGCTCGATCGGACCAAAAATCACATTCTGGCCACTCAGGTGGGTTGTCTACCCACCGGTCCTACCCGCCGGTTTGGCCAGAACCCCTCTGGTCCTCTCAGGTGGGTGACTCAGGCGGGTAGGGACCCGCCGGTTGCACCCGCCGGTTTTGGCGGAAAAACCCCAGTTTCTTCTCAACTTCCTCCATTCCTTGGGGACCCAAATAGGGCTTTTCTCAACCCATTCTTCACACCTTTAAAGTCCTATAGGATGGTTTTAGCTTAGATCTAAGTTAGATTCGAGTGAGGGGAACCATCTTACCTTCTTTGCTCAAAAATGACTTCGAACCCTCCAAATCACTTCCAACTCACAATGCTCCTTCTACCTTGTCAATATCTCTTCAAATCCTTCAAGATCAACACATAAATCATCTATTAAACCTTAGATTCATCATTTCAAAGGGTGTCTACAAGATCTTAAGAAACCATACTCGAATCAAGGGTTTAAAGCGTGGGTATGGTGAATGTTCATAAAACCCAACTTTTCTTACCTCCAACTGTAGATCTAGAGTTGAAGATCACTCTCCCGGCACCGGAATGGGAAGATCGAGCTTCGGCGCCACTGAAATCCTTCCTTTCTTCCTCTTCCTCTTCTTCTTCCCTTTCTTTTCTCTCTCCTCTTTACTTTTCTCACCAAACGTACGGGGGTAATAAATGGAAAGAAAGAAGTCATAAAGCTTATATACTATTCCTAATTAAGTGAATAGTGCCATGGATGGGTCACTCAGGTGGGTAGGTGTACCCACCTGTCATACCCACCCGAGAGTCAAAACTTGGGATTTTGACCGGGCTCGGACCTCGGCTCAAACCCCACCCCAGGCATACATTGTAGCCTACGTATATATCTTAAAATACAGATATAATACCTGCTTTATCCGTACATGGCCTTATGGTAGGTGCATGTACACGGCTTGGGCACTCCCGTCTCTTCTGGCACTGGCTCAGACTTGTTGAGCCAGCCGGTGTTTAAGGTCACCCGTGCCATCATAGCCCATAAGGAACCCGCTCTAATTTCCTCTGGCTCGGTTCCTGCATGGTTAAACCGGTTCAATCGCGAAATCAGACCGGGTTTAAGAAGCAGGGTATTACATTACCCCCCCTTCTGAAAAATTTCGTCCTCGAAATTGCGTACCTGGTTGATAAAAAAGGTGAGGGTATTTGGCTTTCCTTTCATCCTCTACCTCCCAAGATGCTTCTTCAAGTGAATGATCAGCCCATCGCACCTTTACATAGGAAATGGAGCGGTTGCGAAGGGTTTTCACCTTCCGGTCCAAAATTTTAGCTGGCTATTCTGTATAGGTCATATCAGCTTCTAGGTACTCTGGTTCCACGGGTAGTACATGAGATGGATCATGCACGTATCTCTTCAGCATGGATACGTGGAATACATTGTGAACATCCCCAAGAGAAGGTGGCAGAGCAAGCATGTAGGCTACTGAGCCAACCCGGGACAAGATCTCAAATGGTCCCATGTATCTTGGGCTCAACTTCCCCTTTCTGTGAAACCTTTGCAAACCTTTAGTAGGAGAGATCTTGAGAAATACCTTTTCTCCTGGCTGAAATTCAATCTCTTTTCTGCGGGTGTCCGCATAGCTCTTTTGACGGGACTGAGCTGCTTTAATCCATTCTCTAATAACGTCGACTTTGTCACAAGTCATTTGGATCATCTCAGGTCCTAACATTCGACGTTCACCTACCTCATCCCAATACAAAGGAGTCCTGCACTTTCTGCCATATAACGCCTCATACAGAGCCATTCCAATTGTAGCTTGGTAACTGTTGTTATATGCAAACTCCATAAGAGGTATATATTCTTCCCAACTGCCACTCATCTCCATTGTGCATGCCCTGAGCATGTCCTCTAATATCTGAATGGTTCGCTCCGACTGACCATCCGTCTGTGGGTGAAAAGCAGTACTCACATTCAGCTGTGATCCCAAGGCACGCTGTAAGCTTTTCCAAAATCTGGAAGTGAACCTTGGGTCCCTATCTGAAACAATGCTCACTCGCACTCCATGTAAACGCACTATGTTGTCCATGTAAAGTTGTGCTAGTTTGGTCATGGAGAACTTGGTCTTGATAGGAATAAAATGAGCAGTCTTGGTAAGCCGATCCACGATCACCCATATCGCGTCCATTCCCTTAGGTGTACTTGGTAGTCCGGTGACGAAGTCCATTGTAATCCTTTCCCACTTCCATTCTGGTACTGGGAGTGGCTGAAGAGTACCATAAGGTCGATGCCTTTCAGCTTTTACTTTCTAGCAGGTAAGACAAGTCGCCACATACAAAGCTATGGTGACTTTCATGTTTGGCCACCAGTAACTCTGTTTGAGGTCTTTGTACATTTTGGTACTTCCTGGGTGGAGTGAGTACTCAGAGTTATGTGCTTCTCTCACTATCTTATCTTGTATATCCAAATCATCAGGTACACACAATCTGTCTCGAAACATCAATGCCCCATCACTGGCTAAAGTAAAATCTGGGTCGTTCATTGTTTGGTCTTGAACCTTAACTCTGATCCGCTACAATTCAGGATCCAAAGGTTGCTTCATTATCACCTCTTGCCTAATTGCCGGATGCACCTGTAGAGCCGATAAAGATACCGTCAACCATTTAAGGTTTTCTGGTTGAGGTTCAAGCTCTAGGGCTGCCCCTTCATACAAGAGGGTTTCATCCATTAGCATCGCCTCTTGAACAAGTGGTGAGCTGACTGCTAAGCATGAAAGCGACACAGTCTGTGTCTTCCGACTCAATGCATCTGCCACTACATTAGCCTTGCCGGGATGATACTGAATATCGCAGTCATAATCCTTCATGAGTTCAAGCCATCTTCTCTATCTCATATTCAAATCCTTCTGGGTGAAGAAGTATTTCAGGCTCTTGTGGTCACTGTATATCTCACACTTCTCCCCATACAAATAGTGTCACCAGATCTTAAGGGCAAAAATGACTGCCGCTAGTTCCAAGTCATGAGTGGGGTAATTCTTCTCATATTCCTTTAGTTGTCGGGATGCATATGCTATTACCTTCCCTCGTTACATGAGAACACAACCCAACCCAACTTTGGAAGCATCGGTATAGACCGTCATTCCACCTGTGCCTTCAGGAATAGTCAGCACAGGGGCAGTCACCAACTTTTCTTTCAATTCTTGGAAGCTCTTCTCACATTCCTCTACCCAGTCGAATTTCACACCCTTTTTAGTCAACTTGGTCATTGGCGCTGAGATCTGAGCAAAATTCTCAATAAAGCGCCGGTAGTATCCAGCTAAACCCAAGAAGCTTCTAATTTCGGTAACATTCTTGGGGCTTTCCCATTCCACTACTGCTTTCACCTTAGCAGGATCTACTTCAATTCTGGCTTTAGACACTACGTGCCCCAGGAATCCAACTTGTTCAAGCCAGAATTCACACTTACTGTACTTGGCAAACAGCTGTTGATCCCTCAACCTTTGTAACACCATTCTCAAGTGTTGAGTGTGCTCCTCTTCGGTCTTGGAGTAGATCAAGATATCGTCAATAAAAACAATTATCCATTTATCGAGCACATCCTGAAATACTCGATTCATTAGATCCATGAATGTTGCCGGTGCATTGGTTAACCCGAAAGATAACACTAGGAACTCATAGTGACCATATCGAGTCCTAAATGTTGTTTTGGGTATATCACTGTTCTTTATCTTGAGCTGATAATAGCCGGACCGAAGGTCTATCTTTGAAAATACCCTGGCTCCCTGCAACTGATCAAATAAATCATCAATGCGTGGCAATGGATACCGGTTCTTAATGGTTAGCTTATTCAACTCCCGGTAATCTATGCACATATGCAGACTACCATCCTTCTTCTTGACAAACAACACCGGGGCACCCCAAGGTGAAACACTTGGGCGAATAAACCCCTTTTCCAATAATTCCTGTAACTGCATCTGCAACTCCTTCAATTCAGCTGGTGCCATCTTGTATGGAGCCTTAGATACCGGAGCTGCTCCAGGAGTCAAGTCTATGGCAAACTCCAACTCTCTATCAGGTGGTAAATGCATTAGATCATCTGGGAAAACATCGGGAAACTCTTTAACTACCTTTACCTCTTCTAGAGGTGTAATCCTTGCATCAACATCAAGTACCGATGCCAAGTAACCATGACATCCACTTTCTAGCAATTTCACCGCTTGAAGAGCAGAGACAAGGACCTTCTTCCCTCTTTTCATGGGATCTGCTCGGTATACCAATTCTTTCCCCTCGTCATCTGTCACCCTTATCAGCTTTTTAGCATAGATCACATTAGCTCGATGAGCCGACAACCAATCCATACCCAATATAACATCAAAATTCTGCATATTAAACTTAATGAGTTGCGCATCAAGATTTTTCCCACTAATTTCCACTGGGCACGGCCCATACACTTCCTTCAACTGTGCAACTTTACCAGTAGGCATACTAACAATCATTCCATGGTCTAGGATCCTGGGTGACATCCCAAGTTTCTCTACAAATCTCTTAGATGCGAATGAATGAGTAGCTCCTAAATCGAATAAAACATAAGCTGGTATGCCTGATATGGGTAGGATACCTAGTATAACAATGCATATAATTTCAGCAGGTCATCAATATTAATCATAATAAATTTCTTAATTTAAAATGTACCTGCTACTACTTTTGTACTGGCCTCAACTTCCTCGGCTGATAGAGCATACATCCTTCCCTGCTGTTGATTCCCTCGAGGTAAGGGAGGTCGGTACGCAGAGGGCTGACTGGAGGGTAAGGCTGGTCTGGCCCGACAGTCTTTCGCATAATGCCCATATGAATAGCAGTTGAAGCAATGAATCTGAGATGTTGGAACTGGAGCGGGGCCCCTCTGCACTTGACCTGTTGTAGATGTTGGTTGAGGTGGCCTTGGAGCTGTAGGTGCCACACTAGTGTTCGGGCGAAAAGAGGTGGAACCCGAACCACCAACTGGCCTAGGAGGGTAGCCAGATGGCCTATAGGGCTGCCTATACATAGGCCCAGATTTGTATGATCCGCGGTATGCCTTGGAGGAATTTCCCATATCCGGGAATGGATTTGTTCTCTTCCACAATCCAGGGGTGAGGGACTGTTCACCCTTTTGCTTATCTTCCATGGTCTTGGCCTTCTGCACAATCTAGCCATATTCGGTCAAATCCAGTACCTTAAGTACAGACCCAATAGATGCCTTTAGGCCTTTTAGGAACCTTGCTGCCTTCTCTTCCGCTGTCCTCATATGCCTTGGGGCAAAATGGAACAAACTCTCGAATTGTTGTTGGTACTCAAGGACAGTCTTACCTCCTTGAGCTAAGGCCATGAACTCAGTCTCCTTTCGGTCTCTGAAGCTACGCGGATAATGGTTGTCCAAGAACAACTCCTTGAACTGCTCCCAAGTGGGTTCTGGATGAGCAGCCAACAATATAGGCTTGGAGGCCTGCCACTAAGAAATTGCCTCTTTCTTGAGTTGCAAACCAACACAAATGAGTTTCTGTGCATCTGTGCACTCAAGCACCTCAAATATCTTCTCTAATTCTTGGATCCATTGATCCGGTTCCAGAGGATCACTCCCCACCTTAGAGAATACAGGTGGTAAGTTCCTCTTGAATGACTCCACTACCCTTGACGTATTACTCGTCGTCGGGAAGTTAGGAGCATAGGCAGGATAGTAGGAGTATGGAGGAGGCATCCCATATTGAGGAACACCGAATGGTGGGATTGGGGGTGTAACTCCCACTTGTGGTCCCGTTCCCGACCCTACAGGCAGGTCCTGAGGAGTGAGTACCCAGGGAGGTTGACCCGGTTGAGAAAAGTCCAACTGTTGCTGGATGGCAGTCATAAATGCTTGCTGTTGTTGAAGCATTTTTTACTGAAAAGCTTGTTAGGACTGCTGAATTATTGTAGCAACATCTCCCGGTGTAATGACCGGTGGAGGGTCCGGGAGTGTAGTCATAGGTGGGTCCCCATGTGCCCCACCCTGACCAAGGGTCTCTGGAGATAGTGGAGGTGAGGTACGCCCCACAGAGCGGGACCTCCTGGGATTTTGTGGTCGACCGACCGGATGAGGACCCCGCGAGGTACCTCGGGCATTACTACCGGATCTGGTACGAACCATCGTATTCCTGTACCTGGAACATATCACCCACCACACTGGTTAAACACCTTAGAATTGATTTTGGCACACAAGTTCATGCCATCACATAAGGTGTGGTAGTGTATGATAGCCTATAAATAACCGCAACTTAATTCCAAGATACAGGGCAAAGGCCCCAACAGATAAGTCAATGGTCCCACTTGACCATAGCACATTAATTATAGGAATAATAATCAATAATGAGGATCAATGTAATCATGCTAGGAGGAGAGAAGGGAAAAAATTTTCAAAATTTCCCAATTTTCACAACCGGTGGGCTGCACCGGCTGGTAGGGGCCCGCCGGTCCTAGTGTCTCACACCAGCGGGTGGCACTGGCGGGTAGGGGCCCGCCGGTTATACCCGCCGGTCTTGCCCGTGTAAAAACACGAACAGGGCCCTACAGGCCCTGTTCTGTCTTGTCTCTTTCCCCATCTCCTTTCTCTTTCTTCCTTTCTTCCTTGGGCTATCTTGGAGGTCTCCTCGGCGCTTCTACTCGCGAGTCTACTCATCCACTCGGCGCTTTAGAGAAGAATCAACTCTCCCTCCTTCAAGTAAGTTCCTCCTTTTCTTTTCTCAGAATTTCCCCTTTGAGGTAAAATGCATGTGTAGGCTTCACTTTAGGTTGTCTTTCCATATTTTTCTCCATAGAATAGCATTTCCATGTGATTGTGATGCCTCTACTGTGGTCATTTGTAGTTTATTTGGTTTTTATCCCCTTCATTTGGAGAAAACCCCAAATCGTGCCCTAGGTTTCTAAATTTGGGGGTTTCTTAAATTTTTACTCCTTTTCTCCAATTGATAACTCCTTTGTGATGCATTCCATTTTATTTGTGCTAGATATGCTTTAGGTTTCATTAATCATCCATTATGCTTGGAATCCCCATGTATTTCCATGAAAATCCCTCTTTTTGTATTGGTTTCCTTGATTTTCATCCCATACTTGTATTCATGGAACTCCATAGTCTATTTGGGTATGTTCTTGCACTTTCGTGATCCCACTACTATGTCATTTCGTCTTAGTCCTATGGTTTCCGATTGTTCTCCATTATGTTCGAATTTGAGCATTGGAATTGAATCCCCTCGTTTCATTTATGCTCTTTGCTTTTGCTGTCATTTTACTGTTTTCGCATGTTTCTCTGCGTTGTCACCTACCGCGCATCATGTCCATAGGTTCCCTATCATTCCTAGTTTGTCGTCGTTTCCATTTTGCATGAATTTGGTTTTGGATTTCCCCTTTTTTAATGCTGCTGTCATTTTCCTTGCTGTACTCACCCTATTTTATTTTCTTCTTGCCAGGATGTCATCTCGCACCGGTAAAGGACCATCTTCCTCTGGTGCTCGACGTAAGACCACCGCTTCTAAGCGGAAGAGTGCGGAGACCAGCTCTTCAGCGCCTCGCACAGGGAGACCCGGACCTGCCCAGTCTAACCCTTCAGACTATGATGAGGAGCACTTCCTTAGTGCAGAGGCAGCAACCAACTGGCCTAACTTCCTGAAGGGGTCAATGATGATGGAGAAGACCGTGGTAGTCGAGGACTTCCACAAGGCTCGGCTTCAGGAGAGGTTCTCAGCATTGGGCTGGGACTCTATTCTTTATGTAGACCGACCATGCTACGAGCAGCTAGTCTGTCGGTTCTACTGCAACCTAGAGGTGTCGTATCCGTATGGGGAGTTCACCATTAGTAGCTTAGTAAAGGGGGTGGACATCCAGTTGACGGTGGGGACCTTGGCCAGCATCCTGGGTATATCGGCAGCTGGACACCAATACTACAGTCCTCCCAGGAGTAAGCCTCTGGGACCATTCATGAGCTTGGCGACGCCGGACTTCATCTACGAGACTATCTGCGGTAGTAGCACCCGTTCGGAGTCTGAGACGTCTTTCTACCCTGAGGTTCGCTTATTTGCCCGGTTGGTCCAGTTCAACCTGCTCCCCAGAGGAGGTCATCGGAACCAGGTGGGTTTCATGACGGCTTTCATCGCTTTCTGCATCTTCACGGCCGCAGAGGGAGGCGGCGAGCACTTGTGCCTCCCCTACATCATTCTCAGGACGATGGAGCACCACACTTCCCACCCTGAGGATGGAGGATTCCCCTATGGTAGGATCCTCACCAATATCTTCGAGTTCTTCGGGGTGGACTTGAGGGGCGAGGAGGGGAAGACTCCGGCTGATAGGTTTGACTGGAGTAACCTCCTGAGGATGGGTCTCCAGACCCTCATGGATTCACCTCCGAGATCAGGAGCTCAGAGAGGTAGGGGTAGGAGGGCTGCCCCTATGGAGGAGGAGTCCAGTGAGGAGGATGAGGACTACGTTCCTCAGGACGAGGAGGAGGATCTGATGGGTGGCGGCATCCCTGAGGAGGCGCCTCAGGAGTCAAGAGGTCCTGGCCCTAGTTCTTCCAGAGCTGCAGCCTCACCACATGGAGCCCCACCACCTGGGAGTGGTGCCTACGACTTCGAGGGCATGGTGTCCTCCATGTGGGCCTTGCAGGATGGCGAGGTTCAGCTACTGAGACGGCTGGACGAGAGTGCCTCTAGGGAGGAATGCATCCTGGAGAGGCAGGCCACCTTGGAGGATTCCTTCCTAAGGCTGGGTCAGGACTTGGACACCACGGCCAACGCAGATTTTGACCTGCTTCGGAGGGAGGTACGGCTGGTGAACGCGAGGTTTGACTATTACGATCACCACCTCAACGTCAACTTTAGGCCTCCGGCGAACGTGGTGATCATCGATGATGATGACGATGACTAGTGAGGGCTTGGCTCGCCCACACCAGTTGTTTACCTGTTTTCCCTTTTTGTAGACTTTGTTGTATGTTTCATTTCTTATCATTCCTTGTATTTACGTTGTAACTGGTTTCATTTATGGAATGATATATTTTTGGATAGTGGATTTTGTGGTGGAATCAGATGTTAAACACTTGTGTCGTTTAATTGTGTATTTGCTACTTTTGGTCATTGTTATATCATATTATCTGTTGTTTATCAGGTGTTTGTGTGTAAAATTTTTGAAAATCCCATTTTACGCCGTTATGCTGCCGAAATTTCGTCGAAATAGTACTCTATAGGTTATATCACCAACCTAATCCCCTTTTATCTATACTCACGCATGCCATGAATGCAACATATAATG